>NC_059107.1:116080336-116388669 GCF_020740685.1 Jaculus jaculus
ATTACAGGTTTTCTAACATGAAGTCACACGGGATTTTTCTTGATTGTTAGCTGTGGTGGTTTGATTCAGGTGCCCCTATAAATTTAGGAGTTCTGAATGCTAGGTTCTCAGCTGATGGAGATTTGGGACTTTATACTTCCAGGTGGCAGTGTATTGTTGAGGGCAGGCTTGAGGGTGTTACAGCCAGCTCCCCCTTGCTAGTGTTTGCTGCTATGGTCCACCTTATATTGGCCATGGGGTCATGTCCATCCTCTGCTCATGTCGTCATTTTCCCTGCCATCATGGAGCTTCCCCTTGAGCCTGTAAGCCAAAATCAACCTCTTCCCCCCACCCCCCCAAGCTGCTCTTGGTTGGGTGATTTCTACCAGCAAACCTGACTGCAACATCAACCCTTCAATTAACACATCTCTGTTCTCTCCCCATAGGCATGGGCAATAGAGTGTGAATTGTATAATTGATTTTTATGATATGGCTGAATACTGGTTTTTTTTGGTTTTCTTGTTTGACATTAATACCCATTTCTATATACTGTGTAAGCCACTTGTTTTTTTTAGTGATTTCAAAGGGACGTAAACTCCCTTATCTGTAAAATGGGATTGGAAGTAATATGTTTCAGAATTGAAAAGCACTTTAGCAACTGGCTTGCAACACCATCACTTTATAAATGAGAACATTTGAGACCCAAGGAGGTTAAATAATTTGTTCAATATCACCCAGCTTGCTTAGTGGCAGAGTAGGACGAAAATCCAACTCCCCAGCTGCTATACTTTCCACTGCAGCACGCAATACACACTTCATATTCACGGAATTGATATGAGGATTAGGGACCACATCTGTGAAAAATAGATTTAGCCTTTCGAAGAAAAGATGCTGGATAGCCTCATGAAAGTATTATGAAAACTAATCTCATTTTAACCTTTTATGTACAATTGTTAGTTTAGTTTTATGTTTCTCACTTTAAGCTCTGTTTTTCTTTTTCTTTTTGGCCAAGACTAGATAATTTATGATGCTTTCTATAAGAATCAATATTTTGTATTCGGATTGTGTTAGGTATATGAATTACTTCAGCTGGTTTTGAAGCTTGAAACAGTTGTAGATAGCCTTTCTGAATGGTGATTACTTATGTATATGACTAGTTTTCTGTTGCTACTTTGCATATTGGGAATAAGGACAGTGATTCCAAAGAAATGCACACATATATATGCATTTTCCAAGCTGGTAATACTTTCAGCTTTTCATTCAATATGTTTTTAACAAACCATGAATTTTCTCCATTGCTGAGCCACCATATCTTGAGTAGTTTCTGCATAGTCAGAGACCCATTATACTAATCCACCATTCCTTCATATCTCTAGAAAGCACATGTACATGATAATTTTGAATACTTATTTTGATTCAAAGTATATAAATCTGCTCTATGTCATGTAAAGTGAGGGGAATGTAACTTGCTCAGCTTGGTTACTTCAATTGTTTAAGTTTGGGTCTTTTAAACACAGAGTACTTTGGCATATGAACAAGGAACCTGTTTAATTGTCTTATCAAAAGTGACTTGTATAGATACACATTCGCAAGAAAGATAAAATGGGAGCAGCAGAAGGCTAACTTAACTTCTTTCTGTATTTTTAACTAGGTGCGATTATATGCAAGACCTGATGCTATCAGAAGAGGATCAGGGGACTATGCTCTCCACATTACAAAGCGATTAATAGAATTTTATGAAGACTACTTTAAAGTGCCCTATTCCTTGCCAAAACTAGGTAAGAATTTCATTTTACTGGAAGGGTTCCTGGAAGGTGGAATTTCTTTTTCATGTTTTTTGAGGTTCCCAGAAGCATGAAAATTCAGAGGTTTATATTTTTAGGGATGACGAGCACAGAAATAATTCCTTCTGAAGAGGAAAAATAAAATTTACTGTTTCTGGGATATTGCCAGCAAGTGCTCATGGGAAGTAAGAAAAGACATTATGTGAGTTTATAATTCCAAAAACTAAACCAAAATAACAAGAGTTTGTTAACTACATTGGTCTTATGGAAGGGTGTTTGATGATCACAGTTCATCACCACAACTATCCTGTGAGTAGATACCACTGAAAATTTTTTTTGTGCCAGAGGACATTGGAGGGATTCCAAAACATTTAGACAACCTGTAAGTGAGGGCTCTGGGTTCCCAACAAGATCTTTATGACTCTCAGAACTATGCAATATTGTACATGGAAAATATCAGATGAGTTTTCTTTCCATATTGTAATGAATTGGCTATCCTGAAGATTATTTTTGTTTTTTTTTCATATTTTTAGTACATAGTTAAGTTAATAGAACAAAAAGGAGAGAAGATAACTTGATAACAATGCGAGTGTATTCTTTGTGAATTCCTTTTACATAGATAATGTGTTCCATAATTTCTGGACAGATGAATACATGAATTAATTTGTTATTCTAATTTGAATGAGGTTATGCTTTTGCTAGGAAGTGAACTAGGACATTTCATGACATTAGAGAGGGCACATATGTGTATTAGAATCATTTAAGTTACTTTTCCTTTTCAAAATCCTATTTTGGATATTACATCACAATAGTCCACTATTCCTTCTTCATCCCTCTTCATTTTTCTTCACAAGGGCATTTTTGACCAGGAGTCACATAAAAGGTATTTCTCATTTGGAAAAGTAAAGTGTTTACTTGATCAAAGTGTTAGTTTGAACCACAGGTCCGCTTCCCTGGAGAAATGGGCCTATTTCATTTCAGTGCTTTCCTGCTGGATAGCTTTACTGGTCTTGAAATGAGTAGTTAGTTAAGGAAGTAGATGGAGTAGCTGGCATTGTTACCTATGGGTGTGACAAATCAATTCTAAAGTCTTTTGAAAATATTCCTAGAATCTATCAAGTAAAATTTTATTTCAGGTAGGATCTATGCTTTTATTCTGTTTCTCCTCTTCACTTCTTTTTTTTTTTTCCCCCTCCTGTCATGTACTTCCCTATTAGAACTAGTTACACTGAAGTCGCCCTGGTACTTACCCAAGGCAAAAAGAAATACTTGACCTCATTTGCATGGGAGGTAGCTCTGTTATCCATACCAGGTAACTGGGAACTTCCCAGCTTGAGTCTAATGTAAAATTCACAAGTGCTCATGTTGCAAGTTCAGCAAGAGAAATAAAATGTAAATCTTTCTCTGTCCCCTTCAGACCAGTAATTAGCAGAGGAACTCAATTTGTAACTTTAGGGGGTTCCATGTAGCTGTCAGCCTACAGCAGGAATCATTCTGCTCCTCTTATTTTACTCACAATTGAGCCATGCAGGCTTTCATCTGTAGAAAAGAGCTTGGCTCACTATTTCTATTACTTGTTATACTACCTTACAGTGTGGAAAATTGAATTATTTGACTTACTACAGCAAACATTCTTCTTTTTGTAGATCCAAGGGAGTTACCAGAGCTCATGGTACTTTGTAAGACATCTTGTAAAGGTCTATTTATTCCATGTGTCTACAGATGTATCTGTTAATAGACTTGTAACTATGCTCTCTAAATACCCATTGTCATAAAATTGCCTAACCCCTGAAGCACTTTAAGACATCCTTATTTTGCAGTGTACATTATAAATTATATTTTAAATAAATTTTATGAAACTAACAGCCTTTGTTAGGAGTGATGTCTATAGATTTATCCCAGATATTAGCTTAGGTGGCCTTGACACTTCAGACTTATCAGAAACAGTTTTCAAGTTCATTCCATCCTTCCTACCTTCTCTCATTCACTCCACAAGTATTTATTGAGTGCCTTTTATAAGTATCTTTCCAGATGAGAAAATGTTCTCCTTACTCCTGGGCTTTACATTCTGGCAGGTGCAGGCAAACATTAAGTCAGTAACAGTGTAGCTTATCAGCTGGGGCAAGATCTATTTAAATACCCAGCAGAGCTGGATATTGTGATACATGCATGTCAAGACATCACTCTGGAGGCTAAGGCAGAAGGATCATGAATTTGAGGCCCATCTGGTCTATATTGAGACCCTATCTCAACAAATGTATAAATTATTTAGTAACTAGTACAGAGGAAGTCTTAGGGTAGATATGTCCTGGGAAAGAAGCTCTTCCATCCTTCTGTATTTCTTTCTCTCTCTTCTTCTTCATCTTCTCATGGAAGGCATTACTGGAAAGTTTTTTTTTTGTTTATTTTATTTATTTATTTGAGAGCTACAGAGAGAGAAAGAGGGAGAGGGAGAGGAAAAGGGAGAGGGAGAAGGGGAGGGGGGGGGGCGGGAGGGAGAGAATGGGCACACCAGGGCTTCCAGCCACTGCAAACGAACTCAAGACGCATGCGCCTCCTTGTGCATTTGGCTAACATGGGTCCTTGGGAATCGAGCCTCGAACTGCGGTCCTTAGGCTTCACAGGCAAGCACTTAACCACTAAGCCATCTCTCCAGCCCTAATGGAAAGTTTTTTTTGACTGTAGAACTCAAGGGGATAAAGCCCAGTGGATAACAAGAGGCATGGGCTGCAGACAGAGGGAACGTGTCTAGACTTTGAGCTTTTCTGTTTTATTTGAGGAATGACAAAGAAGCGAGTATGAACAGAGGAGAGTGGATAAAGCAGTAAGAAGTAGGCACTGGATCCAAGTGTAATGAAGGTGGGGGGTTATGCAGAGCCAGCAGACTATAATAAGCCCTTCCTTCTTTCCTCCCTTCCTTCCTTCCTCTCCCTCTCTTCCTTCCTTATTTCGTTCCTTTTCTCGGTCGCTATTTACCTTTTGAAGCATTTGTCTCTGCTTCTCTAGTGCTGGGATTACAAGCATATGCCAACACAATTGACTTTTTTTCTTTTTAAACATGGGTCAGTTTCTCATGCTTTCAGAGCAAGCACTTCACTGACTGAGCTATTTCACTAGCTCCTAGAGGCATTTTTGTGACAGGTTGGGATATGAGGAGATGGGAGCAATACCTGCCATGCAGTGAGTAGAAACCAGAGGTACTGCTAAATATTCTATAATTCAAAGAATATCCCTTCACAATAAAGATTATTTTTCCCAAGTTGTGACTAGTTGAAGTTGACACAATTTGTGTGTGGAGGTGAGGAGAAGGCAGAGTTATAACAACCTATTGAGAGGCCATGATAACATTCAGGTAAAGCATGATGGTTGCTACTTGGGTGAGGGTGTTTAACAATAAGAAGGTAAGAAGTGAGCCAGCCTCAGTTGTATATGGGATATAAATTCAGTAGATCTTACTGATGATGTCTGATATAAGAGAAAGGGAATGCTCATGTTTTTGGCCTTCACAGAAACATGAAACTAACCATTTGCTGAGGTAGAAAGATTATGAAAGAAAATAACTGTGAGCTAGAGTGTTTACTAAAACGTTTAAATGGAATCTTGGTATCAATTAGAAATTCAAGGGGGCAGTCAGGTTTATAAATATGTAGACGGGAGAGTGATAGAACCAGAGAGGTTCATTTGCCAGCATGTGACCACACACAGAGCTATCAAGCTGGGTGAGATTACCAAGGTAGTGAGAAGAGAGGAGAGAAGAGCAACAAGGGTTCTTTGTCAGACATTAGAAATATCAGGGACCGGTGAAAGCCTCTGAAATGTAGCCATAGGCAGAGGCTCTGAGGAAACCACATAAGTGGTGTCCTAGGTATTTAGTGAAGAAGCAATTGCAAACAATGATGATAAAGTATGAGTGTCAGTTTAGATGAGGCCTGATAATTTGTTTTCTGGAGCAAAGCCTTGGCTAGTGTTCAAGAACAAACAAGTACTTGTGGGTGACTAGAGACAGTGAGTATAGTCCAAGATCAACATTTCAGAAACTTCCCAGTACCCGTCAAAGGAGAAGACAAGCACTTCTGTTCCGATGGGGTCACCTCTGAAGATTGCTGCTTCTGCTAACATGATAGCCTCCTTACCTCTTGCCTTGTCCTGTCCCAAGCATGTCAATAGAGGTGTGGAAGTTGTCTTGCTTTGACTTTCATACTGAAAATACATGTGAAGAATGAGAAAACTGTTGGCTAGTTAACTTTACTGATGTTTTGGGGTGGAAATTTGTATATGTGAAGGATATTTGTATATGTGAAGATCGATGTGGTGCATTTCCAAGCAAAATAATATCCTTAAAATTTAATAACCAAATTTTATGCATTTAAGCTTTCTTTTCCCTCCCTCCCTTACTTGTTTTTTCTTAAATGATTTTTGAAAGTTTCATTCATGTCTAAAATGCATTTTGATGATATCCACTTTCCCTATCTTGTTCCCCTTTTATTCCTGCTGAACCCCCTACTACTTACCAACTATTTCTCCTTCTACTTTGATGTCTCTTGTGTGTGTATGTGCGACCATTGAGCTCAATTATTGTTGCTTTGCATGGGTGTGGATGGAGAGTGGGCCTTCCTTCCTTTCTTACTTCCCTTTCCCTCCCTCCCTTCCCTTCCTCCTTCCTTCTTCCAGAAAGGGTCACATGTCTCATGCTGTAGTTCAGGATCGTCTCAAACTCACAGAAATTCTACTTTTCCAGCCTCCTATGTGCTGTGGTTGCAGTCACAATATGCTATGTTCAGCTTGGATCTTCCTTTTAAGAGACAATTTGTGGGTGAGGAAGATGGCTCAGCAGATAATACTGCTTGCTATATGACATGAGGATCTAATGGCCTTATTCATCCAGAGTTTGATTCTCCAGCACCCATATAACTATCTGGGTATGGCTATGAATGTTGTAACCCCAGTCTTTGGAGGAGTGAAGACAGGAAAAATGCTGGGGTTGCCTGGTCGGCCAGTTTGACTGAAAATTCAGCTCCAGATTCAAAGCTCAAGAACACATGGATAAGGGATAGAGGACATTTTACATCCTTCTTTGTCCTGTGCATCTATGAATACATATGCAACACCGCATCCACATCACATCACATCACACCATACGCACGTCATCCCACACATACTACATACACATGATGAAAGATGTTTTTATTGTGTAATAAACTCTGCAATATATTATCTCTTTTCTTATTCCCATTAGCTTTTTTTTTTTTTTTTTTTTTTTTGGTTTTTCAAGGTAGGGTCTCACTCTGGTCCAGGCTGACCTGGAATTAACTCTGTCATCTCAGGGTGGCCTTGAACTCATGGCAATCCTCCTACCTCTGCCTCCCGAGTGCTGGGATTAAAGGCATGCGCCACCATGCCCGGCTCAGCCCCATTAGCTTTTTTTAAATTTATTTATAATGTTGAGTGGTTTAACTTTTTCTACCGAGGCCTTATCCCATATTAGTTTATGTCAAAGGATCCTTTTTACTCCTAGAGAGATCCCCAGGAATTATTGTGATTCATGATGTTAGGCTAACAATTTATTTTCCTTGTAAAAACTATTTTCTTATTACTGTTAAGTCCACATAAACAACCTATAAATGTTATGCAATTTATTTTAAAATATCCAAATTAAATAATTATAATTATTTGTATGAAGCTTATAAGTCTCCTTTATTTCTTGGTATAAACTCTGTCTCATATATTACAGCAAGTCTTTCTATACCCGTGCGCTCTGTTTTCATGAGAATCCAGTGTCATTTCAAAAAAAAAAAAAAAATTGTAGGCATATATAGAAGTAAGTCTCTTCTCTTATGTCCAGGACAAATTGACATAAAAAATAACAACCATATTTGTATTTATAAAATGTGAGTTACTCTTGAGAGCTTTGTATATTCTAACTCATTTAATCTTTATTGTAGTCTTTTGAGATAGTATCTGTTATTTTCTAATTTTCCACATGAAGAAATTTAGTTATTTGGTAACTAAGTAATGTGAGCAGATTAGATAAGCAGGAATGAATGGATATGGAATTCAGACTCAGGCCATTTGACTCTAAAATCTTGAGATTCTGCTAAAAAAGCAGATTCTAATAGCTCTGAGAATCCAAAGATTACAATTTAATAAAGTAGATAATATAATTTTTTGGAGGAATAATACATTAATTATTTTTGTTAACCTCTCTTTAATGCTAAAAGTAGTACATAGTCTTTGTAGAATTTTTGAAACCAAACTATGATGAAACACATGTATTCCATATTGTAATTTTATCAACTATATTAATGATATATCTAAGTAAGGCAAGTACATTTTCATATAGATATTATATAAGTTAATTAGATGGCAGATAAAAAGACTGACAAAATACTTGTTAATTACCCTAGTTAGATTTTAATTAATTGTGGTGAGCAGTTTACAGTTTCCTTTTGTTGATTCTCTGTAATTTGTAAATCAATGTTTTGGGAAGGAGTTTGCTTGCCTCTTTTGAAATGCATGTTCCACCTAGTGCACATGTGCAACCTTGTGTGATTGCGTTATCTTGTGAATCTGGCTTAATTGGGACCTGGTGAGTAGAATATGTGTCCTTAGGCTTTGCAGGCAAGTGTATTAACCACTAAGCTATCCCTCTAGAACAACACATACTTGTTATTGCAGTGGTGATGATTTGTTACTCATAAGAAGTAAAGCTTTTCAAAGAATATTTCATGATATATCTGAACTATTTATATAATGTTAGGAATAGATTAATGATTTACATTGTTAAATTTTATTATTTATATTGACTACTAAACATTTTACCTCCTATGGGTTTTTTAGTTAGTGGATATAATTGTTTTTAATTTGAGGTGATTAAATACATAGTACTGTTTCATCTTAATCATGACTCATAGTTGAATTGAGATTTATATTAATATTTTTCAGTTTGACTTTTTTTGCCTTACTTTTGCTTTAGTAAATACTTAGCATTGTGTATATGCTATTATAATACCCTTAAGTGATACTGCTTTTAAAATATTTTATTTATTAATTTGCAAGCAAAGGGAGAGAATTAGAATGGGTACTCCATAGCCTCTAGCCCCTGCAGAAGAACTCCTGATACATGCACCACTTTGTGCTCCTGACTTTATGTGAGCACTGGAGAATCAAACTTAGACCATCAGGCTTTCAAGCAAGCATCTTTAGCCACTGAGTCATCTCTACAGCCCAATGCTGCTTTTTAAGATAAAATCTTTTGGATCTACTTATATAGTTTGGGTTAATTCTATACAATGGGAAGTTATTTCTGAAATACTTTCTTTCTTTTTTTTTTTAAGTTTTTTTTTTTTTTTTTTTTTTTTTTTTTGGTTTTGTGAGGTAGGGTCTCACTCTGGTCCAGGCTGACCTGGAATTAACTCTGTAGTCTCAGGGTGGCCTTGAACTCTCAGCGATCCTCCTACCTCTGCCTCCCGAGTGCTGGGATTAAAGGCGTGCGCCACCACGCCCGGCTTATTTAAAAAGTTTTTATTTTCATTTATTTATTAGAGACAGAGAGAGGGAGGAGAGAGAGAGAGATTGAGAGAGAGAATGGGAGTGCCAGGGCCTCCAGCCACTGCAAACGAACTCCAGACGCATGTGCCACCTTGTGCATCTGGCTTACGTGGGACCTGGAGAATCGAACCTGGGTCCTTAGGCTTTGCTGGCAAGCACCTTAACTGCTAAGCCATCTCTCCATTCCCTGAAATACTTTCTTAATTAGAACTTCTTACAATGTTTGATCTAAACTTAGAGCTCCTCAGTTGTGTAGTTTCTGGGTGGAGCTACTTATGAACCTTCTCTGGGGCAAAGATTATTAATACCCTCCTAGGGATTTTGATGCAGTGACACCTTGCTTTTGATTTTACTGTGCCCAACAGAGAATTAAGTATTTAAGTGATGTTTTCTTCCCTTCTTTAGAATTAAGAAACAGAGCTGGAGAGACAGCTCAGCAGTTAAAGGCACTTGCTTGCACAGCTGGACAAGCTGAGTTTGATTCCCCGATATACACATAAAGCCAGGTGCACGAAATGGCCTATGTATCTGGAGTTCATGACATTGTGCATGCTCATACTCATAACTCATACTCTATGTCTGCCTCTTTCTTTCTGTCTCTGTCTGAAATAAATTAATTTTTAAATTTATTTTAAATGTTTTATTTTATTCATTTGAGAGAGAGGGAGAGAGAGAGAGAGGGAGAGAAAGAGAGAGAATGTGAATATGGGTGTTCCAGGACCTTCAATTTCTGCAAACGAACTCCAGACACATGTGCCACTTTGTGCCACTAGCTTACGTGGGTCCTGGGAAATTGAACCTGGGTTCTTTGACTTTGCAAGCAAGTGCCTTAACTGCTAAGCCATCTCTCCAGCCCTCAAATAAATTCTTAAAAATTATTTTTAAAAAATGCTGGAGATATGGTTTAGTGGTTAAGGTGCTTACCTATGAAGCTTAAGGACTCAGGTATGATTCCCCAGTACCCATGTAATCCAAATATACAAAGTGGTCCATGTGTCTGGAGTTTGTTTGCAGTGGCTAGAAGCCCTGGTGTGTCCATTCTTTCTCTCTATGTACTTCTTTTTCTCTCAAATAAATAAATATTTAAAACAATTATTTAAAGAAGAAACTGTTTCTATTTTATGAAGGTAATTTAGTTATGAAAAGCCTTTCATCTGGTAATTTTCCCATAAACCAAAAGAATACTTATTTCTTTCAATAGATAATGTTTTATGTGCTCCTAACCCCCACCCTGACAACCATTTGTGCTAAAGCAACATTAAAGGCTATTAAAATAAACATGGTTATTTCAATATTTAACAGCTATTTTTAAAAGAATTTAACAGGGCATTTTATTATTTCATTAATTATCTATTATATGGCCATTGAACTGCACCTGTTAAGCTATTTTGTGGCTATTACATGCTATATACTTCTAAGACTTCACTAACAAACAAATGTTATATCCTATTCAATATTTATGATATTTAACCACTAATTCAAAAAATAAAAATAAAACAGGACACCAAAAATGGAAGAAATCAATGAAAATGCATTTTAGTGGGAGTGGTATATCAGATTATTACTACAATAAACAGGAAAACCATAGGTACACAGGATAGATAATTTAATGCAACATGAAGCAATAGTAAGGCTAATTTAACTAATTTATTCAATTGTTATTTGTAGTTACCATGAACTCAGCAATGATAATAAGTGCTGGCCTCTTCCATCAGAGTCTTCAAATTGAGTAAAAGAGAAGTTCTAGAAATTATTTTCCTAGGTTGACAATATTTTAACAAGTCCAAATTACCAGATGAAAATTGCTTATATCCCTTCTTCATTCTTCTCGTTTTAAGAATTTCAGACCTCCATAATTTGGGTTGACTCCTAAGCATGTTTTCTCTAATTCAACCAGGGTTTTTAACTGAGGGCATATTTACAAAGAGGTCCCTAAGAATTGTTTTGCTTAATCCACAGATATATTTGGCTCTCAAAGAAGAAAATAGCTATTTCAATGTTTACACAATTAATGATTTCATAAGCCTTGTGCCTGCTTTTGCTGTGGAGTGACAGATGCTCCTTTTGTGTAGCTCAGTCTCTGCTCCCCCCTGCTCAAGTAAGTCACTGCAGCAATTCTCCTTGAGTTCTACTGAACCTCAGTTTTCCCTCTCTTCATTGGCTCTTATCTATCAGCATTAAAAGAATGGTCCAATTTTCTCCACTGGACCATCCACATGTGCGTTCACTCTAGCTGCAGAACCATTTTTCTCCTTGCTTTTGTTGTTAAACTGCTTGAAAGGATTGTCTTTGTGCATGGACTCTGATTTCTCTCTTCCTCTGTCTCCAAAATGTACTCTATATCAGACTCTTAGCCTGAGCACTACACGGAAACTTCACAAGTCTAATATTGCCTCCATGCTGCAAATTCTACTGCCAGTTCTCAGCCATCCTTTTGAGTGGTCTGATGTCATGGTGCTACCCAACTCCTTGAGACATTTTTTATTTTAATTTGTCTTTCAGGACAATGCATTTTACTTTTCCCTGCTCAGTGACTATTCCTTTTATTCTTTATTTTTATTTTTTTTTATCATTAAAGCTTTCTACCTGCTTAGTACTTAAGCGCTGTAGAAGTCAGGTTTTATATCTCCCCTTTTTGTTATTTAGTGTCGCGACCTCCTTCTGTGACCCCATCTTTGAAAATTGTTTGCTGATTCCGGTGATTCCTAGATTTATATCACAAATCTTTCCCTCACCTTAACTCCACACATCTACCTTCTCTTCTATTGCTGTCTATGTTGCATGCAAAAAAGCCAAACAACCCAAACCAACAACCCCAAAGTCTGCTCCCTTTGCTGTCACACAATCATCTGTACAGAAGACCTCTGTGGCCTCAAAAGGTATGAGGATTTCTCATTACCAATCAATTCTGAAATATATATCAGCTGAATGTCTTATGATTTAATCCAATTTTAACTTCATCTACCTGGGAAGAATGCTTGATCCCACAAATTAGGGCTTTCCTGCTAAATTTACCCTAACTAATTTTAAAGCCCAGAGAGGGATTTTTTTTTTCTCTCTTTTGTGCTTCTGTAATGATAGGTTTCTACAACAGTCTCCTAGAGTTTAATTAATTTTCCTGAGTGACTCTCCTTTACTAGTTTATTGTAAAGATATGTTAGAGGATATAGATAAAAAATTCAGATAAAAAGTAAAGGTCATGTTCATTTTTAAGTAACCTTTGAGGGGGAAAAACAAGCAAACCTTCAACCTGATTCATTCTCATGTTACATGGCCAAACTATCAACCAATCCATGTAGTTCACATTGTAAAACTACCTTGAATTGGCTCATTTCTCACTGTATTCAAAGCTACCTCTCTCATTCCAGTCATCATGCTCTGTTACTTGGATCAAGAATTCAACCTATGGGAGGCTGAGGCAGGAAGACTGAATTTGCACGAGCCTGGGCTTCATAGTGAGACTATTTCTTAGAGAAACAAAAAGTTTAACCTAGATAAAATTTGAAGTTAAAGTGGTATGAGAACACAGGATGATGGAACTTATAGACAGTGCCTGATTCATGATCATTCAATTTAACAATTTTAAATTTTAGATTCGTGTGAATGCTACATGTAGCATGTAGCATGTACAAGTAGGAACCATTCTTTTAAATTTTTATCTTTTCCTGGGTGATGTGATGCGATACTCTGGAGATTCTGGGCAGCATCCACAAGTTGCAGCTCCAGCCAGACAAGTGATCATGAGACTAGACAACTGACCCTCTACAGTGCTGTAGGTTAGGGATATTAAATGCATCTCTCACTTTTGATAAGATCATTGGGATGTAAGACCACCTAAAGTCAAAGAGCATCTGTATAGAGTTCCCACCGTGAATGGTGGAGTTCCCTGGCAGCGCTGCTCTGCTGTCCAGCATCCTAACGGCCTCTCTTTACTCACAGAGTACAATTTAGAACTCTTCCCTGGACCAGGACAACCCTTCATTATCTTGCTCTTCCTTGCCATTTTAACCTCAGCTTCTGTTTCTCTACCACTTACTTTTTTTGTTTTCTCTACTCTGTACTCTTTGTCTCCAGTACATCAAACGTTCTCAATTCTAAGGCATTGGTACTTTATTTTCTCACAAACATGAACACTTTTTTTCCCCTTTTTACAGTTTTTAAAAGGAAGATTTATTTAACAAGGTTTACTTAGTACAACACATCTAAATAGAATTCACAATACAAGGAAAGATTTAAACCAAAGCCTCAGAATCCCATACAAACAGCATGACCAAACTCCTAAAATATTGGCATTACATCTCAAAATTGTCTCAGATCTTAGAAAAATAAAAGTGTACACTCATGTGACTTACAGGGATATTAAACGAAAAACCTAGAATTAACAAACATGCCAAATGTTGTCACTTTGAATTGTAGACACAGCTCCTATATTTGAGTTTTACAGAAAAGCATGTATTTCAACATACATCTGACGTTTTCAATGTATTGTGGTATAAGAGCAACATTTAACATAAGTGAAATTGCTTTAAAACTAAATATGCTTACTGCTTAAGTACACTCCTACAACATAACTAACTTGAGGAAAGCTGAAAGTTGTTTTAACAGTTATGGTCAATACGGAACTTTGTTATTACACCCTAGATGAATGTTTCAGTGTTCAAAATTACTGAGCTTAAAGTTTTAAACAATCTTAACTTTCACTTTACAGTAAGCATGCATCACAAGCCTGTAATGCAAAACTGTTAATTTTTTTTCTTAAAAAAAAAGAAAAAGAAGGAAGAAAGACACTGACCAGTAGTGATCAGAAGCAATTATATTTCCCATTTACCAATCATCCTGGATATACTAGACATCCCTCCCATTCTATCCAACTCCTATAAATGCATAGCTTTTATTTCTGTAATAGCTGTTTAATGTTCCTTCTCTACCTAAGCAAGGTTTGACTGATAGTCACTGGAGTTTTCCTGCAGAACTTGGTCATATCCACTCATACTGCTCTGGCCACCATAACCACCTCCATAACCATCACTCAGCTGCTGGCTAGCAGGACCCCCATACCTAGACTGGTTGGATGAACCCATCCCTCCCATCATTTGGCTTCCATAAGCACCACCACTTGCCCCTGCTGTAGAATTCAAAAAGAGTTCTACATAGCTGTGATCATAAGCCCCTCCACTTGTTCCTGCAGTAGAATTCAAGAACAGCTGTATGTATCTGTGCTGTATATTAGCCTGATCTTTTGCCATAGCTGCCACAGCCTCCTCATGAGTAGCAAATTCAACATCTGCCTCACCTGTAACTCTGCCATCAGGTCCTATTTCAATGTGTGCTCTCATGGAATTGAGAGGTGAGAAAAAATTATAAATATCATTCTCAGTGGCTCCATAAGGCAACCCTCTCATGTGTACACAGTGCCTTGTGGTACTCTGGAAACTGGACCCACCATCTCCACATCTGTGATCAGACATTCCTGTGAAACAGTAATTGAAGTCTCTTTCAAATCTATCAGACCCAAAGCCATACCCATCATTATAGCCACCATAATCATCGTAACCTCCACAACCTCCACCATAGGCACTTCTCCTCATCCTTTCAAAGCCAGCTCCTCTGCCAATGCTATTATATCCTCTACCAGCCCCTGGCCTATCATAGGGACCTGGATGCTGCATGGCCATGAGCTTTCGAGGGGGATCATAGTGGATTTGGACTTCAGCTCTGCTACTCTTGGAGATTTCAATATACCTGTGCCCTGTTCTTTCCTTGTGTTTCTTTAAGGCCTTTCCAGCTATCTCCTGTGATGCAAACTGCACAAATACCTCCCCTGTGCTCCTCCCCTGAAAGTCCACCGGCAGTGTCATCCCATTTGGCACAATTTCCAACCCTGAAAAGAACTGAACAATCTCTTCCTTGCTACAGCCAAATGGGAGTCCTCTAAGCCGGACGAAGCCATCATTGGCAGTATCAGGACTATTTGGACCTGTATGCTCCAACACCCGATCCATGTCAGCACTGCTGGACTTGGATACTTCTACATATCTGTGTCCCATGGTTTCTCTGTTTTTCTTCAGAGCCAATTTCACTTCATCTTCAGATTCGAGTTCGACAAATGCTTCGCCACTTGGTCTGCCTTCTCTGGTGTAGATGAAATGAATACCTGATGTGCCATTTTGGATTTTGCAATCAGAGAAGCGCATCACTTCCTGGGCTGAGCAGGACCAGGCAGGCCTCTGACCTTCACCACGAGCCCCTCCCTGCCTTCTGTGCTCAGCATCATGGTGACTGTTAGGCTCTTGGTGGCAAAGTTGGATCAATGCAATTTCAATGTGGCCTTTGACCCTGCTAGAGTTTCTTCCAGGAATCTGGTCAACAGAAATACTTCAAAAATGTTCGCTGCAGCAGCACTCTAACGATCACGGCTAATTTTCTTCCTTCTTCCCGCAAACAGCTATAGTGAGATGATAGAAGACTACCAGAGCTACTTCTGCTCACGTAAGCCATGAACACTTTTTCTGTGTCTAGGCACACAGCTGAGATATCACCATCTGCACTGAGATCTGACCCTCCACTTGACTTTCAGCCATGGTGATGACTTCCCATTTTTTTCCAACAGTTTGCTTTGCCCCACAGAACTTACTATTGTACTTAGCATGTAATTTATTTCTGTATTATTTATTTTCTTTATTGTCTATACCCAATTCTGAGCCCTCTGCCTCCCCAACTGTAAACTTTGTGAGAACAAGTACTTTTGGTAATATGTTCACTGATCTAATTCCTTCTATCTAGAGCTGTGCCTTGTCCAAAGTAAATAACCTTTCCATGAATAATTGAGAAGAAGTTGTGATCAACTTCTTTCTGTTTTACTATATAAGAAAGAACAAAAGGGACAAGGCTTTGTCTGATTGTATGTTTGTATGTGTGTGAGAGCATATCTGTGCATGTGGAGGCCATTAGTTGATACTGGGTATCTTCTTCCATCACCCTTTACCTTATTTACTGAGGCAAGGCCTCTCAGTTGAAGCAGAGTTTGCCAATTTGGCAAGTCTAGCCTGCAATTTTGTACTTGGGATTGCCTGTCTTTACCTTCCAAGCACTGGAATTACAGGCTGACCACCATGCTCATAAGACATTTACGTGGATTCTAGGGCCCCAAACTCCTCATACTTGGAAGGCAAACACTTTATCCATTGAGCCATCTCTCTAACCTTGGAACTCTCTTTTGATAAGTGCAAGTGGAAGGGTGGCAAGATGAATTAGCCATACTTGATACCTCTTATTCCTTACTGATCCAGTAAAGAAATTATTGATGAAGAAATATAGGCTATTTGGCCTGAGAAATAATGAGCTTTTATTTTGTTATGGTGGGGAGGCTATTAAAAATCTAAACATTAAACTTTTGATGTTTTTATCTGAAAACCTGAAAATATAATAACCATTTATTTGTCTATAAGCTATTTTCTTCTTTGTTCTTTAAACTGATGACATTCATTCATGTACCTGACAAACACTTGTTACATGTGTGTTACACACCAGACTTAATATTTAAGACACTGGAAAATCAGTAGTTAATAAAAGAAGCAGTGATCTTCCCATTGGGCTTATACACTGATGAAGGAGAAAAACTGACATGTATATATATATATATATATATATATATATATATATATATATGGATATATATGGATATATAGATATATGGATATAGATATAGATATATATAGTTCTGGCTAGAACATGATGACTGACTGCTATGGAGATAATAGTAGAGAAGGCAGTGTATGAAGTATTAGTGGGAGAGAGTTAGGAAATACTTGTTGAGTTGATCATGTGAATATATGAAAGAGAAGCAACTTAAGGAGGAGGGTGTCTGACTTAATGGATAAACAGCAAGAAGACCTATATGCTTGCAGCAGAGAGGCAAAAATTAGCATGGATGTAGTCTTTGAGATAACTGGCAAAGTGGAAAGAAAGCTTCTTGGCTGGCCATTGGCAGACATGTACCTGCATTATGAGCAAAGTTATTGACCTTGGGCTGCCATAACAAAATTTAATAGGCTGGATGGTTTACAAAACAGAAGTTACTTTTCTTGTTATTTCTGGAGTTGATTTAGGTTCAGGTGGTGAGGCTCTCTTCCTGGCTTATATAGGGCTTCCTTCATAAGTGTTCTCATATGGACAAGGGAAAGCAAGTGCTCTGATGCATTTTCTTATAAAGGCCCCCATATCTCATGATATGGGCACTATCTTCATACCCCATGTAAATTTGATTAATGGTCTCTGAGGCTCATCTCCAAATGTCATTACATGGTCAGGGTTTCAACAGAGGGCTGTATGTTTATGTGCCCAGGGGTGATGTAGGTGGGGCACAATTCAGTCCTCATGTGTGATCTGGTAGCACATATGTGTAAGGAGTTATGTCAGCTGCTTCACATAGCATAGACTGCTAAGGGTATGAGAGAGAAACCCAGAGTAGAAAGAATTGGCTGTATTCAGCCAGGAAATAATGTGCATTAGTTCAGAGTAGAAGCAGAGAAGGTGGTAGGAAGGGAGCAGATCTGTGATATATTTTGAAACAAGAATCAATGAAACATGCTGTATTAAAATAGGACTTCACATAAAATCTTGTTGTTGGTTAAATTATAGTTTAGGAAATTGTGACATCATATCCATCATATACATATGCTTGTTTTCTTATCTAGCTATAGTAAATGGGATAAATCTTAATTTTTTTCATTTCTATTTTTTCTGTTTGTATATATACATATGTATATGGGTATGCACTTGCCATGTGTACATGCAGAAGTTAGAGGACAATCTTGGGGCGGTTTCTCCTCTCCTTGCACCATGGTTTTTAGTTTGCTTGTTGGTTTTTGTTTTTGTTTTTCAAGGTAGGGTCTCTCTCTGGTCCAGGCTGACCTGGAATTAACTATGTAGTCTCAGGGTGGCCTCGAACTCATGAAGATCTTCTTACCTCTACCTCCCAAGTGCTGGGATTAAAGGTGTGTGCCTCCACACCCGGCTCTTGCACCTTGTTTTATGCCAGGATCTCTCTTGCCACTGCTGCTTGAGAGCTTCTGGGTTCTCATGGCTCCATCTTCCATTGCCAAAGGTGCATTGGGATTACAGGTTACACATACAAGTGGCATTTTCTATGTGTCTTCATGTGGACATTGGAGAGGAGCAAATTTGGGTCCATGGGTTTATAAGAAAGTGCCTTTAAGTGCTGAGTGATCTTCCCAGCCCCAGGGAGGAATCTGTGTGTTTCCTTTTCTTCTTCTTCCTAATTTGAAATTAACATAGCAAAATAAATAATTTGCAATTTCTAAACAGAGAAGCTGTACTTAGAACAAAATAATGACTGTAATAATTCTCTTCTTGTGAGAATGGTTTCCTTCACTGGCCATTGGTCAAGCTGGAGTTAATTATGGTCACACTGCAATCTGAAGCCCTGGAGAAAGGGAGGAACATTTCATTAAAGTCTAGCTGGGGATTACTGCTGATGGAAGCACTGCCAATCAGACAATTTTCAAAGAAAGGTGACCATTCTCGTAAACTTCAGAGCTAAAATAGCTTATACTGAGATCAGAAGGTTTTTTTCAAATTAGCTTTATTTCAAGAAATTGAGACTGAGGGGTTGTTATGTAAATTAGGGCTAAGTATCTTATCTAAAGTCCATTAAAACAAAATGTTCTACTACAAAGACATAGTCAAAATACATTTTTTTCCCTTTCCTTTTTCTGTTGTTATGGTGGAAGTGTTTATCCAGTTCAGAACATTTTCAGTCTTTCTACTGTGATTACTTATTTCTCAAGTTTAGGAACTAGAGTTGTTATCATAACCATGGCATCCTCCTCCCTCCCTTCCTTTCTCTTTCTCTCTTTTTCTTTCTTTCTTAGAGAATAAGAGGCAGGTAGAGAGAGAAGGAGGCAGAGAAAGAGAGAGAATGAGCATGTGAGGGCCTCCAGCTCCTTGCAAATGAAGTCCAGACACATGCACCACCCTGTGCATCTGGCTTACTTGGGTACAGAGGAATGGAACCTGGATCCTTAGTCTTCGCAGGCAAGTGCCTTAACCACTAAGCCATCTCCCCAGGCCCATGTCATCATTCTTTTAGCTCTTTACTTAAGGCCTCATGATCTTATCAAATATTGAATAGTAATAGTCACCCTTACTGCAAACTGTGGTCTTTATTTATTTGTATATTTTCTTTTCAGTCCTAGGGATGGAATGCAGGGCATTATGCATAGTAGGAGATGTTCTTCCATTGAGTTACATTTCCATCTCTTGGTTTTATAAAACATGATCTTTCTATGTAGTTTAAGCTGGTCTTGGACTTGCAAACCTCCTGCTTCAGCTATTGTAATGTAGGGATTACAGTTATGCATCACTATGTCTGGTTTACATAGGGATTTTTGTTTATATATATTTTTTTATGGGGGGACAGATCTGAGAAGCAAAGGTACTATGATAATCTGAGTGAACAAAAATGGCTTTACTCATTTGTTTAATATAAGAGGTGAGTCCCCATCAAACTAAAATTGTGCATGTATTGATGCTAAGAGATGATTGCAGGAAAACAGAATCTAAGGGAAAACATTCTAGCTAATAGAAAATGTTTCATTTTGAGGGCTGGAGAGACAGCTTAGCAGTTAAGACAGTTCTGTGGGAAGCCTAAAGCCCCATGTTCAACTCTCCAGGTCCCATGCAAGCCAGATGCAAGGTAATGCAAGTGTGCAAGGTCGCACATGTGCACTAGGTGGCACACAAATCTGGAGTTCAAGTATAGTGGCTGGAGACACTGGTATGCCAAAACTCACTCTCTCTCTCTCTCTCTCTCTCTCTCTCTCTCTCTCTCTCACACACACACACACACACACACACATTTTAAAAAGGCCAGTCTGTTGGCCTTGCCTCAAAAAAGAAATGTTTCATTTTGATGATGAATTTTATTTTATAAAATCATCTATTCGTAAAAGCTTATGACTTTATCCATCATGACACTAGAGAGATCTCAGAGTTTGACTGAATTTTTTGAGTGACTTCAAGTGGAAAATATACTCCTGGTCTACATTTTAGTCCTAAAATCTTTCACTAAGATCTTTGAGAATTTATTTTTTATTTGCTTTAGTTTTTTATGGCAGGGTTTCATACTAGCTCAGACTGTCCTGGAATTCACTCTGTAGTCTCAGGCTGGCCTTGAACTCACAGTGATCCTCCTACCTCTGACTCCTGAGGGCTGGGATTAAAGGCATGTACCATCACTCATCATGCCCTACTCTTTGAGAATTTGGATGCTGCTGCACATGTTATTTGGAATGTAAAACATAAGGAAGTGTAAAACAAACTTTGGCCTGACAGGGAGGCTAGAGCATCTTTGCAGAGCCAATTCAATATGGTAGCTGTAAATGAAGCCTTTGGGGTAGTTCGGAAGCTTTTAAAAGGGTGATTCTTTTTTCTTTTCAATTATTTTATTGATAGCTTCCATGATTGTAAACAATTTCCCATGGTAATGTCCTCCCCACCCCCCACTTTCCCTTTTTAAACTCCATTCTTCATCATATACCCTCCCCATCACAATCAGTCTCTCTTTTATTTTGATGTCATGATCTTTTCCTCCTATTATGATTGTCTTGTGTAGGTAGTGTCAGGCACTGTGAGGTCATTGATATGCAGGCCATTTTGTGTCTTGGGGTAGCACGTTGTAAGGAGTCCTACCCTTCCTTTGGCTCTTACATGCTTTCCGCTACCTCTTCTGCAATACACCCTGAGGCTTGGAAGGTATGATAGAGATATTGCAATACTGAACACTCCTGTCACTTCTTTCCAGCACCATCATGCCTTCTGAGTCATCCCAAGGTCACTGCCATCTGAAAAGAGAAGATTCTCTATGAAAAGTGAGAGTATCATTAATATATGGGTATGAACACTAAGAGAAGTGCTTACTAGGCAGTTTGATAAACATAGTATATGCATTTAGCTAAACAGCAGCAGATGTTACACCCCTAGGGCTCATGACATACCTGTTTTAAGTTTTCAATATCAGGGATGTATTCTTTCCCATGGAATGGGCCTCCAGTTCAATTAGAGGACAGTTGGTTTCCACCATGACAGACATGCCACTAGTGTACCTGTTAGCTCACTTGGCCTGGGTTACCAAATATAAGGCTTGCAGTGTCCACTGTTGAGTATCTTCACTGGTGATTTCTCTCTCTCCCATTGAACTGCATGAAGAATGGCTTCTTCCAGCTTTCTGTAAGCTGTTCTACATGGAGGAGGTTATCCACTCAGTTCCAGGAGGATTTGTCAGTGGCCTTGCAGCCCAAGTATGTGGAGTCTTCAGCAGTAGGGTCTTACCATCTATTTCTGGTGGGAAACCAAGGGCTTTGGCAATGGCGTATAATGTTTTGGAGGCATCAGGGACCTCCCTGGCCAACAACTCACTGGAAGGTATCCAATCCCTGGCACTGAAAAATTTCTGGCAGCAATCTATGGCTCCTGAGTATTCCATTGTCCAAATAAGTAGGTTTCCATATGATTTATTTTTATACTCTTAGATTTTGATGGTGATTGTGAAGAGAGGTTGAGTCGGCAAATGACCAAATGCCATTTTTTTAGTTAGAAGAACTTTAATGACTTAGCACTTAGAGTAATTTTTTATATTGGCTTTATATGTTTCCCTTATGGGATCTGTCTTCATAGGCAAAGTAATTCATGAATGACCTAGAGTGTGTTTTTTTTTAAGTATTTTACTTATTTACTAATGAGAGAGAAAGAGACAGATAGAGAGAAAGAGAGAATGGACACACCAGGGCCTCTAGCCACTACATACCAACTCCAGACACACGTGCCCACTTGTGTATCTGGTTTACCTTGGTCCTGGGGAATCGAACCTGGGTCCTTAGGCTTTGCAGGCCAATGCCATAACTGCTAAGCCATTTCCCCAGTCCCCTAGAGTGTGTCTGTTTATTTATTTATTTATTTATTTATTTATTTATTTATTTATTTATTTGAGAGCGACAGACACAGAGAGAAAGACAGATAGAGGGAGAGGGAGAGAATGGGCGCGCCAGGGCTTCCAGCCTCTGCAAACGAACTCCAGATGCATGCGCCCCCTTGTGCATCTGGCTAACGTGGGACCTGGGGAACCGAGCCTCGAACCGGGGTCCTTAGGCTTCACAGGCAAGTGCTTAACCGCTAAGCCATCTCTCCAGGCCAAGAGTGTGTTTTAAACAGTGTAGCATAGCATGAATAAATTGTTTAGCATTTATGCAAATAAATTACAGACCAAAAGATATTCACTAAGCTGTAAAATAATTGGTAGATTGATAAAGTTTAGGATCATTTGGCTTTTGAAACACCTTGCCAATTTTTATTAATATCAATAAAGCTAACTGGTCATTAGTATGAAACTTGATGAGCCAAACTCTTCTTAGAGAACAAACCCCACATTTTATATATGTAGCAAAAATATAAGAATAATTGCTTATGCCTATTGTAATATACTAAACTGTGTTCCTCTCAAATTTTTTTGTTGAAGTTCTAACTCCCAATGCAACTGTATTTGGAAATAGTAATTAAAAGGTAATTGAAGGTAATTAAGATTAAATAAGGTAATTTGAGTTTGGTCCTAATGTGTTAGGATTTGTGTCTTCATAAGACCCAGAAGGGAGGGAGGATACAGGGAGTGTGAGACAGCTTTATGTCTCTGTTGTGTGTTGACATAGCACGTAGATGACAACCTAAAGCCAAGAAAAGACTTTGGCATTCTGGCACTGTGAACTTAAATTTCCTGCTACTGGAACTATTTCTTTAAAAGCCATCCATCTTGTCTTAATTTTTTTCTTGCAGCCTAAGCAGCCCATAAATATTTGAGGTTGGGTTGTTTTCAGTACCATTTGCTGAGATTTGTGGTGGGTACAGCTACCAATGAGGACAAGATAAATATGAAGACTGTGACAATCACTTTAATTATACACACATTTTGGCACAATTACTTTGATCATTTAAGAAGACCATATATTCGGGCTGGAGAGATGGCTTAGCGGTTAAGCACTTGCCTGTGAAGCCTAAGGACCCTGGTTTGAAGCTCGGTTCTCCAGGTCCCACGTTAGCCAGATGCACAAGGGGGCGCGCGCGTCTGGAGTTCGCTTACAGAGGTTGGAAGCCCTGGCGCGCCCATTCTCTC
Organism: Jaculus jaculus; assembly: GCF_020740685.1. NCBI lineage: Eukaryota > Metazoa > Chordata > Mammalia > Rodentia > Dipodidae > Jaculus > Jaculus jaculus. Next base: position 116,103,830 of record NC_059107.1, read on the forward strand.
TCTCTCCCTCTATCTGTCTTTCTCTCTGTGTCTGTGGCTCTCAAATAAATAAATAAATAAATAAATAAATAAATAAATAAATAAATAAAAAGAAGACCATATATTGGGATTTGTCTTCTGCATTATTCCTCCTCATATGTAGTAAAATATGATTATAAAGAATTTTAAGAGCTGGAGCAATGGCTTAGTGGTTAGGTCATTTCCCTGCAAAGCCTAAGGACCCTTGTTAAACTCTCCATGTCCCATGTACCCAGACAAACAAAGTGATGTAAGTGTGTAAGGTGGCACATGCATCTGGAGTTTTATTGTAGTAGTTGGAAGTCCCAGTGCACCAGTTCTCTTTCTCTCTCTCTCTCTCTCTCTCTCTCTCTCTCTCTTGCTCACTCACTCTCTTGCATGAAATAAAAAAGAAGGCCAGTCTTTTGCACTTGCCTCAGAAATAAAAAGAATTTTAATCATTTAAAGAATCATCCATAATCAATTTTATGGTGGTCATCTAAGGTTTTGCAGAGTACCAGGTGGGAAATACATTCAGCTTTGTGAATTATGCCATCTCAGCTACTTCTGGGCCATTGTCATGAGAAAACAGTCATAGATAACAACCATATGAACAAAATGTAACTGTATTCCAGTAAAAATCTACTTACAAGAATGGAGTGCTTGGCTGTAGAGTGGCTCAGCAGTTAAGGTGCTTGCTGACAAAGGCTAATGACCTATATTTAAAAATGATATTCTTTAGATTTAATGAGAATTATATTTTGTTACTGCACATTGATGTTTTATATATCACATATTCATTTCTCATATGACATTGTCCCATGAAGACTTATGTGCTGTTTTCCTCATGTAACCTACTCGTTATTCTCACCTTATGTGAATAATATCTAGAAACTAAACTTTTCTTTGAGGATTAACACATATTTTTATATTATTATTTTATTTGTGAGAGAGAAAAAGAGAGAGACAATTATTGTACCAGGGCCTTCAACTGCTTCAAATGAACTCCAGCTGTGTGTACCCCTTATGTACATGTGCAAGATTGCACATTTGCATCACTGTGCATCTGGCTTATGAGGGACCTGGAGATTTGAACATGAGCTTTTAGGCTTTGCAGGCAAGTGCCTTAACCACTAAGCAATCTCTCCAGCCCAACACATATATTTTTATCTGCAACTTCTAATAATGCATGAAGCTACAAAAGAAGGAAGTAGAGAGTAATGGCTGGTCATAAAGACATTTGAATCAGGTATCTAGACTTGAAACTCAAGTCACTATCTAGTAATATTCGATATTATTTTTATTTATAGGATGCTTTTTCTCAGAATACTGGACTGCAAAGGCTCTTGTGTAGGTTATGGCAGCACATTTCAGAGCTGGGGCTCCAGGAAAGTGACCCTCATTGTGATAAGAATTCTGTTTCAAACTATAGGGGATAAGGAAAAGGTGGGAAGACAAGTGAATAAACAAATAGTAAGCGAACAGCCAGTCTTGGGTAACATGTTATGTTTTCAGGATCTGTCACATCTTTAAACCTAGCAAATGGTTAAATTGAATATCATTTCTCTCAGTGTCAGGTTTTGTATATCTGTTGTCAAACATATCAGTCAGTAAAGATACAAGATGAGCAAAACCACAAATAAATGATTGCAAGAAAGAAAATATGCTGATTCTCATTCTTGAATGGAGGTTGATGTATTTTGATCAATACAGTGCTGTGTGTTAGAGTTGACACAGTGTTTCATAAGAGGATGGAGAAGGAATATTATAATGCTGAGCTCGCATGTGAAGTATATCACAAGTATCACAAACTTGTACTATGGATTTTTATGAAAATATTAAAGTTTACTGTTAAACAGTCTTTTATTCCTTCATGGTTATACATCTGTATTTCACTCATGCATTATATTATTGAGAGAGCAAAATCAAATTATAATTGGTAATTTGAAGTGTGCAAGCCTAGCTTATGTGAACATGTCCAGGTTTGCTGCATGCACTGAAGTTGGCAATATTTTAGGAAATAGTTTAGACAGTGAATTGCATTTACTTGGAGGCCATAAAATAAGTTATTATCACACTTAATTTGAATGCTTAATTTAAATCTGTTGAAATAAGGGTCTAATAAATGGAGCAAAACAAAATTTTCTGGGCTCTAAAACTATAAGCAGAGCGAAAGTTGATTAGCAGCTCAGCTAACGTAGATTCTGAAGCTTGTGCTCTGAGTGGGACTTAAGAGAGAGAGCAGCAAGTGTTCTTGAAATGACTTATGATCCTTCACTTCTTACAACAAACTTCCAAAGAGATCAGTAGAAACAAGAAAGTCATAATTATACTCATTAGCCTTTTCCTGAGGACAGTTTATTCTGCTCCATTGACATCATAATCCCAAGCAACCCTAGGCATCTCTCATCACTTTGAGACACACACATACACACACACACACTCACTACATGCATGTAATATGTATTTGCTTGCACAAAATAATATACATACACATATTTATGCCTATGAACACACATTCTGTAATCTGATTTAAATTCACTCCTGTTCTATATTGTTTGATTCTTCCCTTTGGATCTCCCTATGTCTCATTAGTGCTATACTTATCTGTCTATCTATCAATCTATCATCTATCTATCTACCTATCTATCTATCTATCTATCTATCTATCTATCTATCTATCTATCTATCTATCTATCTATCTACCTACTTACCTACCTACCTACCTACATATATGTATGACTATATCTTTAACTTCTTTCCTGAATTTTTTTTTAACTTTGAACCTTAATAGAACTTGGCTCTTTCTTGAGGACACTTCTGTAACTATAGCTCTTTCAAATAGGGCTCATTTGTCTTTCACACCCCACCACCTACAAGCCTGCAAGTGGAAGAGGTGCTGTTCTTGTTATTTAGTGCTGCTCCTAGGTAACTGTTTCCCTTTACCTCCTGCCCCCAAACCCTGTTTATCTGAGTGGGTACAAATGAACTAAACTTCTGCTTAAGGCACTTAGTTTGCAAGTAAGTGTCTTTAACCACTGAGCAATCTTCCCAGCGCTTCACTAAGACTTTCTTTAAACAAATAATCTTAATACGCCCTATCTTATACAAGCAGAGAAACAGACAAAGCAGCCATGAGGCATATATTTCCTGTTTGCTGGGCCCTGAACTTTGAGCGCTAAGCTTCCTTAATGTGTTCTGTCCTATTTAGTTCTTTACCCCCCACCGCTGAGAGCTGCTTTCAGAAATGCTACTCTAGCTTCTTTTACCTTACTATGTTCGTTTTTGGTTTTCTCTCCTGGACCCTCTTTAGTTCCTCAATGTCTCTGTATTACATAGTGCAAGAATAGAATCCATGCTTTCTTCTCCACTGTATTTCTCCATCACCTCTTTTTTTTTATGCCACATTCCTATATGATAATAGATTTAAGTGTTCTGCACTTAGGTCTTAAACCTCTTATCTGAAAATATCTCACATGCAAAAGTCTTATTTCTACCACAAGGCTAGCTTTCTTCCATCTTCAATATTTTAGCAAATGACAAGCCCTCTGTTCTAGCCTACTCAGGTGAAAACTCCAAGCAGTCTTGATTGTTTCCTCTCACACACCATTTATGCAGTCCATGAACAAATCACACCGGCTACACATGTGTAAACATATATCCCAGCTGTACATATTTCTACTTCTGTTCCAAGTAATGAAGTCACCCACCATCTTTGTCTTCTTGGATTATAAAAATAACCTCTAAATTTCACTTTGTCTACATTCTTGTGACTTTTTCTAATACCCATATCATAATGTTGTCCAAATAATAATCAGGACAGGGCATTTAAAATATAAACCACATTAAGGCTGGACTTCTTGGTGTATCCTTTAGTCCCAACACTTCGGAGGCAGAGGTAGGAGGATTATTATGAGTTCAAGGCCACCCTGAGATTATAGGCCAGCCTGGGCTAGAGCAAGACCCTACCTCAAAAAACCCAATATATATGTATATTATATATCTGTTGTATTTTATTTATTGATATATATATATATATATATATATATATATATATATATATACACAAATTACATCATTCTCACAATTTTTTTTTCTATAAGATTTAGAACAAGTCATTACATTCAGTCTGGAGACCCAATATAATCAGATCCTTACTGCATTTCTGACCTAATCCAAGATTCTTCTCCTCTCTCTTCATATGATCTTATTTTTTCTTTTTTTCCTGTTTTTCTTCAGACAGGTTTTAACTCTGTGTTCTTGGCTGGCCTCAGACTCACTGTGTTCCAGGCTGGTCTTGAATTCTTTAGGTCAAAATCTTCCTGCTTTAGCCTCCTCAGTGCTAGAATTACTGGCATGTACCATGCTATTGTGTCAGGGTAATTCATAGGCTATTTTAATACGTATGTGAAAATACCATTGTCATCACCCCTCACAAGCTTCAAATGCTAATTTATATGGGGGGTGTGGAAAACGGGAGTGATGGGCTGGAGAGAGAGCTTAGCGGTTAAGTGCTTGCCTGTGAAGCCTAAGCACCCCTGTTCAGGCTAGATTCCCCAGGACCCACGTTAGCTAGATGTACAAGGGGGCACAGGTGTCTGAAGTTCCTTTGCAGTTGCTGGAGGCCCTGGCATGCCCATAATTCATCCTCTCTCTCTCTCTCTCTCTCTCTCTCTCTCTCTCTCTCTCTCTCTTCCTCTGTCTCTTTCACTCTTGGTTTGTTGCTCTCAAATAAATAAATAAAAATGAATAAAATATTTTAAAAAACAGGAGAGAGAGAGAGAGAGAGAGAGAGAGAGAGAGAGAGAGAGAGACAACAGAGACACAGACACAGACAGTGACAGAGAGAGGGAGAGATTGAGCCCATGAGAACTTCATCAAGAATAGCTGCTCTTTAGACTCTCTCTTCTTGTTCTCCATTGTTTTGTTTTTAGTATTTCTTGTGTACTGTTCTTGCATTATGTGCTTTGTTCCTTGTACAGCGGTGTCCATAGATTCACTTGAAAGTCACAGTAGGGCAGGTGTTTTATCTTATTACCCATCTGTTATAGTTTGATTCTTAAATGTTTCCCAACGCCATCCTTGGAAAGCTTGCTTCCAAGCCAATAACAATGCTGGGGATGAGGGGAAGGAGGAATATAGGACTTTTAGAAGGTGGGGCTTTGTGAGAGGAAGTTAGGTCATTGCAAAAGTGATCTACAGGTTTGTATTGGGACCCAGCATTCACCTCCATCCTTTATCTTTGCTTCCTGGGCCCCAAGAAGTGAATGGTATCCTCCTTCATATTATCCACTGTGCAGTACTGCAGAAATAAAAACAATGTGGTCAAGAAGCCATAAACAAAATTTTGAAACTTTGAGTCAAACAAACCTTTCCTTTTTAAAGTTGTTTATTTTAGATATTTGTGAAGGAAAGCTGATTAGTACAAAATTCGTAACATTCCCAGTGCCTCTGACAGTGTCTGATATATTATAGGTGCTTAATAAACACATATTAGATTTTCAGTATTTGGTTTCAACTTACTCATAGTTGATTAATTTTTTATTTTCTGAAATTTTGGACAGCTTTTTTTTTAACAGAATATATATTCTATATCTATTTATCTATATGTATATATATATGTGTGTGTGTACATATATGTGTGTATATATATATATACATATATATGTATTATATATATATATATATATATATATATATATATATACATACACACACACACACACACACACACATATATATGTATATATAAAATCGAGGCTCTAGTATAGACAGCAAATGCAAGCAGAGAGCCTATGGTCACCAGGGATGGTGTTTAATAGAGCATTTCCTATTCTGTCCAACTTCAGGGGGTGCCAATTGAAGTATTATATAGGTATAATAATATAATGCTAATAGAAATTTTTTACTTCACCAAGATTTTGGTGTTTCCAGTTTAACAGAGAATTTAAAACATTTCCCAAAGGTCAAAAATCATATGGTAGCTTAGGAGACTCAATAATTAGCTTATGGAGTTAAGTTTTCAAGAGAAGAATATCTAAGTTTTACTGTGAAAAATAACAAACTGTTTTATCCACCAAAATGGGGACATTTTCCAACTTCTAAAATAATCAAATATAAAGTTTGATTTTTTTTTCACTTAGCAATAATTAAAATCTACCCTTGCACTGCTTATAAAAATAGAGGTATAGGGCTGGAGAGATGGCTTAGCAGTTAAGGCACTTGCCTGCAAAGCCAAAGGACAAGGGTTTGATTCCCCAGGACCCATGTAAGCCAGATGTACAAGGTAGCACATGCCTTTGGAGTTCATTTGCAGTAGCTTGATGCCCTGTTGCACCTATTCTCTCCCTCCCTCTCTCTGCCTCTTTCTTTCTGTCAAATAAATAAATGAAAATAAAATATATTAATAAAAATAGAGGTTTTTAGATTTATTTATAATATTATTCATGTAAGCACATAAATGTCAATATTTCAAGTTACTTGTCTTACTAAGAAACATTTTTTATCATGAGAAATATTATTATTATTGGCAAATGCTAAACTTTGCAGAAGATTCAAATTAAACCCAGTTTATAATTCATGAGACATATTAATCACAGAAGTAACTTTCACTAGATTTTAGATGACGTCTACATTAGGATATCATTCTTAAGACTTTATTAGCAAGTAGGATTTTTTTGAAAAGTAGACTTTCAGTGATAGATGATAAATGGATTTCTATGTACTTTGTTGTTTCTGTATCTCAGATATCTGTAGTCTTTTTTAAAGAAAATAGATATTCTCAGTATTTTTTTTTGTGTGTGAATATTGTAAATTGGTTTGATTCTCTGGTTGTTATTGGTGCACATGAAGACACTGAATTTTGAGTGTTAAATTTGTATCCTGCTTCTTTGTTGAAAGCGCTTATCAGCTCTAGCATTTCTCTAGTAGAGTCCTTGTATGTGTATATACATATATGTATAGATCTGGTATGCATATAACCATATCACACACAAATAGGGATATTTTAACTTCTTCCCTTCCTGTTTGGATCCATTTTATTGCCACTGCACTTGGTTGTCTACCAGTATTAAATAGTAAGACCCTGTGGCTGAAGACACAGTACCCTTTGTTTCTAGGACACAGGGAAATCAAGCTGGAGCTGATATAGAAGCTTCCTTCTGACAGGCTAGCTTTCATAGTGCCGGAAGATTCTTTTCAGGTTGTTGGAGAAGAAAAGGCAATAGTTTTACTTAGCCCTGGACCTGGCATGCTATATAACTGACTAGCCAGGCAAAGTATGCCCACTTGTGTAATTGTGGTATGAATGTTTTGGGGGTAATCAACCATCTCATGACTGGATTTGAAGCCTGCTGCATAGGAGGAAATTCATGCATGTCTCTGCAAACCTTGTCAAAAGTTTGTCATGACTGGGGAAGTCATAGACCCTAGGTGGGAAGCTACTACTACTATTTTGATAAATAGATAAGTTGTGCTTGATAAACTGCCTTCCACGTATTTATTTTCAGGCCCATATATTAATACTATTCTTAGCCTTGATCAGGGAAAATTCTTTGTGCAGTGGGCAACAGTTATCACAGACACTCATAACTGGTCAAAGTGTTGAGATATGGTAGCTGTTGAGTGCTCAGACATAAATGGGATACCTACATCACCCCCTCAAAGGCTTAGGGAACCTTGAGGAATAAAGGCAGAAAGAATGTAAGAGCTAGAAGATGGAGAAGTAGTAGCTTTTGGAGTGCTGTCTTCCAGCCGTGGCATGGCTGTTGCAGTCATGAGCTCACAGCAGATATGATCACCTGCACAATTTTGGGCCCTTAGACATTTCTTCATGCATGGGGGAACCTTGTGAACCCCAGCCCTCCCTGGGGAGCCATTACTACTTAATGGTTACTGAGAAAATGGAGAGACATTTTCTTCAGTGGTGTAACTACTATGAAGTTTTCCATGTTCCAGTAAGAAACTTCCCATAATGCTCATATAAGAAAACCTAATTAAACTTAGTGGGACACACAATCACAGAGAGAGAGAGAAAAAGAGAGAGAGAAGAAAGCAGAAAGGGGAGTAGTTAAGAAGAAGGCATTTAGTGGAAGTGGGAGAGAGACAAGAGAAGGTAATGAGGATGAATGTGACTAAAATACATTATATACTTATATGCAATTGTCAAAAACAATTTACTCTCTCTGTCTTGCCTATTTATCTTTCTCAAATAAATAAATAATAAATAAAAATTATTTTTTAAAAAAGAAGGGGCTGAAGAGTTGGCTTAGCAGTTAAGTTGATTGCCTGCAAAGCCAAAGGACTCAGGTTTGATTCTCCAGGACCCACATAAGCCGGATGCACAAGGGGATGCACACATTTGGAGTTTGTTTACAATGACTGGAGGCCCTGGTGCACCCATTCTCTCTCTCTCTCCCTCTCCTCTCTCTCTCTCTCCCTGCCTATTCTCTCTCTCCCTCAAATAAATAAATAAATAATAAAATATTAACAAATAATTTAAAAAATGAAAAATGTGGGGCTGGAGAAATGGCTTAGTGGAAAAGGCATTTGCCTGCAAAGCCTAAAGATCCAGGTTCAATTCTGTAGTACTCTCATAAACCAGATGCACAAAGTGGCACATGCATTTGGAGTTTGTAGTGACTAGAGGCCTTAGTGCACCCATTCTCTCCCTCTCCCTCCCTGTCTCTCCTTGTAAATAAATAAATAAATATTTTTTAGATATTACTATATTTCTATAAGTTTATTTATGTTTATTAATTAGTTTTGTACTCAGTGAATACAATTAAGTTGGTATATATATATATATATATATATATATATATATATATATATTTTTTTTTTTTTTTTTTTTTTTTTTTTTTTTTGGTTTTTCGAGGTAGGGTCTCACTCTGGTCCAGGCTGACCTGGAATTAACTCTGTCATCTCAGGGTGACCTTGAACTCATGGCAATCCTCCTACCTCTGCCTCCCGAGTGCTGGGATTAAAGGCGTGCGCCACCACGCCTGGCAAGTTGGTATATTTTTAAAAGAAAATGTAGGTAAGAGATGACTAAGGGAGAAAATAGAGTGCAATGATTTAAATTTTGATTTTCTATGCTGCCACTACCTCACTATTTAATCTTTAGTAAACATTTCTGGACCTTGGTTTCTTAATCTCATAAATAGGGATCCTATTACTTGTCATATTCATTTTGTGTAAGATGTTGACAGGTGAGTATCAAGCCTTTGAGTCAGACAGTGTGGCATCTTTGGTGAATACAGATTAATCATCCATGTTAATTTTTCTCATTATTAGGCAATTATTTTCATGTAAGTGAAGAGCCACTTACTTATAGGTCAGACAGATATTTCAGCAGAAGGCATTCTGTAGGATGTTCAAGCTTGCTGGTGTTGAAATCAGTTCCTGGTTTTTGTGAGTTTTCTCCAGGCCAATGTTGACACCTATTCATTGCTCTTAACTGCTGTTGGTATGAGCACCTCAGAGCCTAGCTGCATCTTAGGTTCTATATTCATTAATTTAATGTGGAGGTGTAAGCAAAATCAGATGTGGTGTGGTCACAGGTGAGTTTCAGGATAAACTGGGTTTTCTAATGCACATTAGCTGCCTTGCAGTGAGGGGGTCTTCCCTTTAACAAATGGGGTACATTTTTAGATCTTGGGAGAATAGTGAGTACTCTGCCTTAGGTACTGGCAAAAAATACTTTTCAAGTCATTTTCATATATTCTTAAGCAACATTACCAAATCATGCCCTTAGTTTGTAAAGGCTATTTTAATAAACTGTATTAGAAACATACTATGACTTCTGAAATAGTGTTTCATGTTGAATGATATTGGTGTCTGTCTTCTTATCTATAGCACTTCATTGTTGAGAGAAAGTGAATTTCAGCTGGAAATGGATAAACTAATAGATTAACACAATTTCACTCTTTTTATGAATTTATGCAGTATTTTGAGAATATTTTTAAAAAATTCAATATTAAACTGTTTTAGAAATTCCTACTCAACCAATTTCTTCCTTACTCAAGCTTAATTTTTATTTAGCTATATTTTATATTTATTTTATTTATTTATTTATTTTTTGGTTTTTCAAGGTAGGGTTTCACTCTAGCTCAGGCTGACCTGGAATTTACTATGTAATCTCAGGGTGGCCTCAAACTCATGGTGATCTTCTGACCTCTGCCTCTCAAGTGTTGCAATTAAAAGTGTGCACCACCACTCCTAGCTATTTTTTATTTTTTGGTGTGTGTGTGTGTGTGTAAAACGTGTGGTGTGGTGTGTGATATGTGTAATAGATGCACCTCTGTAGGTGCATGCATTTTGTGTTCATGAACACAGGAACTACAGGAGAATTCACCTGTTTCCTTGAGACAGAATCTCTTGCTCTGTTGAATTTTTTTTTGAGAAAGGGAAAGAAAGAAGGGAGAGGAGGATGGGCACTCCTGGACCTCTAGCCACTGCAAATGACTCCAGACACTTGTGCTACCTTGTGTATCTGGCTTAAGTGGGTGCTGGGGAATTGAATCTTAAACTTTGCAGGTAAATGCCTTAACAAACCATTAAGCCATCTCTCTAGCCCTGCTCTGCTGTTTTTGTTTTTGTTGTTGTTTTCTTAAATAAACCCAATGATTTTTCAAGTCTCCATTCCCCACAGGACACATAAGCATGGCACACTCAGCTATTTCTGCAGGTGCTAGGGAATCAAACTTGGTGTCTCGCCGGTCCTCTTAGACCCTCATGCTTATGCAACATATGCTCTTAGCCACTTAGCTCTCTCCTTAGCCTTAGGTGTACCTAAAAATAAAATAAATGAGCTACATTAGGGGAAGATGTAAAATTGGGATGATTATTTTTGTGAATTTTCAAGTGATATTTTTGGCTCCTAGGGGGATATTTGTATTTTGTAAGGAAGGATTCTCTGACAGTTTTTTCTTTTAAATTTCCATGTAGGAAATTAATACATAACTAATATTAATTATAGCAATGATAGCAGTTAATATTCACTGAAGTCTTACAATTAATAAGACACTTGCTAAGTATTTTACATCCATTATCTTGTTTAGTTCTGACATCCCTATGTGGTAAGTGCTCATTTGCCCTTACTTTAGAGATGAGGAAACTGAACCTTAATGAGCTTGAGCAGGTTGTCCTGGGTGACATTTGAAAGAAATACAAAAGCTAGAGATTATATAACCAATGGCCTCTAAGCTAGCAGTTGACCATTGCATAAATATAGAAGTTTGTTCTTTATGCTGGTATTTGACAAGCTGAACTTGTAGTAAAAATGATGTAGTTCACATAAACAGAGGATTATACAACATACTTGAGAATATCATTAATAAGAAATCTTTAAACCTTCCATTCAGTATGTAAACATTTATTACATGCCCATAAATTAGTGATGCTCTCAGAGAAGCTTCATTTTGCAGATGATGGTGACTACTGAGGATACTCAAAACTTATCACATGGCTCTAGAGATTGCTTAGTGGTTAAGGCACTTACCTACAAAGCCTAATAACCCAGGTTCAATTCCCCAGGACCACATGAGCCAGATACACAAGGTAACTCATGTGTCTGTAGTTTGTTTGCAATGGCTTGAGGCTCTACATGCCCATTCTCTCTCTCTTTCTCTCCCTCTTCCTCTATTTCTCTTCTTTTTTCTCTCAAATTAATAAATAAGCATTAAAAGAAAAACTATCACAGTCCTGAGAAGTGATAGTTGAGTGCTCATCACTAAATTAAACATCTCTACCATAATTTTTAAGGCTCAGTGACCACTGTGGGAGAGGTTGTGGAAAGTATGCAAGACCTAGAAGATGGGGAAAACTGCTTTAGGATGCTGTCTTCTGGATATGAGGTGGCCAGTCCATTCATGACAGTGGCTGCCATTAATCAACATATCATCATAGATGGTGGAGAGACATTAAAATGTAAGAGAATAGTTGGAAAGAAGATGGGAGCATTAAAAATGGATGGGAGAGAAGGGACAAAAGACAGTATTGGGAGGATATTATGATACAAATATTGTGTATATTTATGAAATTTATCAATAAATAAAAAATAAAGACCTGGGCACTGAAAAAAAATATACTTGGATCACTTTATATATTATCTTTGGATAATTTAAACTTAATGGAATGATACAAAGTTCAGTTGAAAGAACAGGAATAGGCAAGAAAGACTGGACCATGAACTGTTAGAAGGTGTAGTATGGCTGGAGTAAGGGTTTCTGCTTTCCAAATGAGCTTAATGAGCTGGTGGTCAGAATTGTTGGCTAGCCTGAGTGGCATGTATTTTCTAGTGTTTCAGTTATTTGGACACTTATAAATGTCACTGGAAATGGACCTGAAATTTAAAAGGCTTGTGTTACTTATTTTATGACCATTTTCTGTTATACATACAATTTATTAAAGTTTCCTCTAGTGTTTTCTAATCAAATTTTGCTGAGGCTTTTGTGACATCTATGCTACACAAGTGTATTAAATATCAGAGATTGATTATCTCTTTGCTTTAGAGGCCAAAAGTTGAAGATCAGAAGTTGGTAGAGTTGGTTTCTCTGTGGGCTCTGAGGATAAATCTGCTCTATATTTCTTTCATAGCTTTTGGCAGTAAGTGGGCTTTTGTGTTCTCTGGCTTGTAGAAACATCACTTCATTCTCTGCTTGTCTCTTTACGTGGCACTCTCCTTGTGTGCACATCTTGGTCTTTAGTCTAAATTTTCCCTTATTATAAACTTACTTACTCTATAGGATTATGTACCACTTTAATAACGTTGCCTTGAGTTGAGTATATGTTAAATTCTATTTACAAATAAATTCACCATCATAAGTACTGGAGTATAGGACTTAAACATCTTTTGCAGGCTGAAATCCTAGTTTAGCTTTGATCATATTTCTTATGATATCACCTCACTGAAGGTCCTCCACCCCACCCTAGGCAGTTCTCATTTTGTACTTCCTAAGCTCAAAGGTAGCTGGAAGACCCACCTTAACAGTGAGCAATGCCATTCCATGGGCTGAGGTCGTACACTGTATAAAGAGTAAACAATTTGACGATCAATAGTATTTATTGTTTTCTGCTTCCTCACTGTGGACTGAAAGAAACCAGCTGTTTCCAGCTCCTGCAGTTATAACTTCCTGCCACGATGGAATGTAACCTGGATATGTAAATTGAAATACCACTTAAACAAATTTTTATCAGGTATTTTGTCACAGCAGCAAGAAGGGCACCAATATATGCCATTCCTCTCTTTCAGGTGAAAACCAGTTATAAGCTAGTAGATACCTCTTCACTAATCTCCTTCTTCCCTCACTAAGTAGCTATTTGTCGCTTTCCCACTAGATGATTGTGTTAATATGTCAAGTACTTAATTCACAAGGAGAATCTAAGATACATTAGTGGAATTGAGATGAACAATATATAATGACCCCAATATCACTTGTGTGTAAACATATGTAACCACCAGTCTCTCACCAGGAAACAGTCTAGTGGAAAAGAGACAGATGATATACAGTGTGTGTATGAAAAACCACTGATCTCTTGTGCCAATCGAAAGGAGGCACTTTCACGAAGACACAATGATTGAGTTGAGTCTTACAGAATAAATATGAAATGAAGAATTAAGAGGGCATATAAGAAGACAAAATATAAATAACTGGGTTGTCTTGTTTTCATCCATCATTCATCCATGCATTGTTTGATAAGTACCAAATAGCATTCAAAGTGTTTTCTCCATATAATTTTGTTTTATTCTCACAGCAACCTAGTGAGTCCAATCATAATATTATTCATATATTTCCGATAAACAAAAGCTCTTAAAAAATGCCCAGACTTTCTGAAATGAAATGCCAAGTTAAACTGGTTCTCAATATGAACACTTCCTTCTATGAAAATAGATTTTCAATAAGGCATCCCAGTGAGTTCCAAGGAATGAGACAGGCCAGATCCAAATCCAAGGCAGTAGAAGTTAACCTATTAATACTCAGCACAGCATAGCAGTATGAAACAAAGTACCTGAGTTAAAAGTTGAGCTGTGCCACTTCATGGATATGTGACCATCAAGTTCTTTATCTTGTCAGCACCTCTGTTTCCTTGTCTGTAAAATGAGGCTGGTAATAGGGCCTGTAGGTAAAACTTACATATAAGTGACATTATTTGATTTTTCATTGTGTGACCAAATACCCAAAAGAAATTGAAGGGAGAATAGTGATGTGAGATTTAGTTTTGCTCACCATTTCAGAGTATTCAAATCATGGTGGGGGAGGCATAGCAGAGCCATTCCCATCATGGATGGCCAGACCACACATAGAAAGAAGGAAGAATGTTCACAAACCACAGTCTTACTTCTTTTTCCTTTTTTTAAAAAAAAATTCTTTCTTTCTTTCTTTATTTTGAGAGATACAGGAAAAGGAGACAGAGAGAGGGGGAGAGAGAGAAAGAAAGAGAGGGAGGGAAGGAGAGAGAAAGACAGATAGAGAAATATGGGAAAGAGGGGGGGGGGAGAAAGAGCAGGAGGGAAGGAGAGAGAAAGGAAGATATAGAGAATGGGAATTCCAGGGGCTCTAGCCACTGAAAACACACTCCAGATGCATGTGCCCCCCCCCCCACATCTAGCATTACTGGTACTGGGGAATTGAACCTGGGTCCTTAGGCTCCACAGGTAAATACCTTAACCTCTAAGCCATCTCTCAATCACCCTTTTCCCTTTTTAATTGCTCTGTGTCTCCAGCCCATGGGATAGTGTTACCCTTATTCAGGATGGAATCTGCCCTTTAATTTGCCTTCTCAGCTCCTATAGACATACTTAGAGATGTGCCTCAGTCTCCTAGGTGATTCTAAATCCAGTCAAGTTGACATTCAAGATTAATCATCTTTCATTGTATAGTAACTTCACAATTAAGAGTAGCTATTAGTTTTGATTAGTGCTAGCAATTCTTCAAGGAGAATGTAATAAAGGAGACAGGCCCAGGTAAAAAATTAGAGCGTAATCATAATAATCTTTTACTGAGTGCTCATTATAGTTAATACATGTGAAACGAGTTTTTAGGAATAGTTCCATTTAATTCTTAAGATATCTTTAGCTTTTTTTTTTTTTTTTAAAAGACAAGATTAAGACAGAGAAAGATATATAGGTGTATCTTTTTTATTTAAAAAAAATTTTGTTCATTTTTATTTATTTATTTGAAAGTGACAGAGAGAGGGAGAGAAAGACAGATAGAGAGGGAATGGGCGCACCAGGGCTTCCAGCCACTGCAAACGAACTCCAGCCACATGCACCCCCTTGTGCATCTGGCTAACGTGGGTCCTGGGGAATCAAGCCTCGAACCAGGGTCCTTAGGCTTCACAGGCAAGTGCTTAACTGCTAAGCCATCTCACCAGCCCTACATGTATTTTTTACAGTACCACACCAAGATATAATAAGAACTCTTTTGTGGTAGGTGTGGGTTGTCTTGTGGAGGGCTTTATGGAAGCAATAATGTTTAATATTTTATCTAGCATATTATGGACTATTATGTTCCATTTTCCCAGTTTTTGTTCATTTGTGTTGTCCTATCTGTAGATCACTACAGCAGTGGCTATATTTAAGCTATATCTTGTCTTTTCTGTGCCTCTTCAATAATTTTTCACCATGACTTGATTTAATTTCTTATCTTGCTAACTTGGTCTGTATTTTTTAGTTAATTCCCAATTATATTTTTTCCAAAGATGTAACTTATCTTAAGCGTATATCATTGAGGGCTGGCTTCTGTTATTTTCTTTTCAAAGTGTTCTCTCATATCTGTTCTCTAAGTGTTTTATCACAGAAGAGGAATTAAAAACAAAATATCACTTGGCTAACTTCAAAAGGTTTAAATTGATTTAAATTCTCACATAAAGTCTTTTGTGGCTGTAAGAAGGTGAGTGCTTGGTTGCTGAAAAGGAAACAGTAGTGTTTCATGAGGATTATATTCACAAGCAGGTTGGACATTGGTGTGTCCTCAGAGAAACTCCTGAACACACCATTCAGGGGAATAAGTAGCAAATAGATGACCAGTGTCTCTGTTTTCAATTCATGTCATTACTACCTTTGCATGAACCTTTGCCTTGTAGAACTTGCCAACCGAAACAGCTCTTTCTCTGTCTCATTAACTCTCCTCAGTATTCAAATAATTCTTAGCTCCCTGGCTACAGTACTTCGACTTCTCTCTGACTTTATAAAAAGAAGCATCAGAGGCAGCAGCTTAAGTAACTTGGCTGTTTCACTAGAAAGCACTCAGGGATATAAGACTCTGAAGGCTTTTGTATGACATAATGTGTTATATTACTTCAAATACTGTGTTTCCAAAGCTCATACTGCTAAGAAGTAAAGGAATGTGCCATGACCAATCTGATTCTGAGCAGGATTGCCTTCTCTCAAATAGATCAGTGCATTCAAGTAGAACTTTTGAGTTACGATAATTAAGGCTCCTGAGAATATTGTATAGTACTCCGTATAATGTCAACAGATGATTGTTTCCCCTGAGGCTCCCCATGGAAATCCAGACACATCTAGTGAAAATCTCTTGGCTTATAACATCACTGGTTCTTAGTAGGGCTAAATATATTTGAGTTTAGTCTTAATTTGGATGAAAATCACCTTTTGAAGAATATGGGGTTTTCACTGGTACACGTTGGTTGTCTTAGTAGGGGTTGAGTGAAGGGGTTACCTGCATGTTTCTGATGGTGGTGAATTGTTTTCACTCCTGAAGGTGACTTCTCTTAGCATTATTGAAATATCAGTTGATGTTCCAGAAAGCTTTATACCCCTCCTTTCACCTGCATTTATTTGTGACATACATATTTATTGTCTTTATTTAAATTTCCAGAATGTGGATGTTTTGGAAGTTAATAATTATATTTCAAAATTTTCCTTTTTTATTTAAATGTCTTTTATTAAATAGGTGGTGTAAATAGATTCTATATTTTTTGTCATACACATCATCATACAGATTATGGATAAAAGTAAGGTTAAGGTTTTAGAAAGTTTTTGTAATTTCTTTGATTATGACAAATAACTTATATTGCAGAATGTTCTACTTTTGACTAAGGTGACAAAACAATATGAAAGTGTAGGGAAGCATTAGATGGTTAATTTCTCATGCAAAATTTACAGAATGATGAGCTATTTCATTACTCTTCAATGCTTCAGCAAGCCAAAAGCCTAGAGGAAGATGTCGATGGAAGAATTGTCAGCAAGATTGTTTTTCAGAGAGCCTTCATCCACAACTCAAAGCTTATGGGGAGGATTTCACTGATATATCTTAGAGTTTAAGTGTGTTGTCTGCATTTGAAAACTACAGAGGACTCATATGTGCGAAAAACAAAAGCAGGTGTTGAAGTACAGTCTGACTCAGACCTGAAAATGCTGAAAAACTGAAAGATTTCCCTGTGGTATGGCAGGGTGAATGTGACATGTTTTGGTGGACTTTCATTTCCAGAGTCAGCAACAGATGTGGAACATTCTCAAATACTGGACATTCTACACTGGGGAAAGCAGGTGTGCTTTTGTCTGGGATTTATCCAGTGGTCACCATTAGAAGAAAGGGTCTTACAAAGGGGTTATTTGAAATAACTTTCCCATTGATGTAAAACAACTAGAATTGCTATATGTAATAGAAAACAACTCTTGATAAAAGTACCAGGAATCTAAAAAGGTAGTTTAAGATGCATCAAGTTAAAAGATACATGAAAAGCTTAAACCAGAAGATAAGATGCTCATTGAATCCACTTTTTAATCTTTATTTTATTTTTTTATTGAGCTGAACTTGAGTAAAAGTAGAATAGGATAGACAGTTAAAAGCTCCCATACCCACTATAGTTTAATAGACAGGAAAGAAATAAAACACAATAGTCAAATATGGGATTGGTATGCACAGTCCTTCTTCTCTCAGAACCGCAATCAGCAAGGAAGGTCACCTTGATTCTGAACAAACATGGAAAATAGCTCTCACTGAAGTTGGAGCCACAGTCTTTGGTGGACTCATAAAACCTTATTTTTATTTAATTATGTCCAGGCTGGCAGTAGCCTTATGAACTTAGCAGAAATAAATTAATATATGTTCTGTAGAAAAGCTTACCTTCATTTTATGCTTAATGAGTACCTATACAATATTTTCTAAAAAGATGAATCACTGTTTCTTATTAGCAATAATAACCAATCGCACAAGGCAATAAAGATGCTGATAGTAAGAGAGAGTTACAAAACATAAAAAAGGAAAAAACTGCAACTTCATTATTTAAATTATAGTCTTAGGATATATAATGATTGTGGTAACAAATATTTATAAAGAGAAAAAACTGATATTACAACACTCTAAGAGCATCTTAGTGGATTTGGAGAACCAGATAAAACTTTAACACATGAGAAATCCAATTTACAAATGAAAAATCTAATAATTAAAAGTAAAAACTCAACAAACAAGCCAGAAGACCACCAGAATTACTTTCCAGAATGTAGCAGGAAAAAGAAAAGAGTTAGAAAATAGGAAAGAAACATTACATGCTGTAAAGAACAGACTGTCCTTCACACGTCTTCATTTGTGTCTAATTGGAATTGCAGAAGAAGAGGACAAAAGGGATGGGGAGGATTCAACGCAGGAGAAGATCAGCTAAATACTCTTCCTAGCAGAAGAGTAATCCGGTGGACTTGAGGTGCCCAACAATCCCTGAGCAGCACCAGCATCTGCATTTCATTTCATGAGACTACAGTGTACAATAAGCAAGTTTAGAAGTTAGAGAATCCAGAGAAAAAAGAGAGTTTTATGTTATAATACTGACACCGAACATCTTCATAATAAAAAGAGAATGGAAATTCACTGTTGTATTACAAGAAATATCCAGAAAATTCTGTGCCCAGTGAAAGTATCTTTTAAAATTATCGGCAAATAAATTACTTTTTTCAGGAAAAAGGTTTTTTTTTTTTTTTTTTTTTAACCCACAGATACTATCTAGTGGAATTATTAGAGCCTAGTAGAGAAGATCTTATTCATTCAGGTTTTCTGTTTCCTTATAATAGAGATCTCATTTTCAAATGGCATCATATTTGACTGGGTCATTTTATTAGCCAACTCAGTGTGAGCACAATGGCCTATGACACTTCTAGACTGATTTAAAATGCATGCCCCACTAGAAGCAACTCCTTCAGCAAATAGAACGTTGGGCATAGCTGTGGTTGAACCACCGTGGATATAACTGTGAAAGCAAAATATAACTTTGTTGAAGTCCAAAATAAATTTGGGCTCATCTGTTGTACCAGCACAGTTTTGAAAGATGTCATTCAGGCTGAAGCTAAATGATCCTAGATGGAGGTCTGGAAAACATGAAGAATGATGAGAAAAATACATTGCAAACCTATATGCAATTTAAATTAACATTAATTATTTAACACTATTGTGGAACCTAAAAATAGAAATGGAGTAATAAAGAAAGTGTAATTTGAGAAAGAAATAAATGTTAAGTGTTTGAGCACATGAACACTGTGAAAGTTCACTTAGTATGAGGGCTTCATTAATATTCCATGCCAATGGTTTTTTCTTCTTTCCATATTTGTTAATAAACACAGATAATGATCTCACTGAGACAAGTTGTAGACTCATCTCTTCATATCATTTTGTGACTCATCTCTCCATATCATTTGGTGATGAAACTGTATTATGTTTGGCTAGAATGAAAATTCTAACTAGTTTCAATGCCAAGCAATGACCAATATTTAATTTCCTTAGAACAATAATATCACATACATGTAATACATGCATACCAAACACTTACACAGATTAAAGAAATGTCATACTAATACCCAGTTTGTTCTGACAGTCATGCCTGAATGATTTTGTAAGAAAAAAATATAGCTTTTTAGTTGATAGAGACACAAGATTTCTGAAAGTAATCAAGTAAAATATTTCTGAAACTACGCAAATTACAGCATTAAGAAAAAATGAAATCAACACAACTATTTGTCTTTTTGATAAACACATCTCATAAAATGGAAAAATAGAATTCTTGTTAATGCAGTTTGGGTATCTCTTATTAGAATGACTTAATGTCATAATTTCTTGTGCACATAGTTTAGATAAGTAACCGGTGAGAAGGGAAATTGAAAGGAGTAGGAAGGACTTGGCGATCAATTTTCCCAGCAGCAAAATGACAAAAGAAAAGTCAATGGGTAACATTTGAAATGTGCTTGAAAATTTACACTCCACAAGCACAGTAAAGTCTGGAGATGATGAGCTTAGGGCTTTGTACTAATGATACTGGTGGATTTGAGCACCAGTTGGCACTTCTAGAATCTTATGTTCCAGAATCAGGAATTGAGCAGGAACATGTACTTAGTAGCAAGCACAGTAAAAGAATTTGTTAAGAAAGGATGATATACTTCCAAGGGAGGAAGCTGGCTGAAGCAGACACTTTCATAGCTTAAAGAGCCTTGCTGTACAAGGAGTTGGTGTTTTAGAGTACTTTAGTGATGGACTTTTGTCTCATTTGTATTGTATGGGTTTACTTTAGCATGCTTTTTGTTATATAAAGTCCCATATGCACCATCATGTATGGCATCACTTTATTATTACCTGACATCTCCACCTTAGGTATTTGTATTTAAGTATAATGAGCTGTATGATACTCATTCATACTCTGGAATCTCTTCATGCATTCCTCCATGACACAGGTCAGTTATAGTCAGTCTTGAGACTTGATCTTCTTTTTTGTAATTTTTTTTTCTGTGCTAGTTTTTGAGGCTTTAGATGAGTTCTGGAGAACCCCACCCTCTGCCTGACTATTCAGCTTCACTAAGACACAGTGAGCCAAAACACGCAATGTACCAGCAGTCCATATACTTGATCCTTAAAGAAAGGCTGGGAGGCAAAATGGGGGATGTATGTAGGGGGTCAACCTCACCCTGCTCAGTTCACAGCCTGAGTCAGTCCTGCTTTAAGTGGGGCTGGAATGGGAGAGATCCATGCCAATTGCTTTGACAATTTAGTAAAAGGGACAAATTCCTAAAAAAAAAAAAAGAGTTTACTAATATTGACAAAAGAATAGATAGAAATATATGAATATTGTTAATAGCTGTCAAAATATTCTTACAGTGAAAAACTGAGTATATATATAGCTTTAATCCTGGATTCTGTTATGTCTATTAGAGAATATTTTTCTACAAGTGTTTGAATGTGAATAAGAAAGGAAATCTGAAATTCATTCTGTGAGGTCAACATAGCTTTTATATTAGATTTTAATATAGAAATCACAAAGAGTGAAAATTACAAATTTTACTTACCCATGAACACAGATGCAGAGATACCAACTTAAAAAGTGGAAAATATGAAGAATATAAACCCTGAAAAGTTATTTATTAATCAATTGTGAACTTAGTTGAACATTTGAAAATAAATCAGTATAAGCCCACACTAAATAAAATACCAAAGAAATAATAAAAACCATATAGTCCTATCATTAGATGCAGAAAAGTATTTAGCAGCCAATTCATGACAAAAAAATCTTAGCAAAATAATGTAAGAATTGTTTACACAATAAAGCATTATTGGAAATATTACAAGATAGAGTCAAGTTTAGATTAATACTTTATCTTTGGTTAAGAGTCAGGCAGTGAGTGATATGGTAGTACTGGCTATCTGTCCACCACTTCTACTCAACATGACACAGAAAGCATAAGCCAGTGCAGTAAGGTAAGCAAGGAAACAAATATATGAGAATCAAACCCAATATGCAAAATTGCTCCTGCTTAGAGATAATTCTGTTTATTTGTGTAATCACTTTAGTACTTATTTTCATTTATTATCTTATAAGATATTGAAAATGTTTATTATTCTTTTCAGAAAACCGATTTTTATTTTTATTGATTGTTTCTTTTTTTTTTTTAAATATTTTATTTTCATTATTTATTTGAGAGACAGGGAGGGGGGGAGAAGGAATCCGAGACAGAGAGAGAGGTAGATAGAGAATGGGTGCATTAGGGCCTCCAGCTACTGTAAACAAACTCTAGATGCATGTACCATCTTGTGCATCTGGCTTACGTGGGTCCTGGGGAATTGAACATAGGTCCTTTGGCTTTGCAGGCAAGTGCCTTAGCCACTAAGCCATCTCTCCAGCCCTGATTGTTTCTTATTGATTGTTGTATTGCTCTTTAATTTCTGCCATTTTCCTATACAAACCAGAATCTTAAAACACATTACATCTAATTCTGCAGCATCAATGTGATTCAAGTGCTAGGGGTAGATCTGGAGGGAGATATATGTGCTTTTGTAATTATAGTAACTTTGGTAATTTCTTGGCTAATTCCCATAGCCTTTTAAAAAATATTTTATTTATTTGTTTGAGAGAGAGAGGTAGCTAGAAAGAGAGAATGGGCACACCAGGGACTCCAGCTACTACATATAAGCTCCAGACACATGTGGCCCTTTGTGAACTCCAGACTCATGTGCCCCCTTGTGCATCTGGCTCACGTGGGGTTTGGAGAATTGAACCAGGGTCCTTAGGCTTCACAGGCAGATGCCTTAACCATTAAGCCATTTCCCTAGCCCACCCATAGCCTTTTAATGGGATAGAGTCTCTTGTGTCTAGTAAGGCTCTGTGGCCTGTATAGAAATGCTATTTACTTAAATGACTATATTCCTTGGTGTGACATTTTTGTACATCATGATTGGATTCATGAGTTTTTATACATGGAAGAATGAATGATATCATAGTTTTTAATGAGGATTCTAACAAATATGTAACAAAGCATGGCTTAAGTTTAGACTGAGAAATTTTTAAGGTAGTAACAAAATTGGTTATTTTATAAATTAGGGCCCAGGCACAAACCTTTAGGTAAATTTGAAAGACAAATGGAGATTGACAGCAACATTCATGTTCATTAGTACCAGCCCAGTATTAGTTACTACCTACTTAGAGTGATTGCTCATTTGCATAGAATTAGAAGAAAAATGAAAGGCTAAAAAGGCATTCATACATTTTAGTTTCAAACAATACATTTAAAAAGACAAAGAATTTCACAGTCATACATTGTCTTGAAGCCTAGAATTAAGAGTAGAGTATTGTAATTGGATAAGGTCATGAAGAAAGTGACTTAATTTGCAGTTTTGTAATCAGTGGGTACCAGCGTCTTGGCAGTAAGAGTGCTAATCATTGTAAGAACCTACTAGGAATGGTTAGGTGTACAATTGCTCTTCCTTAAGTCTTTAATATATAGTTTCATTTTGATAGAGAAGTGGGAATGCATTGCTTAATCTCCTCCTTGTATCTTCTGGGATAGTGATGGGTAGAGCATAACTTATTCATTTACTACTCTCTACTGATCTCTTTACATACATTAAAACATTTAATCACTATAAAAGTTCTGTGAAGGCAATGTTAATATGCTTTTATTTTTAATGCAGAAACCAAGAGTGGGAAAATTTAGCTCAATTTTCTAACTTATACAATTAGAAAGTCTGAACAGAGATATAAATTTAGTTATGTTTATATGGTTCTAAGGCCAGTGCTACCACATCAATAGCAAGAGCTCCTATTGGTTGTTGGCACATGAGTCTTTATTTCAATATTCTAGGTATATATTGCTTTATATAAACTTATACAAAGGAAATGTCAGTGTGTGACAGAATACTGCCTCCCATTGTCCAACTTCCCAACTACCTCACTTGGAAAACCATTGCTATAACTTATTTATTATTTAGTTCTTAATTCTTTTGGTTTTGCCCCTAACTTATAAACAACAAGTGCAGTAACCACAAAGAGGACACAAAACAACTTTGATGGTCTTTAATTTTGCTTGTGTTTCCTCAGTAGTCATGTAATAGGAATTAGTGGGAGTTTAATCTTGGTGGAGATTGATTAGACTCTCCATTCTTACAGCTTTACATTAGCTCCAGCTTATTTGATTCCTCAGATTTTCTGTCATGCCCTATGTGGCCTAGACAAGCCAAAGGCTTTTTTGATTATTGGTGAAACCATTTTTTTGCATGTTGGGGTTACTGTGAGCATCTGATTCTGTCTGTTCCAAGTATACTAATGATGGCTTTGAATTTAGATGTTTCTTTGTCACCTCAGAGGAAGAAGAAAAAATATCAGAGGGACAGGGCATTGCTATTTGCAAAAGATTTCTGCAGTGAATTTTACCGGTTCTTTTTAATTACTGGAATGTGTGGTTCTATAATTTATATTGTTATAATGTTATTGGAGAATTTTTATGGTTTAACTCTTAGATTTCATAGATAACATAAGTCCTTCTGCAGCTAATCATCTATGTAAGCCAGATACTTCAAGATCATGGTGGTTAGATAGTTATAGACACAGAGTCCACAGGTATCAATGATGTATGGTTTTCTTTTAAGCATATGGGACAATTTTCTTTAATCTTTCTCAGTTCCAGGGGCAAATTCACTGTATGTATAAATTGTTTTAAAATGTAGAGTAGCATATATTTCATATATGGAAGTTGTCTAGAAGAAAAATCCACTAGAGTATCATATTTTCAAGTATTCATAGTATTACTTTTGTAGGCATTTTAGTACTTATGTGGAAGTGTAAAGCTCTCCAATAGTTGTCACTTTTATTAACACTTGCTTTACAAAATAACTGTCAAAGAGAGTATATTGGTAAATTTCTCTGAGGCATAGAGATGCAAGTCAAGAATGATCATCAACAGCAACCTTTTAACTCACAGCCAGTTATTATTCAAGGTTTTCATTACTTCAGTGTTTCTCTGTAATTAGTGAAAAAGCATTGGATAAATATTTGATATGTATCCATACTCAAAAAATAGTTACTTTTAAAGGTAAGTGCATAGTTAAATATTGAAAAGCTGTCATTTGCATGCAAATTAAGTCTGATATGCTTTTTGGTTATGATAACAATCTGCAGTTCAAAATCATCACATCTTTTCCTGTGTAAATTTCTTTGTCATTAGTTACAAGAAGTTAGCAAAGTAGATTTTTTTAAAGAACTTTCCATTGGAGCTGATGAATTGATTTCTTCAGTTTTTTTTTTAGGCCAAATCAGAATGATAATAGAGTACCTTCCCTTGGAGGTGCTTTATACACAGTCTTATTAATCCTGATACCTATATTGGGAAAACATTATAGTTACAGTATTTCAGGAGAGAAAGAGGAAGTATCAAGAGATTTTATTGTTTCAAATCATGTGCTCTCAGAGATCACGTCTATAATGAAATTGTGTCTTTTGTTCCTGCTGCCAAGGAGCATTGCTATACCCTGTGCATTCTGATGTTAAAGAAGAGAAGTTTTTAGAGTAGTGTCTGCTCTTAAAATGTTACCAAGGAAAGTTATAGATGATAAGCAGAAGTAACTATTGTGGGGAGATAGGGTGAATGGTAGTACTACAGCTTTGACTTAAGTCTTTCCTAAAGAAAATAAATTCTACAAAGAGGAAGGATATATTAAAAATACCAGCTATGGGGCTGGAGGGATGGCTTAGCAATTAAGGTATTTGCCTGCAAAGCCAAAGGGCCCAGGTTCAATTCCCCAGGACCCACGTTAGCCAGATGCACAAGAGGATGCAATTATCTGGAGTTCATTTACAGTGGCTGGAGCCCCCTGGCATACCCATTCTCTTTCTCTCAAATAAATAATAAATAAATAAAAATAAAATATCTTTAAAAATACCAGTCATGTTATTCAAGAGAGAATCAGGGAAGATCTGCTCAAACATGTCACAATTCCATTTTTATGAGGCAGGTTCTCCCTCTGGCCCAGGTTGATGTCAAACTAACTCTGTAGCCCAAGCTTGCTTAGAAATGACAGCAGTCCTTCTACCTCAACCTCCCTTATGTGGGGCTCTACATTCAACTTTCTTGTTTATAGGAACACTAATTTTTTAAAAGAGACTTAAGACTCATTAGTGGATGGATCAAAAAGAATGGAAAATGACTCCAAATAAAGGTCTGACATCATAATTTATGTTTAAAGCGACTGATGTGTCCATACAGGAAGTACATTGATAAGGTTGCTATAGAAAAGGTGTAAGAGGATTGAATGGGGGTGGAGATGGATGTCCAGTGATGACAAAAAGTAACATTACATTTGCTAAGAACTTTGGACACTTGAGGTACATCACCAGACTTGGATATTGTTCTTATTCCCATTTTAGAGATGCAACAATCCAATGTCACAGAAATATGTTTTTCCTGGACATATATCCATACACTAATAAAGAATGAACAAGGTCATAAATATAAAACACATAATTTGTCTGCAGCCATACCACCCTGAACATGCCCAATCTCATCTAAACACTGAGGATTCTTTCTGAAGGATGAAGATCATAAGATAATTATATTTTGACCAGGACGAGAAAGGGCATAGCCTATTCCTTAGAAAAGATAGCAGTAAAAATGAAACTATGTCAGTTTTTTTTTCTTTTATGTGAAGAAAAATAATCATCAAGAAAAATAGAAATATTTATAAAGAAAAAGAAGAGATTTTGACTTGGGAGGTTATAGGAGACACATAGCTACTCTAAATGAGTTTAAACTGGGTTGTACTAGAGAATATTGGAAAGTATATAAGTTTCATAGTAAGTGGTGTAGATTGGGACCTGGGCTTTCTACACCTCTTTTTTCAGAACGTGGGCCTAAGGGGTTAAACCTTTCTGTATCTCATCATCCATTCTTGGTGAATTAGTATTCTCCAGAGAGAGGAGTCTGGCTCAGGCGGTTTTAGAGATTGAGAAGTTCTTTGATGTGGCCTCTAAGGCTATGGTCTCTGAACTGATGGCAGAAATCCCAGTCTAAGAATCTGTAGTCCTCAGAAGAAGCAGAGGGGCAGAGTACAAGTGATAGGTGGTATATTTATTCAAGGAAGGAGAGAAGGAAGGAGACAAAAAGGAGGGAGGGCAGAAGAGAGGGAGAAGAAAGAAGGAAGGGAGATCAGAAAAGAGGGAGATGGAAAGGAAAGAAAGGGGAGAGAGAATGCCTATTCCCACTGTTAATTATTTAGCTTTTCCATAAATATCCTCAAAATATGTCCAGAAATAATGCTTAATAATGTTTAACCAGATATCTGGGCATTCCATGAACCAGTCAAGTTGACACATGAAATTAGCCATCACCCCCAATA
This sequence comes from Jaculus jaculus, assembly GCF_020740685.1. Classification (NCBI taxonomy): domain Eukaryota; kingdom Metazoa; phylum Chordata; class Mammalia; order Rodentia; family Dipodidae; genus Jaculus; species Jaculus jaculus. The sequence continues at coordinate 116,130,928 of NC_059107.1, forward strand.
ATTAGGAAAAAAATCTACCTCTTAATTAGTAATTAGAAATTGTCCCATGCATTCTTTCAAAGCTTGCCATGGCAAGCCTCACAAAGGAGCAATCACTTCCATGAAGCAGTATGTTTTTCCTGCTCCACCCTACACTTGGTGCCACTTGACCCTATCTATTGATTCAGGTCCACACATCTAAGGTGAGCTCTGACATTAGGTTGAATGCAGTTAATGAATTCCATCTTAGAATTCCCAGTCCAGCCGGACTTATTTCATGTTCTAAGTCCTTCCTCTTGGCGGTCTCCTAAGCTACTAATTTCCTGTGGACACAAGTGAAGATCTGGGGGAATATTCTAGGTGGAAAAAGGCTGCCTCTATTTATAATGTCAAATTGTTCACATAAGCAAGTTCAGGGACTTTACAGCCTTTCTAATCCAAGTCATTCAGTGTGTCCATATGATCAGATTATCTGTGGTTCTTTGTTCTACATATGCTATGTTATCATAGAGGAGTCCTGATAACTCTCTAGAAGCAGAACTCACCTTTGAAAATGAATCTGTAGAGATTGGGGTACTATGTACATTAACTGGCAAATGCACTCTGGACACGTGTGCCCCCCTGTGCATCTGGCTAATGTGGGTCCTGGGGAATCAATCCTCGAACCGGTGTCCTTAGGCTTCACAGGCAAGCACTTAACCGCTAAACCATCTCTCCAGCCCTAACTGGGTTCTTTATTACCAGTGATTAGGCCCTAGAGCCAGTCGTTCAGACTGGCCTCACAGAAGGTATGGAGGAAGCCTCAAGATCAGGTTCATATATACTGAGATTGACTTTATCCTTGGGACATTAAATGGGGAAGACGATCTTCATCCCTACTGGAAAACAATGGAATGCTTTCATTTATCAAGCATGCGTCTTTAGTTCTAAGGTACATCCTATGTACTGGATTCTTATCTTTACAGGGTAACCTGTGGTTAGAGTAATTTCTGTAGCAAATTTGGACGTGGGTGAAATGTTCTGTTTATCTAGTACAACATATCAACTGTGAATCCTTGATATCATACATCAATATTCTTTTCATTTTGTCATTTTTTATTTTTTGATGTAGAGTCTCACTTTAGTGCAAGCTGACCCGGAATTCACTATGTAGACTCAGGGTGTCCTCGAACTCACAGCAATCCTCCTACCCTTGCCTCCCTAGCACTGGAATTAAAGACTTGCACCACCATGCTGAGCTTTCATAAATTCATATCTTGTATGGCCTATATCTGCTCCATAATGTCTCATCATAATGGTTACTATTGCTAGGTCAGGTTCAAGACATAAAGGTACTGGTATAAACATGTTGTGGAAGATTTTGAGGGATGGGAGAGATTACTGTGGGCATTTTTTGAAAAATATAATATTCCACAATGAGTTTTTTTGTCACTTAGTTTGATTTATTAACTTGTTATTTTTCTACCTATAATTTATTTCTTGTTATATGCTTGAGTTTTCTTAGGCTCCTTCATGGTAATAGTTGGATTATGAGTTTTAAAATCTCCATTGCTTTTGTAAAAGCTGTGAGGCATATATACTGAAGTGCCTATTAAATAGAAATGTTGTGTAAACCAGAATGCCAAATATTTTATGACACTGAGACAATAGATATACATGTCCACCTTTATTCCTTAATATTGACATAGATTTATTGTTATAAAGAGTCTGCTGTCTTTTTCATACTTGAAATGATTCATTATATCTCATCCTGAAACAATTGTTTTAAAATGTTCTGGGGCTGCTGCTGTTCATCTTTCATACTATATTAAATTTTTATCTGCAGAAATAGCTTCTGTTCAGTTGGGATTTTTATGATTTCTAGAAACAGTTATGAGAGTATGAAAATTTTTCCAATTTCATAGTGAACCTTAAACAATACCAAAAGCTGAAAGCTGGTTAACCAGCAGTTAGCATCATGTTGAAGTGGAAAAGGGTAATGTTTATTACAATTTGACCATTTAATCTTTACATTCCCCGTGCTATCCTCCAAGTCTGTATTCATTACCAGTGAAAGAAAAGATTCTGTGTTCTCCTTATACTCAGTGTCAAGTGACTGAAACATTTTGATTAGCAATCTTTCTTTTCAGTTCTAGAGAGTGATTTATTCTAAGAGAGAAAATGATTAAGATAGGAGTAGTAATTTTTATGGCTATGTAACTGAATAATAGAAAGTGGTATTATTTCAATATTATATCTTCAAAGATTACAGAATGTTTTCATTTTACTTTTCATGCACACATTTCTTTGTGAGAGAAAGCAAATGTGTAAAAAGAAAAACAGGCGACTGTATTTCTCTAGTCTCTTTAGTTTTATGACCTGCCAAATGACATTAACTTTACTTAGGTTGGTCCTTTAGTGTGGTTTGAAGGTATTCCTTAGGATTCATTTGTTGGAAACGTAATTGTCAGTATATCAGGGTTGGGAGGTAGAGTTTACTGAGAGGTGTTTACATAATGACAAAACCCTCATGAACAGATTAATACTATTTTTTCTGAATGAATTATAGATTATAAACTTGATAGCTTCTAATTTTGGAGGGTGGGAAGTCCACGATCAGGGAGATAGCATCTGACAAATACCTCTTGACTACATTGTTCCATGGCAGAATATGAAAGGGCAGGAGAAGTGAAAAAAGGAAGGGAGAGAGAGATAGATAGTGAGAAAGCTACATACTTTCATAATGAGCCTATTCTGCACCGTTGCTAATGAAACCAGTCCATATTCATGATGGCAGGGTCCTTTTAAAGGTTCTATTTCAACATGAGTTGAGAGTGACAAATATTTAACCCACAGTATAATTATAAAATGGAATAATTGGAGCAAAATTTTGCTTCATAGACTGTCTTCCAAAAAACTGTACAGCAAGGAAGCTTCATAAGATTATAACCTCCCTCCTATTTGAGATTTCCCGGCATCAGATCTGTGAGCCAATAAATCTCTATTTTTCATAAACTACCCAGTCATAGGTATCATCTTCTAGCACCAAAAAATAGATTAAGAAACTGTCAGAGTTTTTTGGCTCTTGTCTTACCTCATTTCCAAATTTTACATGCCTTTCAAATGAAAAAATAATATATTTTCATGATCATATTACTTCCCTTTTTCTACATGAATTCCACAAGTTCTTTCACTTCAAGATACTTCTTATTCTGAAGACCACCCATCCAAAATGCTATTCAACTTTTAAGATGATGTGAATTTTCTGCTCTTCACTCAGAATATAGCAAGTGGGTTCTAGGAATCTGCTTCTTTTTTTAAAACTAACTCAGTGATCTGATACAAATTCTCTGTCATCCACTTAAAATTTTGCTTCATAGACTGTCATTGGCAGAAAATAATGTTCTGTCAAAGTTGTGCTTCCTCACATTTATGTTGGAAACCTATGGATGTGCTTTGTTAAATGGTAAAGAGAAATGAAGGTATCTGATAGAATAAGGTCATTCATCAGTTGACCTCCAATCAGAGGAGAGTACCCTATATTATTCTAGTGGGTTGCTTAGAATTGTAAGATGTTTTCAAAGTGGGAGAGGGAAGAGGCATAAGGGAAAGGAAAGTGTGAAAATGGAAGGAGTGCTCAGTGATTCTGTGTAAAATTAGGCATGTTCTTGCTGACTTTGAAGACAGAGAAAAAGAGCTATCAACCCAGGCACAAAGGTGGTCTCTAGAGGCTGATGAAGCCACTGCAGGAGATTCACCTCTTACATTAAGTTCCTATAGTTGCTCAAACAAATGGGTAGCTCAACACAGCAGAGTTTGAAGATCTGGAGGCTGAGTCCCAAGGCAAGATGTGCGTAGTAACATCCATACTTGCTCTGAGGCTGTAGGTAGAACCTGTCCTTGCTTATTCCTTGCTTTAATGGTGGTGGTGATCCATGGCATTCCTTGGCTTGCTGTGGTATCACTCCAATCTCTGTGTCTGTGATCACGTGACATGTGTCTCTGTGTGTGTCTCTATTTACACAGTGTTTTCTCTTTTCATGTTAGCAGTTATATTGGATTAGGCCCCACCCTAACAACCTCATCATAACTTGGTTAGATCTATAAAGATCTGAAAGCCAAGTGTGAACTCATTCCATGGGTTTAGACTTAAGTATAATCTTTTCTTCCTGTCTTCTTTTTTTTTTTGAAAGAATTTCAACCCTTAGCACCAATAAGAATATAGAATATAGAAACCAGCACTTCTCAGTTCTTGCTTTTAGCCCCATGAGTCCTATGTTAGTTTTCAGAACTAGTAGTTGTAAAATAAAGTAGTTATATCATTTCAATCCACTAAACCTTTGAGGATGTGTTACAGTACCTATAAAAGTAACATGTGGCCTATTTCAGATGTCATCACATCTCTGAAGCATCTTGTTATCTTGACCAATTCCATGTAATTAAACTATATACACTTCTTTAACCAAATATTAATCACATTTCATCCCCTAGTTGTTTTTATAGCTTGTCACCCTTAACACTAAAATTCTTGAGAGGAAGTGATTTATTCAACATTTTTATATCTTTGTAAGTAGCACCTAATAGTCATTCAATTAGCATTTAGTGAGAGTGTTAAATTCTTATCCAGAATGTAATTCCTCTCTCATAGTGTGAAGTAATTCTCTAAGAATAACTACTTTTGAAACTAAAACAGAGATCTAAGAAAGAAAAGTGAAATCTTTTAAAAACATACTGAGAATCCATTTACTCTGGTAAGAAAAATGAAAGGAATATTAGACCTTTGTTTTAGATTAAATTTTATTGTGGGTTTGGGATATCTTTATAAAAAGAGCAATCTTACATGCATTTTGTCATTATTAAGGTAGCTTAGACACTAAGAGTGTTTTTCAAGTACATCAGAGAAATTGCAACCAGCTTGTTAGCCAGGACAACTCTTAATGCATTTCCTTGACAAGTTATAATGATTCAGTTTTATTTTTGTTTGGTTCAGTTTCTGTAGCCAATGCAACCTGCATATTCCTGATTAAATATACATACATGATGAAGTTAATGTCAATATTTTATTTATTTATTTAAAAGAGAGAGATTAAGAGAGAGAGAAAGAAGCAAATAGAGAGAATGGGCACACCAGAGCCTCTAGCCACTGCAAACAAACTCCAGATGTATGCATTACCTTGTGCATCTGGCTTATGTGGTCACCGGGGAATCTAATATGGGGTTTTAGGCTTCACAGGGAAGTGCCTTAACAGCTAAGTCTGCAGCATTTAATGTCATTCTTATTAATTTTTTTTCTCTCTCTCTCTCTGTGTATGTACACACACTTTCACATGTGGAAGCCAGAGGAAAATTGCAGATATTATCCTTAGCAATAACATCTACCTCTTTTTGAGGTAGGGTCTCTCACTGTTCTGGAGCTCACCAATTATGCTAGACTGGCTGACCAGTCTCTGCCTCCCCAATATGGGCATTACAAACATGTGCTGCTATGCCTGACTTTTTTTTTTTTTGAAGATTAAACAAATCTTTATTTTAACATGTCACAGGAAACTACATTCTTATACCAACATCTTTTCTAGGCTTGGTGACCTAGTAGGTTACACATAACAATTGGACACTTGAAGGCTACTACACAGTCCATCACTGGAGAGGCAGGACAAAGTGGCCACTTCTCTCATAGCTGCACTCTGAACTTGTTTACCACAAAGACACCTTGCCCACTGTAGGTTATGGAAACAGCTACAGTCGAACCTTGCCTCCAGCTGTTTCATTCAACCAGTAAAAGTAGAACAATCATTGGGGTCAGGTGATGCCACCAGGACAGAGGTGGAGATTCCTAGACGACAAAGCCAAGCATTGCCTACTCTACTCTGTGAGCTGAGGGCAGGGGTCTGACAGGAAGTGGGGAGGTGTCAGTGGTGTCTTCCCCAGGGCACAGCAGCCCTGACTCAGAATTCTTCCTCCTGCCTGCCATGATTTGCTTGTCCTTGTTTCTTTGAGTTTGTTTATTTTTTATTTTATTTTGTTTTCTTTAATTTGTGTATTTTTGTAACTTGAGGGTTTTAATGCATTTTTTATGATCCAAAGGAATTCGAGGACTTCTATTGTTAGCCTGTGGCTGGTGTTACACTTTAAGAGTCTTGAACTGAGGTCCTTGGCTCCTTCCATCACAAAGTCATGGAATGTGAATTTGTAATTTGTAATTAGGGATTCAAGAACATCCTTGAATCTCAAATCCTAGGTTCATGTCTATTTTTAACCAAAGATTCAGATAAAATAAGACTGAGGATAATTATTAAATTATTATATTTATTGAGGGAAGTACAGAACCAAGGAAAGGAGAACCCAAATGGTGGGCCTGAAAAAACGGTAGAGAGGACAGAAAATAAAATACAAAGAACACCTGCCATGTGGAGAAAGAGCTCATGTGGAAAGTAGGGGTTAAGGGCTGTTCTCTCGGCTAGGCCCAGGAGAATCACGGCAGAAGCTGGAGGTTCACCAGTGGTCTGACAGCTCAGCGAGCTTGCCCTTACCTAGCAAAAGTATTTATGAACTTATGGTGGTGGGTCCTGCCTTCCTCTGGCTCAGGTGAGCCAGAGGGACAATTGGTTTGGGCTAGAAGCTGTCTGAGGAAGAGGCCAGCTGTGATGCCAAGTTCTGGGGTCTAAGCTTGACTAACCACAATGTCAGGATTAGATTTATATCCTAGGAAAGAAGACCTTCCTCCTAGAAAGGAGCCCAGGTTGTTCATGGAAAAACAGATCTAGGGAAGAGATAAGAAGTCAGATCATACTTTGATGGCTAACAAGGGGAAAACTACAAGGATAGGCCCAAAGACATTTCTGCTTCTTACTCTCAGAGGCCCAGCACCCTACCTGCCTATGCCCTCTCAAATTCAACCTATGATATCCTTGTTGAAAGTGTGTGTGCATCTCAAAAACAGGTATCCCAATTAAGAACTCATAGCAGAGAAGGTCCAAGCTCCACATCTTCTCATCATGTCCTCTGCTATGGATTATCTAGTGGGAATGATCTTCCCAGAGGATGGAGTGTTAACTGCCTACCTGAAACGTATAATCAGCTCTCCTAGATGCAGGTTTTCTGGCTTAATGCCTATGAATAACTTCTTAAATGACTGTAATATAGGGCACTTGCCAACTTGGTGTTCATACATAGCTGTTCTCTGCTCATCAAACTTGGAAATTTTGTGAAATTCTGTGTAGACCATGCTGAGGGGTATATTGTATTTTTGACTTAGGTAAACTCTGGTGGTTCTGGAAACAGCCTGAGCATGTAAAGATGTAGAAGGTGTTGCTGGATTTCTACTTCTCCTCTGAGCTGGAACTCCACTTCCTTCTTTCTCCAAATGAGCTTTGAAGGCGTTAACTTTCAGGGTCAGGATAATCTTGCCTTGTTTATGTCTTGCCAAATAAATGATACCAAACTTCCCTTGACCCAATGCATGGCCAACGTCAAAGTATTCCAAAACACATTTAATTTTTTTTTTTTTTTTGGTCTTTATTTTCTGTTTGGATGCCTGTTCCTTTTCAGGATTATTTCCGCAGGCCACTGACTGGTCTGCTGGATCTTTTGGGGGTTGCTTCCTGGCTGGAAGACAGGCTGAGCTGTGCTTGCCTCCTGCTTTGGCACTGGCTTCTGACTGGAGAGGAGTTTTAATGCTTGTGATGCAATGCACTGGGAGGAATCGGAAGGACATAGGACACACTGGGCCTGGCCAGTATTGGCAGAGCCTGTATCCTGTGAGTGATCAGAAGACATTTTGGATTACTACCAAGTGGAATGTAAACTCAAAAGACCCTGAAATCACCATTTTGTTTAGATCTGTCCATGGTACCCACTGGCCTGCAAGTCCTTCTGAGACCTCACCATGCCAGGCATTTTTATGTGGGTACTGAGGATCAAACCCATATCCTCATGCTTGAGAGACAAGCACTTTATCCCTGAGCCATCTCCCCAGTCCTCATTCTTTATGTTTTAGACCCATTGTCTATTCCACAAAACATTTAGTAGTTCTACAAATCTAACATATGGAAGAGTTTAAAAGACATCTTTATCCAGGACATCTATGATATGTGTGGTAGTTCCATTTAGTTCAGCAATTGTATTTGAAGTTATCAAGTCAACTAAGTTTTCATACATGTTGATGATCCTTGCTTAATGATAGCTGATGGAAAACTCTTGAAAATTTTTCATTACAATGAAGATTGAAAATAAATAGAAAAATATTCATTTTTCTTCTGTCTAAATCTTAAGAAGTAATTTCTTTAAAGTTTTGAAGTTTCTTTGACATTTTTCTACTTCCAACACCTGTTAGAAGAAATCATTCTCAGAGGACAATCTTTACTGCCTCATATTATTGATGAGACTCTAAGTTAATAGAATCAGTTTATTTTACTATTTTTTTCTATAAGACTATGACAATTTACCATGCTTAGTATTAAGATTAAGTACAGCAAAAGCAGGAACTAAAATAAGAAATTTGTATAGAAAATTAAGAAGTCCTATCATCCTTGGGACTGCCCACACTCAAAGATGTAAATTCCCAGAGGGTCCAAAAGAAAAGCCAGATGTCAACTATCCCTGGAAGTCCAACATGAGGGCATTGGTGACAGAATCTACAATAGAGATGAGGTTTCTGCTTCTGCTGGCTTTACTACAGACCTGGTTTCTTTCCTTTGGTAGGTGTTGTTACATAGGTATGAGCTCCAGTAATTCAAGGAAGATTTGGTTTTAAAGAATATAGATGTATCTTAAATATATATTTGATTAATAGAATAAGCATACATATTGGCATACATATATTCACATTTTAAAATATAGTTAATGTTTAAAGTATAGTAGTGGGTAAAATGGTGTCACTAGCCTGTTTCGCATGTAGGGCTAGAGACAATGAATACTTAGCATGGTTTTTTTATAAGCTATTCTAAGAGGAAATCATCTTATATAGGTTTGTTTTAATTACTACAAATCAAACAGCAACAAAATAGATGACTAAAATATAAACATTATTTCTTATGTAACATATTATTGAGGATCCTTTTTCCTGAGGAAGGGGATTAGTTGTGAGAAAGTTAAAAATATCTTTTAGGAGCCCAGGTGATGGCTTAGTTGTTAAAGGCACTTGCTTGCAAAGTCTGACTGCTAGAGTTCAATAGCCCAGCACCACATAAAGCAGCCAGATACACAAAGTGGTAGATGTATCCTGAATTAGTTTACAGTGGCAAGAGGCCCTGGCAACCCATATTCTCTTCCTTTCTCTGTGTCTCTGATATAAGTAAGTAAATTAATAAATATATAATATTAAAATCATTTAAAATCCTTTTGTAAACCTAAAAGAAATTTATTGCTAATAATTCATTTGCTGTTTTTTTTCCATCATGTTTTCTCACTGTCAATCCTCTTTTCCCATGACAGGGAAATTTCTTCTTCATCTAATCATTTTCACTTAGTGAACAGATGCTATTTGAATATTGCTCTGACCCTCTTATGGCTCAGGAAACTAAAAGTGAATGTTTGTTTCTTCAGGTTTGTGGTGGTTTGAATGTAAATGTCCCCATAGTGTCAGGTATTTTTGAGCTTCCTACTTAGTCTCCATCATGGAGCTCTGCTGAAGGTCACATGTGTGGGGGGGGGGGTGGGGAGGCGGTGGTGAGGGTATCCTGAATCCGTGAATCCAGCTTACTATATGTTCAGAGCTAGCTTCTGCTTGCTGGGACTTGCTGTTGTCTCTTTGCTGTGGACACATGATAAAGTGAGCCAGCTTCTTCTGCTATGAGGACGCTTCCATGGAAATTGTAATCCAAAATAAATTCTTTCCTCCCATTAGCTGCTCTTGTTCAGATCTTTTGTGCCAGAAACAAGAAGGTACAACAAGGTTCTAAAGCAAAGTTTGGGAAATTGTTTGTAATCTAGATTCTACAGCAATGTTGTGTTTGAGGTACTGTGGAAGGTGAATCATCTGTAACATCATGCAATTCTGTTGCTGATGTGATGAAATAGGTGGGGCCAAGGTGTAAGTGAATAGGTATAGTCATGGTGAGCTTTGCACAGGCTGTAGTCTGCCTACCCCTGATCTACAGTATGGGGCCACTAGGGGAAGAGACCCCTTTTCTAATTTGCACATATGTGCCATGGTGCCTGAGCTAGAAGGGACTTCCCAGTGCTCTTTGCTGCTCCTTTCTCTTCCCCCAGCTTCTTTTCTGCATCTTCTGGATTGTGGCTAGTCAGTTCATCCTACCATGATGTGTAGGATTGATATCCTGTTAGTGTAGTGTGGAAGGTCACACACAGAGATTCACTGGCACTCTCATTTGGTTCTCAATATAGGCTCCCTCTATCTGTGTGCTGGCACACATGTGTGTACATTGCATGTGTGTGTGTGTGCATATATATATTGTGGTGATGGTGGTGAGGATTAGGAAATAGTATCCCGCCACAGGATATATCACACTCCCACTTCCACGGGTATACCCTGCCATTATGGGTATGCAAAGTCATTGACAACACAGAGGTAGCACCAAAAGCAGTGGCTTTTCACATGCTTGGGTGATATAAAGGGACCAGGCTAACACAGAGTGCTCTCTGATAATTCAGTGGTGTGCCATCTAAGTTGAGAGATCCCTTTATATGTTCACTCCTAGGCTGGATGGGCATATGCTTGAGATCCTGTGGAAGTAAATTTTAATTAGACTATAAATTAGACAAACTGCTGGTTTATAAAATCCTGCAGCTGTAACAGATTGGCTCTATCAGAATGACACAGGCAACTGGGGAAGAGCTAGTAATTATGCCTAAATCATACCTCTGGAAAAGCAGTAAGCTTAGAGTGGACTAAATGATATTTTTTTCTAAAGATCTACATAAGATATCACTTTAATATGTATGAATACTATGTATCATATATACCCTCTTTACAAATGCATGTATTATACATATACATTTTCACATATATGTATATATTAAATGTATGTATATGCATACCTTTGTAATATATGTGTTATATTTTAAAATAATTACATATGTATGTTCATATCTTATTCATACAAACTTAATATTAAGGAAACTGAACCCAGGTACTTTTATTTATGCTAGGTAAATGCTCCACCATGGAGATATATCTTCTGCCACGTAGACCTTTGCAAATGAACACATATGACCAAATGTATTTATTTGGTAATTTAATGATAAGTACAAAATATAGGATTTGATTGTGCTAAATTTTATTACAAATTTCATGATTTTTTATCCTGATGAACCTTAGTATATGCCGTATAAGTGCTTCCATGTGTACATCTATAGGTGCGATGTTTACATCTATACATCTATAGATGCATGGATAAGTGTGTATTTGCACATCTATAGATGCATGGATAAGTGTGTATTTGCATTCATACTTGCTGCAATGATTCTGACAACTGGATACAGTCTTAAAAAGACAAAGTATATATTTTATTGACAACTTCTAGATTAAATAACTTTATTTAACACCTTTATTGACTTTTGTTTTTAGCATGCAATAGACTTAATTTTTATTAGAAAGGAGGAATGTATACTGTAGAGAAAACTATACTATTCACACATCATGCAAATAACACCTAAAGTATGCAGTTAGATGTTTGTTCATATATTCAGCTCATGAGGCAACAATTTCCAATACTATTACTTTCTGAACACAACCTAAAAGTGTAAACAAACAAACAAACAAACAAACAAACAAAACTTCATCCTCCTCACTATCTCTATCTACAAACCAAGATTTACTTTCTGTGTAGATTTGTGAAATTTGGGCACTTCATGTATAAATAGAATTATACAATATGTGTTCATTTTGTGCCTAATTTTCACTTATCACAGTTTTGAAGTTCATCCTCTTGTAAAATGTCCCTCATTCATTTACATTGCTGCATAAAATTCCATTTTATTGATGTACCACATTATGTATTCATTCATCATAGGAGGAATATTTGAGGGTTTTTACTCTTGGGCTATGATTAATATCCTATTCTGAATATTCATGTATACATTTTATGTGTACAGACTTTTTTCAATTAAAATCAGATTTTATTTTCATAATAGTTAGAAAAATAAACAACCTTGATTTTAAAAGTGCACTTCTGTTGTTTCTAGAGAGAAAACAACAGTTTCTCATTTGTGATTAGTGAAGATCTGGATAGTCAGAATTGGTGGCCCTCTGCTGTTAAGGCTCAGGTTTCCTAGTACAATGGCAGGAAGCAGGTGTGGAATTGCCCATAGAGGATTCATGTTCCGGGATTGCCATACCTGTGCCTGAGGATATTCCACAGTGGTAACTGGTGGAAGGACACACTACAAATCCCTAAGAGGACTGGGGATGCTACAATGCCTAGGGCTGGTTCGCGGGAGATGGAAGGTACTTGGGAGGGAGGAGGTCATCAGCTGATTCAGAGGTAGGACCTGGGAAATCAATGTAAACCCATCTGCGACCCAGGATCCTGTGCAGGGCCTCTATAAGGAATAGACAAGGCTTCGCTCACTGGGCTCTGGTGAGCCTTACAAACAGTCCAGTGTGGATCCTGCAAGCTGAGCAGAATGTGTAAATTTCTTCTCCAACACTTTCTTTTGTCCCTGTGTCTGAGATGCTGGGCAGTTGATGGACAGTGCATGGTGCTGCTTCCTTTGCCAGCACATTTCCTATGCAAACACCTTCCATTCCTGCAGAAAGGCCTTTATTTTCTTGTTACTCCAGAGACTGTCTGCATGGTTCTGGTTACAACGTATGCAGCACATATAAATGTTCATTATGTTATTCTTTATGATGACAAATTGTGAAATTTGTAAGATAATTTAGTATAACCCAATCCTATTTTATTTATATTTTTTATATAGCTCACAGTGTAATGACTAGGTCATACTGAATCTCTATATTTAATTTTTTGAGGATTTGTCAACATTTCACCCATCAGTATATGAGTGTTCAAATGTATCTGCAACTTTTTAGAAACACTTTTTATTGGCTATTATTTCATTCATAGTCTAGTTGGTGTGAAATTGTATGATTTGTATCTCCCTATGGTTGATTCTGTTGATCATTTTTTCATTTAACTATTAAATATTTCTATATGTTTACAGAGATATCCCCAGTGTTTGCTCATTTTTTAGTAAAGGTGTATTTTAAAATTAGTCTTTAAAAAACTTTATATTCTACATATAAGCCACCTATAAGATCTATAAATATTCCTTAGTTGCTTTCTCATCTTTTCTGTTGGTATATTTTTAAATATTAGCAATTTTTAATTTTATGAAGTATGATTTAGCTTTTTGTTGTTACTACCATTATTTTCCCTAGACCAAGGTAGCTGTATTTTATTCCCAAGGCTTTTAGCACTTACATTTAGGTCTATGCCCCTTTTCAGTTATTTTAAGTGTATGGATGGGATGTAAGAAATGAACATACTTCATTCTCTTGCATGTGTGCATTCAGTTATTCTAATGTTGATGAATTTGTGGTTGAAAAGACTGATACCCATTGGGTTGGCATGCCCCCTTTGTCAAGAATGAAGTGACAGTAAGTGTGACACTTATTTTTGGACTCTGCATTCTGCCCCATTTTTATCCTTGCTTATTCTTATACCTTCAGTACCTCAAGTGACTTGATTTCTACAACCACAAATTGTTAGTATTCCAACTTCTTTATATTCCAAGGTTGTTTTGACTATTTTCAGTCTCTCAATGTAAGAATTTTAGGATCAGCTGGATAGTTTCTACTAAAAATCTAGTTGATATTTTGACAGATAATATTTCAAATGTCTAACTCACTCGGGGAATTTTGCCACCTTAATGTCAAACCTTTTGACCTATGAATTTTCTGTTCATTTACATCTTTAAGTCTCTCAACATCTTTTTTATAGTTTTCAGTGTACACATATTATATTCTTTTGTTAAATTATCCCATAAGTACTTTCTTTTTTATGTTTTCATTTTATCTGTAATTTTATTTCCACTTTCAAATGATAAATAGGGAATTGTTTTTCAGTAGAATGAGCCAACAAGGATCTTCAAGGAGAATCACAGACATCTCAGTAATATACATATTATCTCACTGGTACAAGTAAAACAACAAACAGTTAAAGCACTTATTATAAGACAGACAGCACATCTTGTCTGATGCTTACCAACTGATTCTATTTATCCCACTTTACAAATTGAAACACTGGAAGCTTAGGGAGGCAAGTAATCCAAGAACATTTAACTGCCATATAGCACACATAAGATTTTAATGTAAATCATATGACAACAGAAATGGTACCAACTAAAGAAATAGATGTTATTTTTTTTTTCTATGGTGCCATACACTGTGGTACAAGGCATTTTTTTCTTTCCTTTTATTTAAGTTATTAATTTGAAAGAGATAGAGAGGCACATAGACACAGAGAGAGAGTGGGTATGCCATGGCCTTTAACCAGTGCAAATGAACTTCAGATGCATGTGCCACCTTGTTCATCTGGCTTACATGAGTAACGGGGAATAGAACCTGAGTCCTTAAGCTTTTCAGGCAAGTGCCTTAACCACCAAGCCATTTATCTAGCCCCAAAGCATTTATAAAAAAATTATTTATTTGTGTATGGGCATGTTAGGGTCTCTTGATGCTGCAAAAAGTTGCCTATCTGGCTTCATGTAGGTAGCTAGCAAATTGAACCTGGGCCAGGAGGCTTTGTAAGAAAGAACCTTTAACCATTGAGCATTTCTTCAGCCCTAGCATTTTCTTTTATGTGCCATTATAGAAAGAACTGTTTCCTTAATTTGAATTTTGTACTGTTTATTGTATTGTATAGACAATACTATTGATTTTTGCATGTTGAACTTATATCTGGTAACCTTGCTAAACTCATTTGTTCTTAGTCTTAATTACTTTTTAGTGGAATCCTGTGATGTTTACTTTTGGTTGTCAACATGTTTGGATTAAGAAGCACCTAGGGGATTGTTAAAGCACACTGCTGGGTGTGTGTGTGAGGGTGTTTCCAGAAAGAAATAACCCATGGGAGAAATATTCCATGCATGTGGGCTACACCATCCTATGGGGCAAGGCATGGATGGAAGAAAAGGAACAGAAGGAGAATGTCCATAGTGCAGGCATTCTCTCTGTCTGCTTGCTAGCTAGCTCCCATGAGGCAATTAGCTCCTTCCACATGCTCCCATTGCCATGAAGTTCAGCTTTGCCTCAGGCCAAAGAAATGGAACCAGATGGCCATGGGCTCTTAAACCATGACTCAACATGAATAATTCCTCTTTAAGTCGTTCTTTTGGATATATAGGTCACAGTGACAGAAAGCTAACACATTTCCTTTAGATCTTTCTCTTCCTGGGTCTTATAAGAGCTTACTTACAGGAACAACTTAGATGACACGCAACACTCAAAAATACATTTGCTTGCTTGTAGGACATCCCAGAAAATTCTGCTGAATGGATAAAATCTGGTATGGTGAAGGTGCTGGGACTGGGCTGTGAGTGGAGCTCAGTGGTAGAGCTAGTGCCTAGTATGCATGAGACCTTGGGCTGGGTGTCAGCATTGCAAACTTATCAAACCATAACAAAAATTACAAACATCATTTACTTGACCTCAATATGGAACTTTCTCTTGAAAAAAAATATGCTGGCACTTTCAGAAAAATTTAACATGTTTATTCATAAATGTGATAATGTTGAATTGCTGAAATTTGTTTACTGAAACATTATTGTTTTATATACTTATATTAGCAATATAAATCCACACAAAAATGGGACAAACGTAAAAATAACATTATTTTAATTCCTTATTTTACTAGTTAAAATCACATATTGAGGTGTCTTTGAACACCACTGGGAAAATATATAATGTTTAGAAATGCAAATGAAAAGAGAATTTTAATCCAGGCATGGTGGCACATGGTTTTAATCCCAGCACTGAGATGTGTAATCCTACCACAAATTCAAGTCCATTGTGGGATACAATATGAATACAGTTTTCTGAAGAAAACAGAAAATAAATATTTACTTTGAGAACAAATGTTATTCTATGTGGTGGTTTCCACCCAGTAGCATATTAACTGAATCTATTTTAGCATGATTTTTATAGATTTGGAATAGTTATCATACAGGTTAATATCTTCCAAAAAGTCAGTCAAATAACCCTTGCATGACTGGTGTAGAGAGCAGTGGATGCTTTCCGGAAGCACAGACCTATGTTGATGCCTTGAGCAACATCTTGCATCATACATTGAAGGCAAGTTGGTAAACCAGGACTCCAGTGAATTTGTGAAAATGCCTTGTGTACATGTATGTATGTGTATGTATGTATGCGTGTATGCATTTATTTATTGAGGGATTTATGAGATAGGGATTCACCTGTAGCTCAGGCTGTCTAGGCACTCATAAAGAAAATTTCATCCTCAGTCTCCTGAGCACTGGGATTGCAGGGTGAGCCACCATGCCAAGGTCATGATGCCTATTTTACACAGAGTAAAATAGAGAGTCCACATTTGTTAGCAGGTTATGTAGTCAGTTGCTTTCTGGGTGCTTTATTACAAGTCAGTTTATGGGCAATCTGCTTTGTAGGCACCATAGTATAGACAGCTTTCTTACCTCATTTCTCCTTTGCTGGAACTCAGCAAGCTAGAGATGGAACTGGTTCTGCAGAGTGAAGATGATGCAGGGGAGACACCAGCTTCCAAAGAATGGTTTGGGGCCTCAAGAGATAATTAGAGAGGACGAGAAAGATGATTTATTTCCTTCCTCCTTCTCTGGACCATCTCCTTCCCTCTCTCCCTCCCTCTGTCTTCCCTTCCTTCCTTCCTTCCTTCCTTCCTCCCTTCCTTCCTTCCTTCCTTCCTTTCCTCCCTTCCTTCCTCCCTTCTTTCCTTCCTCCTTCCTTTTCTTCCTTCCTCCATTCTTTCCTTCCTTCCTTCCTTCCTTCCTTCCTTCCTTCCTTCCTCACTTCCTTCCTTCCTTTTCTTTCCTCTTTTTGCCTAGTTGCTCTAAGTAGAACTTCTCATACAATAATGAGAAGTAAACAGAGTGAATATCCTTGTCTTGTTTTAATCAAACAATGAAATACATTAATCTTTCACTGCTAGTTATGATATTAATTGCAGGATTTTCTTAGATGCATTTTATTAAATTAAGCCTGCTACCATTTTTGTACCTTTTAATTATGAAGGAATATTAGATTTTTCCATGCTTCTAATGCCTCTGTTGAGGTAGTTGTATTTTTGTCCTTTATTTTCCTGCTTGGTATATTACATTGATAAATTTTGGATGTCAAACCAACCTTAGGAATTTATTTCTGGAATAAATTTCACTTGGTCATGTTGTACATATTCTTAAATATATATTCTGAATTTAGTTTTCTTGTATACTGATGATAATTTTCATCCATATTCATAAGAGGTGTTTTATATATATATATCCCTTCCTTTCCCTTTCCTTTTTCTTTCCACCTCCTCCTCTTCCTTCTGCTCCTTCCCCCCTCTTTGCCTCCTCCAGCTTTCTTTCTTGAATTTTCTGCTTTTAGTGAAGTGGAATATTTTCTTATGATGAATTTGGGAATGTTTTCTTTCTTCTGTATTTGTGAATAAGTGGTATCAATGTTTATTTAAATATTTGGATCAATTAAATTCAGTAATTTGTGAATCTAGTCCTTGTTATTTGTTCTCTCTGTAGTTTTAGAGTGTGGTGTTAGGTAGGTGATATCTTATAGTTTTCTTAGCTTGCCTGTCCCAGTATAGAATAATTTCCTTGTAAATAGGCAGAATAAAAGGAAACTGGATACTTCTCAGCCTCTCAAGCCTGAGAAAAATCCCCTAGCCTACAAGCAAGGACTAAATGTAGAAAGGTGGCCTCTGATCTCTCTTTTCACATGTTTATAGCATTTACAACATGGAGCTGGAACAAGGAAAAGTTCTGTTTCCCTTTCTCTCCAGGTAGGCTACAGTGGACCTTGACCGGGAGATAATGGGGCTCCTTGGCTACACTTGCCCAGACAGGATTTCCCATCAGGTTGAGCTGGGGAGATGGTTGGATGAGGGAATGGTTTGTGCAACTAGTGTCATAGACAATCGACTGCAAGCATGTATACATGCATGCTGTTCTTAAATTTTTCACTAGTTGGGATTGCTTATTAAAGAGTAGGTTCATGGAGCTTGCATGCTGGCATTTTGGCTATGCTCTGAATTTATAGAATAGATATTCAGTCAGTACTGGAAATCAAAAGTGCCAAAAGTAGAGGTTTCTCATAATTTTCATAATGGGCTAATTTTGGAAACTATGCAAAACATGCATTCTGAATTCTTTCTAGTATTAATTCTTTTATTAATGCATCTTGGGCTGGAGAGATGGCTTAGTGATTAAGCGCTTGCCTGTGAAGCCTAAGGACTCCGGTTTGAGGCTTGATTTCCCAGGACCCACATTAGCCAGATGCACAAGGGGCGTACACGTCTGGAGTTCATTTGCAGTGGCTGGAGACCCTGGCGCGCCCATTCTCTCACTCTCTCTCCCTCTTTCTCTCTCTGTCATTCTCAAATAAATAAATAAAAATAAACAACAACAACAAAATTAATGCATCTCTTCTCCTTTTCTTCTTTTGTGTATGTATGTATGTATGTATGTATGTACATATGTATGTGGTGTGTGTGTGTGTATGTGTGTGTGTGTGTGTGTGTGTGTGTGTGTGGTGTTTGCATGTGTATGTGTCCATGTACATATGTATATGCTCATGTGTTCACTTGTGGCTGGGGGCATTTGACCGAGGTGGCCAGATCAGAACATATTGAGTCTGGCTCCATTGCTCTTCTGCAGGTTCTTGTTTGAGCCAGAGTCTCTTACTGAGACTGGGGCTTGCTTCTTTTCCTGAACCCTGGTCTCTGCTTCCTGTTGTGGTTCTAGGGTTACAGGCACATGTAGCCATACCCAGCTGTTTACATAGGTTCTGGAGATTTGAATTTTGTCATTACAGGTCCTCTAGGCCCCTGTGCTTTTATAGAAAGCACACACAGGTAACATGCAAGAAGCACACTTAACCCCTGAACAATCTCTCCAGCCCTTTTCTTATTTACTCTGTGTGTGTGTGTGTGTGTATCTGTGTGTGTGTGTGTGTGTGTGTGTGTGTGTGTGTACGCATGTGCATGTGTGCCACGTGTGGGAACCAGGAGTCAACAAGCCACCATTGGATGCTTTCTTCAATTGCTTTCTAGTTTATTTTTTCTGACAAGCCCACTCATTGAAACTGGGAGTCAGTTCCTGGCTAGACTAGCTAATAGATAGGCCCAGGAATAGTCCCATACCCACCTCCTTGACCCTGGGATTACATGTGAACACTGGCTTCTGTTCTGGTGCTAAGGATCTAAACTCAGGTCCTCATGATTGAAAGACAAGCACTTTATTAAGTGGGAAATCTCCCTATCCACTAATACAAATCTATTAAAAACCAGACTGTATCAGTTATTGATAAAATCAAGATTCATATAAAAATATAAAGAAAGCAAATATACTTAACATTTTTAACACTTCTCTTTCCATCTCCAGCATATCCATATATGAGCACTAATTCTACCCATTGACCTCCTTCTGTTTCTCAAACTTCCATAAATTAGTACCACTTCAGAGTAGAACTAGGAAAATAGGAGTTGTATTTTAAGCTATGGCATAAGGGTGTTAAATTTCACTAGTTTAAATGCACAGTACAGGGGTCAATGTTTAACGAGACTTAGAGAACTGGGGAATTAGGAAAGTGGAAGGAGCCACCAAATAAAAGAAGTTCCTCCTCAAGTGGCAGCTGATAATTTCCACACCATTATTGTTAGACTCCTGATTCTTCAAGAGAAGCTAGAACTTCAGATTTACTTCATATTAAAAGTTTCCAAATTTTTAGCTGCTGACAACTATTAAGAAACAAACTAGATAAATAAACACCTGCAGATCAAACAAAAATGTAATCCAAACTTGGCCATCAGACACATGAGCTCCACATTAATAGCCGACCCTTCTAAGAAGAAGATCTGCCCTTAAACTGAAAAAGCTTATGTAGTCCTGGAGGACTCAACCTTTCTGGTCTCTCCAGTTGAGGGCTTTGTGAGTTTGGAATTAGGTCACACTTTGTACTCTGTGACAGGAAGCTATTCAGGACTGAATAATTCACATCTAAATAAGATATTTATGTGGTTTCTAATTATTACTATTATTATTTATTATTATTATTACTATTATTTTATTTTTGAGGTAGAGTCGAGTCTTGGTGTAGCCCAGGCTGACCTGGAATTCACTCTGTAGTCTAGGGTAGCCTCAAACGTGTGGCAATCCTCCTACCTCAGTCTTCCAAGTGCTGGGATTAAAGACATATGCCACCACACCTGTCCAGTTATATCTTTATTAAAAAATCTTACTCTTATGACGTTAATATTCTGTATTTTGCAAAAATCATTCAGCTTTTTAGGTATGATACATAGTTATGAATCCTATTTGGTCAAAATTCCCCAATCAGTTCTTGCATTGTGTTTTTCTCTGGATGAAGTAGTTAATAGGTATTTTTCATAGTTCTGTGGGGAATGCAATGTAAGAATTCATTATTATCAACCATTATAAAAGAAGCATATAAGTCTGAACTAATGACCTGATAGGTAAAGAATAAATAGCTGCAATGCACAATCAGTTCCCAAGGATATAGTTATACTATTACTTGCAGACAGAGAGTTTCTGGTTCATTAAGTAATAAAGGCCAAAAAGAGTGTAAGTGATAAAGATGAAAATTTGGGTTTTTTTTTTCACTTATTCACATGGCCCCATCAATAAAAAACAAGAGGGAGCTTTTATTTTACACTAAATGAAAATATAAATGATGAAGGCTTTCTCAAACTCAAGGCCATGCATCAATCCTCAAGTGTTTTATTATGTGGAGTTTGACCTTTATTTAAAGAGCATCTCTGTTCAATGATAATTGATGGTGCTTTAAGTGAGAGTTTATGACAGTACCTTTACTTATTAAAAATATTTTCCTTAAGGTGAAGGTGCTTCTTTTTAACTTTTGTCCTTGCTTAACCTTTGGAAATACCATGTCAGTTTAGTTGCATTTATAGATTTAATTAACATGTTATGGGCTTCTTTTGGGTCATTAATAAGGATATAGGGTATGACCAGACTTATTTGTAATCCTGATAATTCACTTGCTTGCTTGACTTAATTAATCATTCATTCTTCCTTTTTGTTTTATTGATTTTTTAGTCTGGATTGATGATTATAATTCAAACCCATTACAATTTTAAAATGTTCTTCATATAAAAGCATCATATGAATTAACTTGGTGGGATTACTTTGAAACTGTACCACAGAATAATGGTGTTTTGGTTACTCCAGCATACCTCCATCTGTTGGGCTTCACAGGGTTCTCATGAGGTCAGAAGTAAGACATGACTTGGTACAAGCATTAATAGTTCTTAATTATATTCCAGGGGAGTTGGCCCAACATGCCCTCTAGAATTTAAGATGTTCTAAATTTCAGTAAAGTTGAGTCAATAAAGAATAAAGTGTTATTTGCCTGACCTCTCCTGATCTCTGACTTCTGGAGTCTCATTCACTTCTAAATGTCACAACCAAGCACTTTTGTGAGACTTACATATCTTACAGTATTAAAGTAATACTGTAACATATAATCAGTTACCATCACCATTTTAGCTCAATATTAATATCTAGTTTAATAAAATTACTATGAGTTACAATCTCCATTTATTTTAAGTTTAAATACTTGAATTTAAGTTTATATGTGTTCTCATCAGTCTAGATATTTATATCACTTTGTATTTGACAGATACAGTGTGGTATCACTAATTTTTCCATGTCTTTTTTAGCACATATTTTTTTCTATGCCTCTTGTTGCCTATATTGTATGAACCATGGGAAAGGAAAGTGAGGTTTTAGGGATGGACAGAATACATGAGATATAAAAATGAGAAAGAGACTACTGGATAGGGGAAGAAAGGGAAATGAAAGGTGGAGGGAGTGAGGGAGAGAGAGTAGTATGGGAGGATGGTCAACCAAAGTTAAAAGACTATGAAAACACCACACTGAGACCTATTACTTCAGATGCTATATAAATAAAAAGTACTATGACATATAAGGATTCTTATTGTTTTATAGCCATGAGAACTGGGGTACTATGAGATTAATCAGTGTCTGTAAGAGGCACATTTAGGATTCTGTTCTGAGAGTATGATTTCAAATCTGAGATGGAAACTTCTCTACTGCACTCTTAGTGGATGTTCCTAAGAGCACCATGGTAGGTATGCCCCCCTCCTGCCCCAGAATAGGATCTATCATAGGGAGGTTCCTGTTAGGTAATGTTAAGATGGATAACCAAGACTTCAAGATCAGGACTCAGGTGACATCACATCTTTACTGCACCTGCAGAGGATATGAACATGTTCATATAAAACAGAAGGAATGTGTAACACATCAATTAAGAATACAAACTTTTGGGCTGGAGAGATGGCTTAGTGGTTAAGTGCTTGCCTGTAAAGCCTAAGAACCCTGGTTCGAGGCTCGGTTCTCCAGGACCCACGTTAGCCAGATGCACAAGAGGACGCACGCATCTGGAGTACGTTTGCAGTGGCTAGAGGCCCTGGTGCGCCCATTCTCTCTCTCTCTCTCTCTGTTGCTCTCAAATAAATAAATAAAAACAAAAACAAAAAAAATTAAAAAATAAAAAAAAGAATACAAACTTTTTAATCTGCAGGGTGAAGAATATTTATGAGTGTTAAGACGTTTTGAAATCAGATTGAAATAAGAAGGAACAAAATACTGTTTCACATAGTGCTACGATATTTCCATACCTTTGTGTAAGGTGATAAAAATTTAAAGAAGGCAAAATACCAATAGATAAACTGCAACTATATATAGTTGAAAATGGCTATATTGTGATATGTCCTTTCCGTTTTAATTTTTTGGTTGACATTTTGTTTTGTTTTTAACTTTACCTTCTAAGACTAAGTTGTCCTTATTTTGACATAGAAGTCCTAAAGTCATTTTCAGGGAAAAAGGTAACTTTTTGTTAAGCTGACGTACTAAGAAAACTGCCTGATAATAACCTTTCAGCTGTCTTCGCTGCTCCCAGGTTACTGACTTGCTCTTTCTGCAGAGGCCTGAGTGAACACAGTGTATGGATGAGCTGTCCATCAGTATTACACACAGGTGGCTGGAATAAGCAGGACAGACAGGAAACGGACGAGGCAGGAGTTTGGGGATGGTCTGATGAGAATTACAGCTTCCTTATTATCCCTCCTGGACAAGAATCTCCCTAAACCCCTTTGTGTGATTTACTGTTGCAGGAAGAATCATGATGTATAAATAATATCTGATTTCAGTTTAAAGGATAGACCTATTGTAGGTGAACTCGCATATCGAGAAAACTAGAAGGTGTTGATTTTATTGAACCAAACACATCACATTCATATTGAATCCAATCACTAAAATTCATACATAAAGTAGTTAATAAATCCAATGCTCTGAAGAAAGAGCCATCATATTTTGATGGGAATAAATGAAATATACAAAATGAATAAGGCGTTTTGCTATTTACTTCCCTTGAGTAAGAAAGAGTTGGAGAGATGAACTTTTTAGAATGATCCTTGTAATTTCCAAGCACAAGGCAGAGTGGTCAGATTAAACCATGGTTCCCTGTATCGTTATAATGCTCTAGGTTATTGAGGATAATATGTTACTTTTCTTTCTTTCCTACCTTCCTTCCTTCCTTCCTTCCTTCCTTCCTTCCTTCCTTCCTTCCTTCCTTCCTTCCTTCCTTCCTTCCTTCCTTTCTTTCTTTCTTTCTTTCTTTCTTTCTTTCTTCTTTCTTCTTTTTTTGTTTTTTTGAGGTAGTGTTTCACTCTAGCTCAGGCTGACCTGGAATTCACTAAGTAGTCTCAGGGTGGACTTGAATTCATGGTGATCCTTCTATCCCTGCCTCCCAAGTGCTGGAATTAAAGGCATGTGCCACCATGCTCAGCTGGTAGTGTTACTTTTCAAGAACAATGTAGTCCCTAATTGATCTTGCCTCATCCTGCCCCTTTCCTCATCCTGCCCTGGTTGATGACAATTATTCACAATGAATGCTCAATGTGATTAGGACTTCCACTCAGTTTGAAGAAAATGGTCCTAATTTTTCAAGATATCTTGATGGCTTGGCTCACTAATGAGTGATAAAATACAAAGATTTCTGCTCTGACAACACAGAGCATAGATACTTGGGCGAGTCTCACTTGTAACATGGGTTTGTAATCTTTGGAAGACTTGCTGCTGTCATTTCTCCACCACTTAGCTGCTTCTCAGCCTAAAGCAGTGTGTCCCTCATTGCTGACAGTCCACTGGAACTACCCCATGAAGTCAAAAATCACCAAATCTCATTCTTTCTGCACTTATCTAATTGCATTGCTGCATTTGACATTATTGATCCTCTTCTCATTCTTGCGACCTTATTGCCTTTGATAGTACTATATCCTGTTTCTCTCCCTTCCTTTGATGAATGTCGTTTGGATTTACCCTCATCGAATGACTTACTTGTGCAACAGAGCCAAGCAAAATGCAGTTTCTGTGCTCCTCACTGCACTCCAATCCACTCTACTCTTCCTGTGCGTCTGTCTCAGTTATTTGTCCTCCCGTTTAAGGAGTGGGTAAAAAAGCCATAACCATAAGGGCAGGCTCCTTAAGTCACTCTACTGTGCAGCCCTCCTGTCACTCCTCCAATTCCATATTAGTGATTTTTTAAAATTCTATCCACTGTTCCCCAGACAACATAAGGACTCTATTTGTCCTGGTTTCGTATCATTTTTATCATTTCTTTCTCAGATTAATATTTATGAGGCAAAACTGGTCACGTTATGTTCCTACACACTTCAGTGGCAGCCTATTATCCGTAAAATAAAATCTGAGCCCTTAGCAGATAGAGTCCTCTGGGCTGTAGCCTTTGGCTACTGCTCTGGCTTCATTCTTCCGTGTTCTCTGCTCCCTGCCCACTCTGTATCACAGTGGTACTCCATGGCTTGGTTATCACACACAGAATGCTGCTTCACCCTATGTTGTCATCCTTCTAATGCCCTGTGGTTATTTTTGTTTGTGTTTCTCATCCTGGTTGATCACTACAGACTTATATTCAACTATGATGATTCCAAAACATCTTCTTTTGACCCCATGATTTCTGTGATAATAATTTTTTTTGGAGTAGGTTCTATTTTTAGCCCAGGCTGAGGTGGAACTGACTTTGCAGCCTATGCTGTCCTTGAACTCACAGCAATCTTTCCACCTCATCCTTCTATGTGTGCTGAGATTAAAGGTATGTACTACCACATCTAGCTAATTTCCATGATTGAATTATTATTATTATTTTATTTTTGTGAGACTGGGACTCTGTAGCCCAGATTGACCTGGAAGTCAGTATGTAGCCCAACTCAGCCTCAAATTCATATTAATTTTCCTGTTTCAGCTTCTTACGTGGTGGAATCAGAGCCACGAGCCACCATGTCTGCCTCAGGTTCTCTTTGTATTTTACTAGCATCTTAGGTAGGCTACACTTACTATGTACTTAAATGTTCTGGTTCATGATTGTTTAGGGCCAAGAAGAATTACTCTTTAATTCATGTTCATTTCTGTACTAAGAATATAGCAATACTAATGAAGTAAACTGGTTTAAAAAAGGAAAACTTTTTTGAGTATTTTGAGGAAACACAGAAAAGCTCATGGCTGAAACATTTTGCATTAAAATGTGTGTAGTTAGTTTTTTTTTTTTTCCTCCATATCTCCAACAATAGAATGTATTATGACCCTAAGTGTGGGAAGAGAAGTTTTTTTTTTTTTGGTGATGATCATAGATCCTCTCTTTAGTTATGAATTTAGTACTAGCAAGAAGATAAGGAAGTTATGCATTTTTAAATGGGCAAGGCTTCTTTAGAAAGAGAATGTATTATTTGATAACAATAGCTCTAATGGGAATGACTTTGATTATGATTCACAGGTGATAGCAGTTTAGATATTCCATAGACATGTGATAAATATTCAATGAAATGGTCCATGACATTCTGTAATTCATCATCATATATGTAACTAGGATATTTCCAAGCACGGAACCTGACAGATATTAGGTATCAAATAATAAACTGTTATTTTTTTTCTTTCC
Organism: Jaculus jaculus; assembly: GCF_020740685.1. Taxonomy (NCBI): domain Eukaryota; kingdom Metazoa; phylum Chordata; class Mammalia; order Rodentia; family Dipodidae; genus Jaculus; species Jaculus jaculus. The sequence continues at coordinate 116,157,065 of NC_059107.1, forward strand.
TTCTTTGTCATACAAAGAAAACAAAATTGACATCATTTTAAGATAAAGAAACCAAAATACCTTGTCCTTGGGTAATATAGTTTCATGCAAACAAATATAAAATATCACTGGATTATTTCATCTGACATATTGATGTTATTTCAGTGTTATTGGCACATCCAAAATTTGCATGTATGTCTGTCTGTATGTTGTGGCCTACTGGGGATTGAACCTAGGCCCTCATGCATGTGAGACAAGTGCTCTACCCAATGAGCTAGAATCCTAGCTCTCCAATATTTTAAAAATGAGTTGATAGAACAAAGTAAGAGATGGTGGTAGTGGCTCTCAAGTAATGAACTAATGTTGACATCCTGCTAAACATTGGTTTATTATTCTGATGACAAAGTAGATCAAAATTAATAAAGACATATTTAGAAGAAAAGAAAAAGATATTGTCCTAATTGTTGGACTCATTGAAGGAACTTGGAGAGAAACATATGGTATTTATTAATTTAGTAGGAGTGAAGCTAATTGGTATTACAAACATTGTTTATCAGTGGTTAAGAAATGCTTTTTAATATTTTATTTACTTATTTATTTGAAAGAGAGAAAGAAGGAGGGAGGGAGGGAGAGAGAGAGAGAATGAATGGGCACACCAGAGCCTCCAGCCACTGCAAAGGAACTCCAGATATATGCACCCCCTTATGCATCTGGCTTACATGGGTCCTGGATAATTGGACTGGGATCCTCTGACTTTTCAGGCAAATGCCTTTACCGCTAAGCCATCTCTCCAGCCCAAAACATGTTTCAGTAGTCTAAAAAGAGCCAATTTGAAGTTACCAAGGAACTCTTGGTTGTGGGAAAGTGTTTTAGGAAGGACAGCTGTCTGCAAGGTTGTTTACCAATCAGTCAGAGGGCACAGACTTTTCTGTGCCAATTCCATGTTCTTTATAAAACTTTGCTTATGTACTGACCCTCTAGAATAGTAACAAGTAGTTTCTCAACTTTTCCCTCCTACTCAAAAATGTGTGCAGATTTTCATGATTCTTCTCACACCGATTAGTTGCTTCCTGTATGCTTTTTTAGTCATATGTGACATTTCTGAAAAGTACCTTCTTGTTATGCCCCAGATAGTGTCTAAAATGTTTTCAATGAGTGATTATAGAAAAGCTTAAAGAAAAGTATACCCAATGAACAAGAAATCATGAGTATGTCGTACTTTAAGCATATAATATGAGTCTTGAGTTTTTCAAATTGCTTGTTAAACAGAATGCTAGAATTCAATGCTATTAAATTTAGATGAAGGGGAACTGGGTGAATTTTGCTACATCTTAGACCCTGAAGTAAAAATAATTCTACATACATAATACTACTATTTTCTTCCACTAAAAAAGGCTCATGGTTATAAATTTTGCAGTGCCCATAGATGTAGTTGTCAGAAAAATACAATTAATGCCTTAACCTTTCTCATCTTGAATCTGATTCCTGGCATATCTTAGATGCCTCAGAGGCAGTCCTCTCTTGCTTCCTACTTCAGAGATGCAGATTTAGTCTTCTGTAACTCATGTTTCAAAACTGCCTTGTCTAACATTTATTTCTGTTGCTTGTCTGAGTTCATGTTGGGTAGACATGTGGTCTATGGAAAATAATTAACTGTTGCCAAATATATCATTTATTCTAAGCTGTTAGAGGAAGTGTTCTGAGGGGATTTCCAGTGATTTATTTTAAACTCTAACTCAATTAATGATTGATTCTTTCTAGATCAGAGTTCATAAATGGGCAACCTGCAGGCCAAATATGTCACACAGACACAGAGATATATTTTATTTGGTCTTGAACATGTTAGGTAACCTTTGAGTTGATTGCTAGTATTTTATAGCTGGGAAGTTTCACATCAAAGTCCAGATTTTCAGTTGATGCATGTTGCTTGCTTTATCCTCTAGCTTTCTTGATATATTAGACCATGTGGCAACATGGAACTTATATTTACCCATGGATGCTGTTAGGTTAGAGCTAACAGTTTTAGAATTTAAAATCTCCAATTAGAGTGGTTTCCCCTTTATCATGGGGGATATATATTCTAATACCATCAGCTCTGTCAGATAGGTCTGAGACCTATACACACTTTGTTTCTTATACATATATACCTATGACAAAGTTTAATTTATAAATTGATCACAAGAAGAGATTAATAACTATATGGCAGATCTTAGCAACCTGTGATGGTTAAGTTCTTTTGTCCACTTGGTCAGTTAGGAAATCCAGGGAGATACATACCTCTTGGGTGGATCTATGAGAGTGTTTTCAGGGAACTAATGAGTGAGGAAGTCCTTCTTGCCTCTCAATTTCCAGCTCTTGGGGGCAGGGGTTTTTGCCTTTCTTTTGTCCTGCTGCCTTTGCCTTTTGCCTGGTTTCCCTTGCTCCTCTGTCATGAATATTAAAGAGAGTGATTCAGTTATTTCTTTAAGGACATTGGAACCTACCCTGCATCCATGCCCATGGACTGATTCTTCAGTTTTCCAGCCTTTATCTAGCCACCAGGGAAGAGCAGCTACTGATTCTTACCTGTAGACAGCTATTGTACTATTTATTGGGTTAGCTTAAGCTAATTATTAATGCACCATTTATTGGCTTAAGCTAACGCAATAAATCCCTTTTTAGAAATATATTCATTCCATCAGTTTGGTTCCTCTAGAGAACCCTGACTGATACACAACCTAAGCATATATATATATATGCATTAAATCTGAAACTTTCACTTTTTCACTTAACAGTGACAGTGTGAAATTTCACCATATTATTCAGATTCACACACAATTTATGACTATCTATCTATCTATCTGTATTTCTGAAACATTCCATTAAATACTTTTTGGACTGAAGTTGACCCTGGTTATAAAATTGTAGAAAATAAAGGTAAGGGTGCTATTATATTTTTAGTCCTCTACTTCATTTCATTACCATTTATGTTTCTCCTTGTTTCAGTAATCATTTCAATTTAGCAAGGTTCTAGACCTTGTTTCTCAAATTTAGTAAAAATCAAGATGTCACTTATTTCTAAGTTTCAGGCAGTGCCCAGTGATAACCATGTTACTATCCAAGGGGACATGGTAAGTAGTAAGGTCCTAATCAGGGGTTCTCTTTCCTCTGTGGCTGGGGATCAAACTGAGGGTCTTGCTCCACAAGGCATGAACTCTTCTACTGAGTCCCTCTGTAGTCTTAATAGTGGTTCTTAATGTGTGATTCATAACTACAAGTATGATTTCTGGAGAGGGTACCAATCAATTAGTCTTATGATATTTATTTAGTGATCCCAATTCACACTTACATTTGAGAGATCCCATCCTAGTATACCTTGGATAGGAATATTGTTCCTTACAACACCTGCTTTTGAGGTTTTAAGTCCTATGTTGACATTAGACATCACTTGAAGAAGTTTCAAAAAAGATTAATGTTTGAGCTTCATCCCTAGAGACCTGGATAAAATTGTACTGGACAAAAGCCCAGCCATCAGTATTTTTAAAAAGCTTCTCAGTTGATTCTAATATAGCAGTGCTAAAAGTCATGCCCAGTAAAGACACTTTCTTTGGGTATTAGCTGGATGCTCAATAGCTCTCTTGTCAGAAAATTTTCTAGCCTTAACACACCACTTAACTCCGTTTGTTTTTGCTATATCCTCTGTAAAGCCCAAAGTAGCTGATTTCCCATTTTGTTCTTAATGATCACTGGGTCCTTTGATCAAATATGATGTTTCATAACTTCTTTCTTCACAGATTTATTTGTTATCTCAACAGCTGCCTTCACTAGCTCCTTGCAAAGTGCATTTGTCTTTGGTGCTTTTTGGATTAGGAACTTTCTTGTTAATTTTGTTGACACAATTTGATAGATTAAGTTGTATTTTGCACAGCTCTGGAAGGACACTGCTCATGCTTGTAGCCATCATAGGTTTGTATATTTATTGAAATTGCTTTCTGAAAGGTGGCATTAATACCTTGAATAAAGGAGATTACTTCTGAATTGTATAATGGCCTCATTTTGTCTGGCACTAGGGCTGAGCTTAGTTGATTGAATAAATCTGCTACAAATCCTTGACAAAACAGATTTCTGTTAACCAAAAGAGCACACTAAGTATTCAGTTGTTGGACCAATACACATTGCTTCTGTGTATTACCAATGTCAAGTCATGACTATGCTTCACATTAATTGATATAGTGTTGTAAAGTGTTGGGAAGTACAGTGGTAGTAACCCTGTAAAAAGTCACTTTAGGCCAGATAATAACAGATTGATTTGACTATTTTAGAAAGATATATAAAAGTGAAACCCATTATGTACTATGTTCTGAATCATGGTAAAATTGAGAAATAGCATTTATTATCTTTAAAGCATTTCCTAGTATACAAAGTGATATTACAGGTTAGTCCAATGAGTCAAACTAATTTTGAATGAAAAGGAAAAGTCATTGTGTTTGTCTTTGGAGGTAATGAAAGGCTCTCTCTCCCTCTCTTTTTGGAGTATGTGCAGAGGCAACAGAACTACTTAAGCTAAATGCAAATAGAATGGATCCTTTGCCTTTGGGCATAAAGTGTAAGTGACTGGCTTGAAATGCCACTTCACTCCCTGCTGTTTTATGCAGTCATAGTGGAAATGAAACACTGTAGGTTGGAGCCTTCAGTACTGGGCCATATATATTTTCTTAATTTGAGAATGTCAGCAGAGCACAGTGTATTTGATCCAGTTTCCTCTGTTCTTCAAATGTTTAAAACTATTGCTTGCTAAGTGGTATCATATATGGAAGGGCACAATCTGAAGTTTGTTCATTAATATCAGATGATATATCAAGAATGCAGGCTTTCAGCAGCCAACAAAATTAAGCTTACACTAGAGGTATGATTAAAATTTTGCATCAACTCATCGATACTTAACCAAAGGAATTTATTGAGTCCTGGTTTGTCTCTTAAGAGGGGATTAAAACATTTGTGGCAATCAACAGTTAATCTGTAACAATCCTGTGAACATTGTTTACTGCCTGCCTTTGTAGATGCCAGTGCAAGTTCTTGTGATCTGAAATTTCAACTCCTCTCCCCTAACAGAATTGCAGACCTACTGCCTCTATTATTTTTTTCTTCAAAAATCTTCATAAAACAATAGAATGCAGTTTCGATTGCATCATCAGCAATAGGAGAGCAGACAGGCATGAACATTTTAGTATTTTATAGTGCAGGATGCTAATCCCTGCTATATTTGAGTTATGAATGCTAATTCCTGCTATTTTTGACTTATTGTTTGGTTTTTAATTGAGCTCCTTTTTCATCAGCATAAAAATAGAATATAACTCTATATCCAGGCAGCCAAGATTTCAGCTATTTAAGAGGATTTAAAGACATACATGATATTATGGACAAAAACTTATCATCACTTTTCTATTACCAGGAGAAAAAGTCAACTTTTTTGAAAATAATAATATGAAAATATTTAGTTCTAGTCATAACATAAAACTCTTTCCCCCATGCATGTTCCCTTTTCTCCCTTACTTTCCCCTTCAGGGTTTCCTGGATCCATAATTTTGGTTAGTGGAATACCAACGTGCCATTCATTTGACTTCCATACAACTCAGTAACTGCTCATATTCGTTTGCAGTGCCTCTGCATTTTCTCAAGAATTTTCTGGGCTCTTCCCTGGTTTACTATGATCATCACTGAGTCAGTCTTTCTGTCTCTATCTCCTTTGATCTATAGCAGTCATTTTCATCACTTCCTGAAATCCAGACATGTGTCATGAACAATGAGACCTACATGGCACTTTCAATTTTATTCAAGATTTCTGTGAGTGAACACTTGGCACACGCACTTTGTTAAATAATTTCTTTTTTCTCTTTAGAATTTTTTTTTTTTTTGAGGTAGGTTTCATCCAGCCCAGGCTGACCTGGAATTCACTATGTAGTCTCAGGCAGGCCTCAAAATCAGAGCAATCCTTATACCTCTGCCTCCCAAGTTCTGGGATTAAAGGCATGTTCCACTATGCCTGACTAATTTCTTTAATTGCCAAATTGAAAATTTGATTCTTTATCTTGTACAATATGATGGCCGGAAATACATATATGCCTGTGAATGGTAAAACATAGCTAATTAACATATATATTTCTTACATACTTATTTTTTGTGGGTGAAAACATTTAAAAATCTACTCTCTTAATAAGTTTCCAGGCTGGAGAGATGACTTAGAGGTTAAGGCACTCACTTGCAAAGCCAAAGGACCCAGGTTGAACTCCCCAGTACCCATATAAGCCAGACGCACAAGGTGGTGCATACATGCATCTGGAGTTTGTTTTCAGTGGCTGAAGGACATGTCTATTCTCTCTCTTTGCCTCTTTCTGTATCTCCCTCCCTCTCTTTCTCAAATAAATAAATAAATAAAAATATAAAAAAAAAATAAGTCTCCAACCTAGGCTACATTGCTAATAACATAGTAATGGTACTGCCCAATGGCTATCTTGAAGTTTTTCTCCTACATAAATAAATTTTACATCATTAAATCCATATTTCCCCATCCAAACTCCAGATAGCTCTGCTTCTATGAGCTCAAATGGTTTAGATTCAACCTGTCTGTGAGATCCTGTGGTGTTTGCCTTTCTGTGCCTGTCTCACTCTTTTTACATAATGTTTTGTTTTCTATGTTTCCTTATGCTGTCCATATTATAGAGTTTTCTTGTTTCAGGTAAATTTTTTCCATTTTCTTTATGTATTCATCTACTGATGGACACTTAGTTTGATTCCATAACTTATTATGGTAAATAAGCTGTAATAAATGAAGGAGAACAGATGTGCTTTATACCTATGACCTATAATGGGATTTCTGAATCATGTGGCAGTTCACATTGTTTCCCCAAATAACTGTATTTATTTACATTTCCATAAATAATGCTTCATGGTTCCCTTTTCTCTACATTCTTGCCAGCACTTTTTTTTTTTAATTGAGAACTTGATTTTTCGAATATATTGTAATTAGGTCATATTCCCATCCGAATATACTCTTACGTTCTCTTTCTACCTCCTCCATTCCACTAAAGACCCTTCTCTGTGATGTTACCAGTATTTCACTGTGGTGGTAATGAATGTACTACAATGTTCTGTGAGACTTGGAGTGTTTGTTATAATTCTTTAGTTTTGAACTCTCAGCAGTCTCTAATTTTCAGCTTTGGTGAGTTCTAAGCCTTCTACATGTCTATGGCCATTTCCCTGGAGGAGGCTCTCAAGAACAGCACTCATGTTTAATTTGCCACTTGTCAGCACTTTCTATCTTGAGTCTTTTTAACAACACCCATTCTAACAGCTGTGAGATGATGTCTCTGTGTAATTTTAATTTAACCTCCATAATGCTTAGTAAATTGATCCTTTTCATATATTTGTTATTTGCTCAAATGTGTTTTTGTTAGAAATGTCTCTTTAGATATTTTGCCCATTTTAAATTATATATTTCCTCACTATTCATTTGAAAGTCTTAGGTATCTTTGATGTTAACCCATCATTAGAGGTGTGGTTTGTGATCTTTCTTCCTCAATCTGTAAATTGTCTCTTCATTCTGTTGCTTGGTTTCCTTTGTTGTGCGTGATGTAATATTCACCACTACTTTTCCTTCTGTTGCCTGTGCTCTTGGGGTTATATCCCAAATAACCTCCCCCAGAACAGTATTAGAGAGCTTTCCCTTGTTTTCTTCTATGGTTATACAGGTTATATGCTAAACCTTTGTTTCATATTGAATTGATTTGGAATATGGTGTGAAATAAGAATTTAACTTTATTCTGCACATGGATATCCAGGTTTCACAACACTATTTTACTGAAGAGATTGTCCTTTCTTGGTTGCGTGTTCTTGGAGCATCTATCAAACTTGATTGACAGTAAATGCTTGTATTTATTTCTGAACTCTTTATATTGTTTCACTGGTTGAGTTGTCTGTGTTTATTCAACTGACATATTGCTTTGATTACTGTAACTTTGTAACAGATTTTCACATCAAGTTGTGTGAAGCTTTCATCTTTATTTTTGTTTATAAGTGTTATGGATATTTGGTGTTTTTTTGTGGTCATGTATGAGTCCATTTTATTATAAGATGAAATAAATAAAATGGAATTCAGGACCTGAGCCACAGGTCCAGAACTATATAGCCTGATTATTTTTCTATTTCTCCAAAATAGGAATTTTCATAGAGATATTCTCAAATACTTAGTTTGCCTTCAAATACTTAGTTTTCCTTGACTAGTTTGGACATTTTAACAATGTTAATTTTGTAATTTATAAACATAGTACATCTTTCTGTTTGTTTTTATTTTTTTAATTTTTTATTGTTGATACTTGAGCCCATCTAATTATTTCTGTGCATTTTCTCAAACACTGCTAAGCTTCCTTAAAACACTTATTTTGAGTTTTTCAAGTAATTCATTAACCTTCATTTCTTTAATATTGGCTATAGGTGTAGAATTTTCTTCTTTTGGTAGTATGATTCACAGGCACAGGCCTAAAGCTAAGTCTGCAGCGGAGGCCTGGCACTGGAGTGTCTGTGTGGCTTGAAATTGGGTGTTCAGGGTAGGCTGAGCCCTGTTCCATAGGGGCTTATCTGGTGGTGGGAGTGCTTGAAACTTAGTGAGGAAACTATTGCTTTCTAGGCACTGGGACTGATCTGGACCTTGAGTTAGGAACAATTAATTAATTGGTCCAGTCAGAAAGTGGCAGCTTAGTTTTAGGCAGCCCATGCAGGCGCATTTTTACTGGGTTAGGCCTGGTTTTGGTGTTGAAAGCATAATCCAGGACTCATTCTTCTCCCCTTTGTTGCAAAAGGCATCTTTCTTCACACTGTGCCGCTTGGGGCTGGGGAGGGGTTTTCTGGGTAATGTAAAGCACTCACGGGTACCTGTTTTCACTATCTCTTTCTTTGTTCTACCCAGGTGCTGCAATCTCTGACTTGACTTCCTTAGCAAGGAAGGGTATTTTTCTATTCAAAGTTTCTGCATAAGGATGATCTCTGGAACATTCTATTCCACTCATATCCAAGTTTCTCAAAGTTCAGGAATCTTTTTTTTTTCAGGTTTATGAGACAGACTCAAAAATATATGAGGTTTGAGGGTCTGTGTTCTAAGTTATTATCCTTTTATAACAGCTTCTCATAGTGATCCCACAATATCAATATCACCTTGGAGCTTGTCAGGAATAAAAATCCTGGGCTGGAAAAATGGCTTAGCAGTTAAGATGCTTGCCTGTGAGGCTTAAGGACCCAGTTTGATTCCCCAGTACCCACATAAGCCAATTGCACAAGGTTGTACATGCCTCTGAAATTCATTTCTGGTGGTTGGAGGCCATGGCATGCCCATTCTTTCTCTGTATTTGCCTTGCTCTCTTTGCCTGTGTCTCTGAAATAAATAAATAAATAAATAAATAAATAAATAAATAAATAAATAATTAAATAAAATATACATAAAAAAGAAATGAAAACTCTGTAGTCTTACCCCAGACCTATCAGACCAGATCGGACATTCTGAGCCTCAGGTCCAGATTAGTCTGATAAGCTCTTGATTCTGATATGCATATTTAGGAAATGTATTCTATGGTAGAAATTCTCTGTCTTTCCCTCTTTCTCTCTCCTTCCTTTCTGTCCAGTTTTGCCTCACTATAACCCTGTTTGGAGCACATTCATCCCTATATCTGTCTGATTTTCTAATACTGTACACAGTACTTTCATTAGATAGATTTTAAGGTATAATGCTCATTTGGAGTGGGAAGTGTTAGAAGAGTGGATGTAAATAAATAGTACATATAATCTTGTTGGCAAATTTGAGATTTCTATTTGTACTTTAATTGAATTTTTGATTTTATTTTATAATAATATGGATTAAATTATTATGTGTGGATTGAGATTAGAGACAGATGATCAAAATTTGGATTTCATCTCTACCACTACTAAATTGACCTGAACAATTTCACCACTGTCTCTATGCTTCAGGTCCTTTATGTGAAAATAAAATTCATAGAAAAGGTAGGATCAGGCTGGAGAGATGGCTTAGTAGTTAAGATGCTTATCTGTGAAGCCAGAGGACCCAAGTTCATTTTTCTAGTACCCATGTAAGCCAGATGCACAAGGAGTCACATGCACCTGGAGTTCATTTGTACTAGCTCCAGGCTTTGGCTACAGGCCATTCTCTCTCTCTCTCTCTCTTTTTCTGAATGAAAGAAAGAAAGTTAAGATTAATTGAGTTAATGCAACTTTAACTTAGGAGATGGCCTGGTGCTAGGGTAGGGCTTGAAACTCACTGTGCAGGGTAGGTACAATGCAATTCTAATTACATTAGAATATAATTCTAACATAATTAAAGATGTCAGGCCTATCTCGTTTCAAATTTTACTTATTTTTACTAAGATTCAATTGTTAGCTAAGCCATTTTTTTTTTTGGTGGATTTTGGTGTGTTTGCAATATTTTTATTAACTTCAGCCCAATGCTTTTTGTCAAGGTTGTCTTGAAGATTTAATGGGGATTGGTTGAAACAATATAGTACAATTCATAAATACATTTACCTTAGGTAATTTTTTTGTGCTGTACTTCTCTGAAACTGAGTCAAGTGAAAGGCAGTGCCACCATTTATATATATAAAACTGCTGCCCTTAGTCAGGGTCCCAAACATCTGAATTAAGGGGAGGGAATCTTGTAGGGTTCTAGGATAAATACTGAAAATACTAATCTCTTATTGTATCTGGTGACAATAAATATAAAGTTCTAACTAACTTTCCCATCTTCATGAGTGAACTTGCATGACCCAAGGGAGAAGCACACCACTGTGAAAAATCTGCTCTGGATTACTACTTCTCTGACTTGAAGGTTCATGTGAATTGCTAGAGGATCTTGTTAGCATGCCTATTCTAATCAGCACTGTGGAGCTGGCTCTGAGATTCTGTGTTTCCAACAAATTCCCAGGCAGTGTGGAAGCTGCTAATTCATGAAGCACACTTGGAGGTGACAAGACTAGTGTGTCAACTTTCTCCCTGAATGCATATTGTTTGTGGACTTCCACAACTTGTGTGAAAACTCTTAAAGCTTTGTGATATCCTAGGATACTTCCTTGCTCCCAACCTAATTTTCTTCCTTCATGCTTCTTATACTTCACAAAGCTGAGAACTCTTACTCATTCAGTGAGTACAATGCTCTTTTATACCACTAACCCAAGGGCCAAGCAGACAGGGTAAGAAGGTAGAAAAGAAAGGGAGAGATGATTATTTAAAAGCGTCTCAGTCAATGGTGATCTTAAATTTAGAAACTCTAGATCTGACAGGGTAGCTTTTGGGTTTTTTTTGCTCAATAGATAATTAGAATAGAAAAGATTTACTAAAATCTTTCCAGAGTATTGGGGCGGGGGGATTGGAATATGTCAAAGATAATCTTGTAATATGACATATTTTTATAATACAGTGAGAGCACTGAACTTATGTTGCAAATACTCTTAAGTTCTTGTACAGGTGATTAATCGTTGTGTACTTTAAAATATGTTTATTAATCAAGGTTGAAGATTTTGAAACATCTTTTGTAAAAGAACCTGTAGAAATTACCATTTTCCCTAAAATATCATTATACTTAATTTTTGTGTCACATCTTGAATTTTTAGAAACCTTTTGATGTATAGTGTAGTATATATGGTTTGTGTGCATGTTTGTGTGTGTGTGTATGTTTGTGTATTGTCTGTATCTGTGTGCAGATATACATGCCATGTGCATATACATGTGACAGCCAGAGGATGATAGCAAGAGTTCTCTTCTATTGCTTTTCTACTTTGTCTCTCACTGAACCTTGAACTCACCATTTTTGTTAAATTAGCTGACTGGAAGCCTCAGTGATCCTCCTGTCTCTGTCCCCTTTGCAATGGGGGTATAGTCATGCCTGGCTTTTACCTAGGTGCTGGTGATCAAACTCAGTTCCTCATGCTACACAGCAAGTGACTTATACACTGAGCCATCTCCTTAGCCCCTGAGTGCCACATCTTGAATGGAGTAGCTTTATATTTATAGTAGAACATGAAAGTGTTGGGGTTGGCAATTACCTTAGGTTTGAGTCATCAACAACTGATAAAGTGTTAGGATTTGCAGAGATCAGTAAGTGTAATGGTCAAGCACTGGTGTTAACTTGATTAAATTATGAATCATGTAAACAACATGCCTTTTGGGTGGGTCTTTTAGGTCATTTCAAGGAAGGATTAATGGAAGAAGGGAGACCTTCCCCCAAAGTGGGTAGATCTTCTGGTGGTGGACTGTATATGAAGAAGATCCAAGAGAGTATAGGCCCTTTTGCCTAGTTATCCATGCTGTTCACTGATTGCTGTCATCCTTCATGGATACTGGGACTTGGCTTCATTAGACTTACAATGTAGATTAAAGACCAGTGGATCTTCAGGGATCTCCAGGTCTTCAGTGCCAGAGATTGCTGAGGCATACAGCCTTAAGAACTGAGTGGCTACTGGTTTCTACAACTCCCCATCCTGAAGATAGCTCTAGCTGGACTTTCAGCCAGTATCTTGTAAAATTATCCTATAAGTCCCTGTATCAATATATATACCTTCTACTGATTGTTTTCCTCTAGAAAACCCTGACTAATATAGTAAGTCCTGGGCAAAACAAATTGAGGTGTTAGACATGTCAAAAATAAAAGTATTATATTTGTATACCTATTTTATGTATCTTGGACATGACTTTATCAAAATGTTATCAGTTATTATTATTAAGCTCTACCCCTTGGGACAAAAATCCTCCATGTGGCCTGTTTTTTAACCTTCCATGCACCTGTTATGTAGGACTAGTAGAGACTAGTATATTCCTAATATTAGTTTAGAATCACAGACTCAAAGGGCAATTAGTTTGCCAAAATTCACTTGAATTCATTTACACACACACACACACACACACACACATGTGGTGTAGGTGTGTGTGGGTGTATATATATATATATATATATATATATATATATATATATATATTCTTCTCTACATATATTTCCTCTACACATGTTTATCTACTATATTTTGAAATCAAGTGTTGAGTATATTTGCAACATCATGTAGTATGTTCATATGTAATCAATATGCATATGACATAGCATTAATATTACATAAATAAATGTTATATATATATATATATATGAACATATATTAAATTTGTATCATATAATCATATGTATACACATATATGTCATTAAGGACAGGGTAATCTGAGACATTTGCTGATAGGGATGACACCATCTGGACATCATGCAGTGTACTTAAATAAGCTAAAATGGATACCTTGTTTCTTGTATACTATAATGATATTGATGCAACTATAATACAATGGAATGTGGTGTATGTATGTATATATGTGTATGTGTGTGCACATATAAAACACAATGCCTGAGACCACAAGCTCCTCTTTGAACATCCCAAAGATTCTGTAGCACTAGCATTTACTGGAAGAAGCATCACCCACCTCCAGGCATGGAACAAGCCAGGTGCTTTCATTCTCTTGAACCTTTGCATTTTAGTGTAGTACTTCACACATGTTTACTTTAAATACCGCATTCATTAATAAAATTTCAAAAGATGACAAGTATGCAAATAAAAGATTTACATGAGGTGTTAGAACAAGAAATGATAGCTAATGAGAAAGGGGTTTTCATTTTCTTTATGGTAGTTTCTCTGTGTGCTGAGCTGTAGAACCCTCACACTTTATTAAGTATGGTGTTGGGAAAATGGCTCTTAGCAATTTTCCATCATATCCATTCCTTGAGTACTGACATTAGAGCAACATTTATATGATGGTTACAAAAAAGTCCCCTCTTCTCAGCATTTCCCATTTATGTGTACAAAATGTTTTCTTCTTATGAAACACACTTTTGGAGTGTAAGTTAGTGCTGCATGTCAGATACCAGAGTATGGAGAGGTAAAAGGTTCAGTTCAATCTCTAGATTATTATTAGTTCTTTCTCTATTTCATTTCTTGTGAATATAAATTGTACTAGGGAATATTTGTAACTCTAGGCATAGGTCTTGAAGGAAAAGGAAAACACATTGACTAGAAGCTCTCAGAAACTTTCTGTAGAAAAATTTGGAAAAACCTCTTTCTTTCTACTCTAAAGAAGATATTTACAGCAAAGCCTCGCGTTCCTTCAGTAATGGAGGACACTTCGTTTTTTGACCAATATTTCCTCGCTGTTACATAATTCAGCCTGAATGGGACATGACAGTCATTTCTCTTCATGACATAGCCTGACATGATGCACTTTCAAATTGTAAATCTATAGCTTTGAATTATAAAATGATGACGTTTTTAGTACGATACAGACTAAAAACACAATTGATATGATTGTATATTTGTTCCCTTCAAAGCAAATTAGCAAAATAACATGCTATCGCCATGGTTCCTATTTTTATAATTTCAGTGTTTCTAAAAAATATACTTACTTTTTTCCCCCTCTGCCTTCATTACCTCAAACATTTTGAGAGATTTTATTTAGGAACATTTAAAACTTACAGTGACTTTTAAAAAATAATTTCTGTTTACATTTTGAGTACTTTGAAAATTCACGTATTGTTCAGATGCTAGAAAAAATTAAATTCAACACAGTATATCAGTGAATTTTTTTCCTTGTGGCTTCGACAATTTATTTCTTCCCCCCTCTTTGAATGGACCACTGATCTTGACTGATATGATGTCATAGACTCCCATCTTACTCTTTGATAATGGTATTTTGTCAAATCCTTTGTGGGCCTGTACTATTCACCTTCTTCTTCAGCCTTCACTCTCAGTGCTCCCTGATATCTGGCTTGGCCCTCTCTTTATCCAGCATTACTCACAGTCTCCTCACATATAGTTGTTCCTGATGTCTTACATCTGACCTTTCACTTACATCTCCCCCAGATGCATCACATGGTCACATGTAGCCTTTTATTACCTCTGTTCTATCTCAGTGTTCCAGGAACTATTTAATCTCAGCATGTCCATAGTGGTGATTGATCTAGTTTTATTCTTGTGTGCGTTGAAGTATTATGTTCTCTTCCTTCTTTTAGTATACTGCTTCTTACCCCAGATCTCATCATAGACTTTCTGTATCAACTCCTTCTTCATTCTGTGTTAGCATTAGGGACTTCTATGCACTAATGGTAACAATGATAAAGGTACCAATGATACCAATAACTTTTAGATTCCTATTAAACCTGTAAACAGATTAATGCGTGCTTAGTAGTTTAAAAGAATATACATTTACTTCCTTACAGCTGTTCTTAAGAGTCCAACACTGCTCTTCCTGGAGGCTTTATTGGAGAATCTCTCAATTCTAGAGACAGCCTATATTCTTTGCCTCATGATTCCCTTCCACCTTCAAAGCCAGCAGTAGCAGTGTCCGGTAGGATGTTTTTCATGTCACATCACTCTAACACTGGCAGTTTTTCTCTATTTTGCTTTATTTTTTTTTCAGGGCAATCAAGGCTATTACTTCCATCATATGGTTCACTGATTAGCTGCCTCAATTCTACTTGCAAATTTGATTCCCTTTTGCCAAGGGATGCCATGATTAAAGAAATTCTGGGAATGAAAACATCAATGTCTTCAAGGACCTCTTTTCTGTCTACCACTGAGGCTAAGAGTTGTTGAAAAAACCCTTACTAGGCACTTATCCAAGTACCTCACATGGGTTAAGTGTGAATTATTAGCACTCTAAGATTTTACTTTACCTTATTTAAAAATATTTTATTTTTATTTATTTAGCAGAGAAAGAGTGAAAGAGGAGAGAGAGAGAAAATGGGTGCACCAGGGACTCCAGCCACTACAGACGAACTCCAGATATGTGGGCCCCCTTGTACATCTGGCTAACATGGGTCCTGGGGAATTGAACCTGAGTCCTTTGGCTTTGCAGGCAAATACCTTAATTGATAAGCCACCCCTCCAGCCCAATTTTACTTTATTTTTAATCTTAACAGTTCATTCTGCCATTCTTTCATGAATATATATATGAAATATATATATATGTGTATATATATATATATATATATATATATATATATATATATGAAATTCCTGGATTAATTGTTGTATCTATAGCATTAGCCAGAGTATCACCATTATTTTCATACTAATTCACTGAGCACTAATTCCCAAGAGCAACACACAATGGGCCAGGTGAAACCTGCACAGGCTTTAGGTCACGACACTGGTGAGTAGCGCTGAGGCTAGGGAGCCTGGGTATTATATGTGAAGGTATGCAAGCCTGCTCTTTGTTCTGGGAAGGATGTGGTCTCTATTTTTGCTATACAAACATCCTTGGACAGTGTGGGAAAAAAGTCAGTGTATGTATTCATAAGATATGCAGAAATGTGATATCCCTGAAAATTGTGTTCCAACTACTATCCACAGAGTAATCCTGTGAAAGAGTTACAAGTGTGTGCAACTACATTTTCAGGTGAGGAAAGTAAAGGGTAGAAAAAAAATCACTAATGCTCCCCCCCATTAAGTAGTGGAACTAAGCAGTTGTATATAACTTCTGCTCTGCTATGCCTCCATTCTATGATACACTTACCATGGCATGTTCACTGTGGTGTACTTGCCTTCATCTGCAGTTTGAATATTTTATTTTATTTACTTATTAGAGAGAGAGGGAAAGAGAGGGAGAGGGAGAGAGAGAGCGAGAATGAGAAGGGGCATGCCAGTGCCTCCAGATACTGCAAATGAACTCCAAATACATGCACTTCCTTGTATATCTGGCTTGCATGGGAACTGGGGAACTGAATCTGGGTCCCTAGGCTTCAAAGGCAAGTGCTTAACTGCTAAGCCATCTCACCAGCCCACATATGTATTTTTTATATGTGTGACCTTTCACTTGCACTCCCCTTTTTTGATTGTGGGGTTTGAATTAGGTGCCCCCCCCCTCATAAACTTATGTGTTCTGAGTGCTGGGTCACCAGCTGATGGCAGTTTGGGAATTGGAGGAAATATATTGTTGGAGTGGGCTTGTGAGTGTTATAGCCAGTTTGCCCTTGCCACTATTTGGCACATTCTCCTGCTGCTGTTATTTACCTGATGCTGGCCAGGAGGTGATGTGCAGCCTCTGCTCATGTCACATTTTCCACTGTTATCATGGAGCTTCCCATTTAGTCTGTAAGTCAAAATAAACCCTGTCCTCCCATCACCTGCTTTTGGTCAGATGCTTTGTATCAGCAACACGGAGGTAAGTACAACACTGACTTTTCAAGAGTTTAAATGGGCTATATGTCTAATGTTTCAGGTTTATAAATCTAGTGTCCATATCACTTTAGTCTATAGTAAATAATACTACATTTTTAGAATAAATAAATAAATAAATAGAAATACATTTCAATTGAAACAGGAATCTTTATATCCATTTGGTATTCTTTTACATATTGGCAAATCCTTGTTATATAATAAGAGCTATTCCATGTGGCTTGTCACCAACAGATGGGGATGAGGTCATTTAGTGTGGTTTGTGTGTTCATGCCTAATCATACCCCTCAATGCAAAGACCATGAGTTATGAACCAACGAGCTCCACAGTAATCAATGAAACTGCACAGTATGATGGGGAGATTAAACATGGGACAATTTAAACAATTAAATGAGTATGAAAATGACTAATGTGCTCTGTGTATACAGGAAAGTTCTTTGGCACAGAAATTCTTTCTCAGAGAAAATGAAAATCAAGCAACACATGAAAATGTCCCTCCTTTGCAATTGACAGTAATCAGTAAGTGTTGAGAGGAAAAGTGATTGCAGAAATGGAAAAAAAAAGTCTTTTGAGTGTGTGGCAGGAAGATCAGCAAAAACATTGACTATATATTATGGCCTATTGCTAATTCAGGAGAACGCTAAAGTTTGAGAACTAAAGAGCCAAGCCTGGAAACACAAGCAGTGCTGATGAAAATTCCATTTCAGGCCAAAATAGGGAGCTGAAAGTAGCCCATTTTGAATGAAGGATGTCCAAATAGAAAGACTATCAGAAGAAAAGTGTATTTTGCTATGAAACTTTGAAGGAATGATTCACTCTTAGGTTGTGTGGGAACATATCCTAGAATAGCAAAGTATATATTCCTTTTTATCAAACAAACAAAAACAGTCATTGAGAGCTTAGGCTGTTCATGAATGAAAAATTCTTCAGAGTAGCCATTTGCAAGACAGTAAAATGTTGGTTGGTCTCATGTTATAAATATCAATAATAGCCCCTTAATAGATTTTCTTATGACTATTGAAGATATAATTTATATATTTAGACATATTGACCTTCCAAACAAGAGTTTATTTTTGTACCTGTTCATGCACAAATTAATATAAACCTTGTATGCATGTTGTGTCTGGATTTGTGTAAAAGGGCCAGCCATGAAATAATCAAATTTCAGCTCTTTGAGTCTTTACCTTCTATGCCTTTAACTTTTATCCAGTGTCCCTAAATGCTAACTTCATGCCGTGTGATGCTATTGATTCTTAATTAGGTCAGGTGTTGCTTTAAATTTCACAATTCTCATCTAGAAATTAAATTCTGTAAAGAAGAAACCAACCACAACCTCAACTATCTCCAGTTCTTCCTCGTCTTCCAGCTAAGGTTCATGATGCACATTACTAATTCCCCTAGGTTGGGAGGATGGAGACAAGTTCTAGTTAATGATCATGCAGATTTAGCATATGTTCTGCTTTAGACTAAGCGCTTTATATGGTATATCATTTAGTCTTCACAACTTGCAAGATAGGTGCCCTTACCATCCTTATTGTATCAATGATAAAATGCAAGCTGATAGGAATTGAAGAATTTGTTCATGGGTCTGTAGCTCATAAGTGTTAGGTTTGAACTTTGATCCCAGAAGCTTGAGCTTGCAACCATTATGTCCACTGCCCTTACCCAAGAAGGTCTGGGTAGTAGAGTCTAAAAATTTATTTGCATTATGTTTGATATGGTACTATGAGGCAGTATGGAAGAAAATACCATTGGTGAGATTTAGAGAGGAAAATAAGGAAACAGAAGTAAAAGTTGGAGCAGCAGCTGGAGATTTGAAAATAAGATGGATTGAAAGTGGAAGAACTAGGACAATGAGTTTAGACTCTATGTGAGAATCTGAAGGGAGAAGAGCTAATTGAAAATCAAGCTAGGGAGGTGATTAGCGAAGCCTTGCACATGGTAAAGAGTAAATGACCAGACCTGCAGAAGTAAAGATCCCTTTTTGGATCATTACTGGTAACAGCCACACATCTGTTTGACTTATGACTATAGGCCAAATAACAAGTAAGGTTTGCTTAGAATGACTTGTCATAAAAAGAAAGTTATTCATTTATTGAGAAATAGATTTTAACATATTAGCCATGTGCTTAGCACTACAGTAAACAGAGACATTCTGCAATTGATAAAATAAAAAATGTGTCTCTCTTTGTGGACTAGATTTACATTTGAGCTTAGATGGAAATGTCAGAGAAACTATTATACCTGTACATCCCATCTAAAGTTTTCTCCATTTCACCCTTAGTTCTCTTTAATAGAACCTTGGGCTATATCATCAACCTTCCTATCACAATCTCATAGTATTTTGTTGATTATCTGTTTTTTAAAAATATTTTATTTTTATTTAGTTGAGAGAGAGAGTGTAAGAGAGAGGCAGAGAGAGAGAGAGAGAGAATGGGTGCAACAGGGCCTTTAGCCAGTGCAAATGAACTCTAGATGCATGTACCACCTTGTGCATCTGGCTATATGTGGGTTACTGGGGTACTGAACCTGCGTTCTTTGACTTTGTAGTCTAGAACCACTAATCTACTCTCCAGCCCCCTGCTTTATCTATTTTTGAATTACCTGGCTTCTCCACACTCTCCCTGGTACCCCCAAAGCAGGAATGTGACGTGAGTGAGAGTAAGGACCAAGACAGACTGCTCTACTCAAAATTAATTTGGTGAAACTTACCGAATGAATAAATGACTGAATCTGTGAGTGAGTTTGTGAATGAATGAATGAGTGATTATATTAGGAAATTTCATTACGTACTTGGGGAAAACCAGAAAGCTCAATTAGTCTTGTGAAAAACTTCTAATGAATTTCCCCCATGTTTTGAAACCAAAAGCACATTTATTCTCTGCCCAGATAAAGGGGGACACGCTACTGGGTTGCTGGGGTAATATTTCTTTCCTTGGCATTAAGCCTCTTGCCTTCAAGGACTTTCTGTCCCTTTTCAGCCTGAAAAATGAAGTCTGGGCTAGTAGTGTTCTGATCTTATTAAGGGTTTTCTTATTTAGGTAAACAAATTGATGCAAATACAGAATGAATTGTCAAGTTTGGATGTGAGTGAATAGTAGGCAGAAATTTTCGTTTAAAGAAGCAGCAACAAGAAAATCTAGAATTCTGGGGAATATGGCACAGGCCAGGTGGAAAAGCCAAGAGCGAGCAGAATATATAAATCATACAAAATATATTTTAATTTTTTATTGCAATGTCCCTACCCTGAAATTCACTTATGTTGGCAACTATCTATATAGATCATTTTTATTACTGGCAAATATTATTTATTGTTTGGCAGTATCACACTTTTTCCATATACCTGTGATGAGAACTGTAAGCATGATACACACAGTCCTTGTGTTACATACACTTGATTCAGAGGCTCTTCAAATATAAAGTGTCTCTTGAGATTCCCTAAGTTGTGAAGGGCTCAAGGAGTATACCTCCCTACAGTTATTGAGTGAATTATTCAAGACTTTAACTTTTTACCATCCAATATCCACTATAAAGTCCATGTGTAACTGAGAAATGTACTATAAAGTCTGTCTGTACCTGAAAAGCTCACCTACTACAGACCCACCATGTTTAATTCCATCCCTCTGTCATTTTGTTTGAACCTTTTCCATTTGTTGAGGAATTCCTGCCTATGTAATCTATAACCTTGTTGCAAACACCTTTGGATACTGACATGTAGCCATAAGCTGTCAATGCCTCATATCTTTAGCACTAATCTGCATCTGCCCCCATGTGTGTACCAATTTTTATGCTGCTAGTCAGACATTTCCCCTCTAAAACCTGTCCTCCTTACTATACCTTCCTTTTAATTCCAAACTTCTAGACAAGGTATCAGCGCCTTATGTTTGAAGGTTCCTCTCCCAGCCATCTGGGCCAATCCAAATCCCAGGGTGATCTCCCTTCATCCTGGTGACCAGACTATGTCTGGCTCCTAGAAGACTACAGAATTCAAACTTGGGTCTTTGCAAGAAGGTCTTTGTTGCAAGAAGTTTTGTTATGAGGAGTTGTGTATAGGTTCAAATATTCCCACAAGACAACAACAGCAGAGCTGCTGCTGCAGTTGCTACCTACTGATAACAGGCCAAGTTGACCCCGGTTTGTTCTGCATTCGGGTTCAGTCATGTTTAGCAAAGTCCTAGGATAACATAGAAATTAAAGGAATATATACTTGTTATGTATTTGTGACTTATACCATTTCTCTTATTTGTATCTCTCAATTTTTGTGGTTCAGCCATACCATATGCCTTTCTGTTTGTCCAACATACATACATGCCTGCATTGCCACCTTGGGGCTGTGATGTTTGCTTTCCTTTCTTAGAAAAAAAAAAAAAAAAAAAAAAAGCTTGCTCAGATCTTCAAACAATCTGGTTCTCCCAATGTTCACATACAGGATGAAAAATGATTATGAGAGAGAGGCCTGTGTTGACCTTGCTACACATACCTACTTATTACTAGTCATTATTTTACTAAATTGTATTTAGTAGCATTCATTTGAATTTCTGCCTTTTGAAATCTTATATTTAGAATTCCAATTCAAATACCATTTTTAGTAATCTCTCCAATTTGATTTTGCTTTTATTATTCTCTCCTCACACTTTAAACATGTATTTACCTGTTTTATTTATTTATTTTTGTGTTATAGCAAGCATGATTCGGTCTAAATGTAATATAAGAGATTTGTTGAAGTCAGGAATAAATGAACATCAACCATATTCTGTAAGACTGTTGACTCTTTTATTCTTTTTTATTTTTAAATATTTAAGACATATATGAAGGAACGCATACTATTACACTAGAATCTTTACACACCATCAACTTTGAGACATTAATATTACAGATATACATACTGTACTCCATGTGTAATGTTGCCATCTATTTGTCCTTTCTCCCCTGGAGCAATCATGATACTGAATTTAGTGCCTTTATCATTGTTACTTGTGTGTGTTTGCTCGTGCCCTTCACCATTGCTATCCAGCTCTCTGGGTGCACATTCATATGTCTGTATCTATCACAATATGTAGTTTTATTATGCTTTTAAAAATATTTTATTTTTACTTATTTAACAGAGAAGGAGAGAGAGGAAGAGAGAGAGAGAGAAAAAGAGAGAGAGAGAAAGAGGAAGAGAGCATCAGGGACTCCAGCCATTGCAAAGGAGCTCCAGACGCGTGCACCCCCTTGTGCATCTGGCTAATGTGGGTCCTGGGGAAATTGAACCTGGGTCCTTTGGCTTTTCAGGCAAATGCCTAATGCCTTAACCACTAAGCCATCCCTACAGCCCTGTCCTGCTTATTTTTTTTTTTGAAATTATTTATTTATTTGAGAGCAACAGAGAGAGAAAGAGCGGGGAGGGAGAGAAAGAGAGAGAATGGGCGCCAGGGCTTCCAGCCACTGCAAAGGAACTCCAGAAGCATGCGCCCCCTTGTTCATCTAGCTAAGGAGGGTCCTGGGGAATCGAGCCTCGCACCGAGGTCCTTAGGCTTCACAGGCAAGCACTTAACTGCTAAGCCATCTCTCCAGCCCAATGTTCTGCTTATTTTTAATAGCATATGTGTTGTTTTATACTTCTTTTTTCATTATTATATCATATATATTGTGATACTTGCAGTGTTAGAACCCAGTAGTGAGATTATTTATTTTGTTTGTTGCCTAGTAGTCCTTTATGTAATGCTTTCATAGTTTCTTTGTCCATTATATTTGTGAAAGGTGTTTAGCTTTTTCTTTTTTCACTTGTACAAACAAGACAACAGTGATTTTTCTTTTTTTTTTTATAGTTTATTAGTAGCATTCAAGGACATTGCTCAAGTGCTTACACTGAGATGTAGAACTTCTGAGCCAGAGATAGAACATTACAGTGTTATGATTAAAGGGAAATATCACTGCAGCCAGGTGGCTGGGTTAGAATCCCTGTCCAGCCTTTGCTGGCTCTCCCAGGAGGCATGAGCACCCACTATTTCAACTTCTCTCTTGAGCGAGTATGCCCTACCTCAACTCCTGACATTAAGCAGTCAACCTGGCATTGGTCCTCTTGGCTGTAGCCTGTCCTGCCAGAGCTAAATCCTAGCCATACTGCTTCTGAAGCCAGAGCCCAGCAGGCCTGTGGCTTTGCATGCAATCACCACTTTGCATTTCTCAGCTATTTCTTACCCATGAAGAGGTTTGTTTTTTGAGCCTGGGGATGTCTTTTAGCTTTCTTTTCTAATATTTTATTTATCATTGCTAGGTATCTGGAACAGACGAAGTACATCAAAACATGAACTTTTGGCGTTTACATAATCAGAAGTTGATAATACCTGTACAACCTTTTAAAATAAGTACAAATTTTAGAATCAAATAATCATAGATTTTTTTTGAGCTGGAAGACATTTCAGAGAAAAGGCCAATAACCTTATTTTATAGGTGAGGGAATTGTGGTCTTGAGAAACTAAGTGATTTACTGTTGGCACATCTTTAGCTGGTGGTGGCAAGCCCAGACTAAAGCCCATGGGTCTCCTTTGTAGTCCTTTCTCCACTACATCCTATATAAGCTAAATTTAAATAAAACATTTTATTTTAAATAGAACTGAAAAAATGTAACTTAAAATTTTGAGCAATTAAGAAAATGGCATCATATTTTAAAACTAATATACCATGTTTCCTCTTAAAGCACTAGATAAAAGTAATAATATACTATTTCCTACACAGAACTGATTTTATTTTTTATTAGAGAGCATAATGCCTTTCACTCTCTGAGTTCCTGCTGCATTTGATTTCCTTGAACTTTCTGAAACTTGTTAGGATGGGCCCATCAATAACTGTGCACATACTTCCAGCCACCTAGAGTGCTGGGCCTGAAGATGAACTGTGATGAATAGATATGACTAGCATTGATAGTGATAGCCTATATTTCTGTCATGTAGGAATGGCAGGGTGTCTAATTTACAAAGAAAGTATATATATATGAAGAAGAACAAGTATCCCTTTTAATTAGGATTTCTGAACTTATTTAGGTTATGAAATTTAGAAACTGGTGTGTGTGCGTGTGTGTGTGTGTGTGTTAAAGCCTTAGGAACTGTTTTATTTCTATTTCTAGATCTTTTAGCTGTGCCTAAGCATCCGTATGCTGCTATGGAGAACTGGGGACTAAGTATTTTTGTGGAACAAAGAATACTGCTGGATCCCAGTGTGTCATCTATTTCTTATTTGCTGGATGTCACCATGGTCATTGTTCATGAAATATGCCACCAGGTATGAGAAAAGGACAGGTGTAAGTATAATGTGCAAATTATCTAGAATGTGGGGTGATTTTGGACACCTAGATGAGGAACTAAACTATTACCTCTCATTTAAGTTTTATGTGAAGCACTGTGCATTTTTTTTTTCCTGAAGACACATCCTTTTCCTCAGAAGACAACACTAACGAAAACCCACAAATGGGTCATCTTGGGTAAGCAGCCATGCAGCTTACTGGAAATGTGTGTCAGCATGGCCACACAGCTGCTGCCCCTTTGGGGCCCCTGTTGACCTGTACAGTTGCCACTTCTTATCAAACTTGCTTTACATTCCTGTGATGATAAATGTGTATAAATAGTATGTGTTGTAGTGGAATGAGTTACTGCATTGTTGCAAGATGTAGCTGAGTTTTGTGTATGTGTAATTTGCTTTTGCCAAAAATCAATTTGTTATCCCCCCAACCCAACGCACAGGCACTGAAGAAGTCACTCACTAACAGCCGTAGACTCTTTGTTCTCAAATGACTGATATTGTTTTCTTGGCATGTTTAGAAATTCTTATGCAAATTAGAAAACTTTGTAGTGAAGCTAAAATATAATTAATTTCGTGTACCTTATTATTACAATGAGTGGAGGACAGAAATAATTTTTCCATGCTTCTCTGAGCCTTCATTCTAATGAAAAAAAAATCACTGAAAATAGATATTCATCTTAATAGAAAGCAATACCTGCCCTTTTTACTAGTAACTATAGATAGATTTTAAATACAAAACACCAGGAATCTCATAGTGCTATATTATGCCATCAATATGTTATAAACCCAAAACATTTTTAAAAACTAGAAAAAGATAAGAATGAGTGATATGGAAAAGTCTGTCCATGTTACAAGGTGAACTGTTAAATTCTAATAGATGAATCTGACTTAATGATGAATTGGTTCCAGCTAAGTACCCATTTACCTAATGTCAACTTTTATAGCTAACCTGTGAGATGTCTGTCATTCTTCCCAGGTCAGACCAGTGTTTCTGATCTTAGAGATTATAGGGGATCCATGATTGTGCAATGGGAGATCTTCTATGAAAGTGTGGCTTCCACCTGAACTTGCATCTCTAAGGCAAATGCTTTTTCTTTTTTGAATCTTCTCCCAAATGACAACCTAGATGTATGAAAGTATAGTGATAGTTGTATAATTGCTGAATATCTTAGGTTTCATATTACAAATTACTTTTTCATTACTTACTATGAGGTAACGAAACAGTAGATAAGGGAAACATCCATAGTAATCTCCACTGTGGTTGTCACACTAAATTTCTATATTTCTTTCCATTCCCAAGTATGTGTTGGCACAATTCTGAAAACAGATTATCATTTTAATACATAAATATGAATTTTATATAGAGTGGATTACTCAAAATAGAAGTTTTGTGATTAACAGCATAGCCAGAACCATTTTTAATTTGGAATTTAATTAGTGGTTCCCTAGAGGTTAATATTCATTATTGACATGGAAATACTGGACTACCTGTTCTCCTTGTTGCCACACATGATCTGGTACTTATTTGCCTTTAAGGGCCCTTTCATGCTTCTGTTCTCCTGGTCTCCTTCGTTGTAGCCTCAGAGATACTGCATTTTTAAAAAGGCACTTTCCCACATCATCTCTACAATGTGTTGCTATATCTGCTATCTGTCTGGAATCCTCAAGTCTTTCCCATAGCTGGCTCCTTCTTATCATGAAAGTCTCAGCTCAAATGTCACCTGCTTAGAGAGAATGATTGTGCTTTTAAAATCTAAAGCAGTCTCTTATCCATTCCTGTAACATGATGATGATCTGAAACTGCCTTGTTCATTGCTAGTTGTTAACTCTTCTACCTCATCTCTGTATCTATAACACACTGTCACCTGCATGAGAAAGGAACTGTATCTAACATTACATCACTGCATTTCAGATCTTTAGGCTAGTTCCTGGCTTGTTTTGTATACAAACACACACACACACACACACACACACACACACACGCACACACACACACACGAGATAATTTATTTTCCATTTATTATCTGGGATTACTTTACAAAGAATTTTTCCCTCATCAAGTATTTTTGTTACATTATTTGATAATTATAACTAAAACACACAGTAAATTCTGATTTTAGTAAAAATATTTTTAAATTTCTTTTACGTTTTTCCTAAAGTGAACAAGTGTTTCAGACTAGTGCATTGTTAATAAAAACACCAATGAAAATGTTCAATATTATTTTTACCTGGACCCTGATAATCTGTTGGTCCAAGGCCTCATGAACATGCAATCATGGAAAGTCAAATATGAAGGACTTTCAAACCCTGATTGGATTAATCAACCAATGTTTCCTGTAAATTGCTTCTGTCACTTTACTACCTCCAGTGATGAGTCACTTCCCACCTCTCAAGGCAGCATTACCCATAATGGGCCATCTGCTTTGGTGAGAGAGGTTTCTGCATTTTCAGCGGGTATTTTCCAGTTCTGATCTCCATTCACTAGTTCCACTCTGACCCTGTAAGCATAAAACAAACAAGCCTGTTCTCCTATGTATTAGGCCTTCAGATACTTGAAGACACTTGTTATCAATATTAATTCCTGAATTCTTTCTTCACCAAGTTCAGTAATCTTCTTGTGTTCCTTGGTCATTCTTTTATTTCTTCTATGAATGCATTGATAAAATACTACTGTGGCCCAAGTAGTCAAATAAATCAATACCGTCTTGCCACAACACATTTTCAGGTCACAAAATGGGTGACTTCCAGATATGATAATCATAATTTAATGCCTTTACTTTCAGGTAAAATGGTTTTCAGATCGTTATGATTTTATCTGACACCCAGTCCTTTTTTTTTTTTTTTTTTTTTTTTTGCAGTGGTTTGGTGACCTTGTGACTCCAGTGTGGTGGGAAGATGTGTGGTTGAAGGAAGGGTTTGCTCACTATTTTGAATTTGTGGGTACAGACTACCTCTATCCTGGCTGGAACATGGTAAGTCCTCTTTCATCCAATCATCTGGAATTCCCAGAGAAAGGTTGATTTGGTGCATCCTTGTACTTACATTATCATTAGCAATGACATGCAAAAATTCATCTAGCTGTTCAATAAAATAAGTAAAACAAAATTTAAAAGTTAGAATTCCACAGGAGTTGCCTTTTATTCATTAGGAAATAAGCAGAATCTAACTTTTTTAAAATTTAATTTACTAGTTTTCTTTTCAGCAAATACAGGCAGTTTGGTACCATTGTTTAGGCTCATCTATGATCTACCCCCTCCCATTGGACCCTCCTTGTTGATGTAAATGGGTCGTGCATTGTGGAGTTAGCCCACAGTTATTGGTATGATAAATGTCTCTGCAAATCATGACCAGAGTCTAACTTTTTATAGATTAATTTCAAAATGAAACAATTGATGTAAGTGGAAATATTTTACAATGTAATATTTTTAAATGACCATACGTTATCATTTCAAAAGAATAGTTGGCTATAATTAATAAATAACATTTTAAATAATAAGTTGATTGTATATTTTATTATAAAGAAGATGAGAACATAATATTTCTTCCAAGTGATCACAAATACTACTTATATAAATGTATAGCATACTATTTCTGTAAGCATGTTATATTTTATGAATAAATGGTTTAATAATGTATCCCTAACTTTATTTTTGAAGAGTTGTACACAGTAAGGAATGTTCTGTTCTGTGAAACTGTAGTAGTATGTTTTTGTTTCCTCAGCTATGATGGTCTAAGGTAACTTGGAATAAGAAAAATAGAGAGTGTGATATTTATGTCCTTTTATATTAGTTTCTTCCAATTAATATAAATCTCAATTATGAATAATAAATCAATGTTATTATTGAATAGAAGCTTTTGTATATATTGTTTTAGAGTTCAAATTTATATTAATTTGTGCTATTAAATTAAGAAAAAGTATAGCACATCAACCTTTAGCTTTCAATAATTCAAATATTGCTCATGATATAACATAGACCCATATATTTAGATAAGTATATACAACTTCATTGAGGTATCACTGAATTACAAAAATCTATATGCATATATAGTATATAACAATATGATTTGGAGTCTATTTTACATCAGTGAAACATCACTCTGATCCGTACCAAAAATTTACTCTTAATTTGTAAATTGTTTGTTGCACTTCCATATTATTTTGTCATAGGCACACTTATAACACCTACCCTCTTAGCAAATTGTCAGCTATATGGGCATTATGCTCTACCTTAGATGTCTGTGATCTACTTGCCTTGCTGAAACCGTACCTTGTCATTTCCTCCTCCTCTTAACCTCTGCCATGTGCCACTCCATCCCTTACTTCTATGCATTTGACTATTTTGGATTGCTCATATCACTAATATTATGAAGCTGTTAACCATGAGTGTGGCTGATTTATCTATCATGATATCCTCCAGATTCATCCATATTGCCATAAATGGCAGGATTTTCTTTCCTTTTCTTGAATGTATATTATAACAGATTATCCTCTTTTATCACCTCACCCTTGGTCCTGTTTCCCTGTATTCCTATGCACTCTGTGGCTCTTGTAATCTCTCTGGCCCCTCTTTTTTAAAAGATGAAATATTTCCATCATTTTATTTAACTGTATTTTCCTTACCTACTCATTTTAAAAAGCCTGATTGAGACCATGTTCATATATGCATTTTTTTCTGCTCTCTTTTAAACTTTAAATCATTAATAGCAATCTAAGTATCATCATTCTACATGGTGTGTTTCTGTGAACAAATTCCAGACAAAAAGAAGCTTAAGGAATGAAAGGGGTTGTTTCAGCTTACAGTCCCAGAACTTGCAGTCCATCGTGGTGGGGATGGCATAGTGACAGAAACAGAAGGCCAGCTAGTCACATTACATCCACAGTCAAGATGTGCACAGAGAGCAAAGGAAGTGGGGCAGGCTATAAAACTTTAAGGCCTGCCTACAAAGCTCTCTTCCTCCAGTAAAGAACCACCTTCTAAATGTTCTGATACCTTTACAACAACCATCACCAGTTTAGGACCATGTGTTAAAACAACTAAGTCTATGGGGGGCATTGTGCATGCAAACCACAATAGCATATAGACCCAGATCAAATATAAAATTATTTGTAAGTAGACATATAAAAAAATCTCACCTGACTCCTACTGACAAAAGCAGTACTAACTGATTTCATAGAGGAAATTTTATGAGAGTAAAACCATGTCACTCAGCTTTAAATATGCACATTTAATTTTTTCCTTATTGTACAAAAGTGGTTCATTTTCAAAATGGTTCAAGTGCCTAGGTATGTATATATGATGCAACTTTTAAACTTCTTACTTTAGCATGTCACTGTAATATTGAATTAATTAAAATGGCCTTTCAGGCTAGAGATATGCCTCACTGGTTGAGGGCTTGCCTTTCATGCATAAGGCTCTTGGTTTGATCTGCCAAATTAATAAATAAACAATAAATAAAATCTGCCATTAAAGAACTTCTGAAAGCCAGTAATCCTGTGTAATATTATTTGAAGTATTTGTTAACAAATATATATATTTTAAACTTAAATGTTTAAGGTTCCTGAAAGATTTCCAGAAGTATTTTTTTAATTTTTAGACAAATTTGTACCTACCTTAACATATTCATCATTCTGTGGATTATGATTTGTAATTTCATTATGTCTCAATATTAAAATGTGTTCTTTCTACAAATGACATATTACTCACATAGGTAATTTTTATAGCTTATTCAGCTGGCTGTAACAAAATCCATTCTATTTGTCATTAGGAAATGTACATCTTAGATTAAAAAGTAATCAGCATAATTATATGTGGGATGAAAACTGATAGATTTTTATAGTTTTGAACATGGTTTTATATCCCACTTTTAATACCCCTAAACTTGGTCTTGAATTTTTTTAATGTTTTACATCACTTTATCAGCTAGTTTATAAATGTATTTGCCAAAGGTTGAACATGAACACAGAGGATAAATTATTTAGCTGATATTCTTGTCCATTAATAGAATATAGACTATATACTAAAATATAAAAGCCTATAAATAAGTAAATAACATATTAAAAAAAAAGCTGGGTATGGTGGCACATGCCTTTAATTCCAGTACTCAGCATGCAGAGGTAGGAGGATTGCAGGAAGTTTAAGGCCACATTGAGACTTCGTAGTGAATTCCAGGTCACCCTGGGCTAGAGTGAGACCCTACCTCAAAGAAGTAATATATGTATATAAGCTTGTAGCATTAAAAAAATCCTTGAAGTGATTAAGGTATAAGATTTAATTTACTATGAGTCTCTATGTAATAATTAACTAGAAATTAATGACAATCCAATTACAGTGATACAGATGTGTCACCATATCAAAAGAAGAAATGAAAGAGTACAATCCCTCATACTACTTAGGGTATTTATAATGAGTAGATGCTAGAGTTCTTTATATTCAGATTGTAAAAACATTCAAATACTATTTGGTCTTTGATCTCTTTTGGCTTTCTGCAGTTTTTAAACTTATAATTTAGTGGACTACCTCAATATATTAAATTTAACAAACTTTCAATTCCATGTAAAGAATGCCCACCCCATACATCATTATTTTCTCTGAAATTAAAATTTTAGCGATAAGTTAGCCACATAAATTAGAAAGTATGCGGAGTGACTGTAAGGCTGTGCCAGCATTATTTTTCATAATGGTTTCAGCAAAAGAGTGAAAGAAGTGCTCTCCAGAATAAGAGTGATGGCTGTGTCAGCAACTCATACTGTGGGGCTGTGCACAGACACCTGTCTGGGTGTGTTTGTCTGGGGCTGCGCTCGGGCTGAACCTAAAATAGAAAGACCACGAGCTAAGCTCATGTGAGGAGTAAAGAAATTCAGGAAGTTGACCTCTTTTGCTTCTAATCTCAAAAAGCACTGCTTTTTTTTTTTTTTTACAAAAAAAAAATCATTTTTTAGACAGCAGGACTCAAACTCTGAAACAGTTTCAATTTGCTAGGGAGATTATTATGACAATTGGCCTTGCACGGAACTGTAAAAAAGCAGCCCAGAATTACATGGTATTGTTAAGAAGTTGTTACTTTGATTTGGGCTGGTATACCCACTTTGTAAACTGATGTTTGGTGCAATCATAGGTGATGTTCATTTTGTATGTGCCTGTGAGTTTTCAGAGTCAGTGGGAAACATGGAAGGAATCATTTTTACATCAGGCATGCTGCGTGTCATAAAAACTTTTGCAATAACAACCTCCCTTATCTGAAAGAACTCTGCATTTAGTATTTTATAAATATGGTTCTTTACAAATAGTATGATATAAGGTTCAATGGGAGTGGATTGGAAGTAAACAATTCAGGTGATATTGAGAGAAATTTAACTCAACCTTATCATTTGTAAAGGATAATTATATTAACCTAGTAAACTTCTGTAGTTTTTGTGATGTCTTTGAAATGTACAAACACTATACAAGTATGCAAATACATTAATTACTGAGAAACAAATACTTCAGTGAAAAATATAGATCTTATATATAGATGCCCTAAAATTTTCAGCCTCACTGATCTACTTTGATAATGCAAATTTATAGATATATGTTACAAAATAATTTCTACGTACTCTTTTCACAATTTATTCTCACCAAATTAATTTTTGTCCATAGGAAAACACTGGCTATTCTACAGTTACATAAGTTTTAAATAACGTTTCATTCATTAAGTAGCAGTACCAAGATAATGGAAGAAAGTTTCTTAGCTTAAGGTTAAGGGCACATTTCATGGCACAAGATATTGCTTGCTTGATGCTACTTTAACAAAGTTGGCTATTAGTGGCAATATTATTGGATAGATCAAGTTCCAGCATACTATTGAAGAAAGTCATATTGAATCTTATTTTTGTGGGAATTAGTAGAATTAGTCTGTGGGAATTGGTAGAGTGTACAAGGTCTTGAAGTTGGATTTTATTCCTATGCACAAGAAGAAGGAAATCTTACTGAGTTTCCTTAAAGGGATGACATGACCCAAAACATTATTAGTCTTCAATACTCCTCGTCAGTTTCATTTGAAGCAAAGCCCATGATTAAAAAAACTTAGGGGACTGGAGAGAAGGCTCAGTGATTAAGAGGCTTACCTGCAAAGCCTTAGGACTCATATTCAACTCTTCAGGTCCCACCTAAGCCAGATGCACGGTGAGACAAGTGGACATGGTTTTATATGTCCACAAGAGGGTACATGCATCTGGAGTTTGATTGCAATGGCTGGAGGCCCTAGTGTGCCAATTGTTTCTCTCATTCTCTGGCTCTGGCTGTCTTTCTCTCTCTTGCATTAAAAAACAAACAAACAAACAAACAAAAAAAACCCAAAAAACAGTCTGTTGGGTTTGCCAAGAAAGGAAGAAGAAAGGAAGACAGGAAGGAAGGAAGAAAGGAAGGAAGGAAGGAAGGAGGAAGGAGGGCAAAGTTAGGAAGAAAAAGAAAGGAAGGATGAAAGAAAGGAAAGGTAGGAGCTGGAGGGATTGCTCTGCAGTTAAAGTGCTTGCCTCTCAAGTATGAGTCTCTGAGTTCAGTCTTCAGAATCCATGTGAGAGGGCTGGAGAGATGGCTTAGCGGTTAAGCGCTTGCCTGTGAAGCCTAAGGACCCCGGTTCGAGGCTCGGTTCCCCAGGTCCCACGTTAGCCAGATGCACAAGGGGGCGCACGCGTCTGGAGTTCGTTTGCAGAGGCTGGAAGCCCTGGCGCGCCCATTCTCTCTCTCCCTCTATCTGTCTTTCTCTCTGTGTCTGTCGCTCTCAAATAAATAAATAAATAAAATTAAAAAAAAAAAAAGAATCCATGTGAGAAGATGGAATAATGAGTTTTTTGAGTCAATTTTTTCAAGTTTAATCATTCCAATTCATAATGAATATTCTGGAATTCAGACAAGGAAATGTGTAGAAAGAAAATAATTGTTTTGGTTAGTATTTTTCTTGTTCAGCTAGCTGTTTGTTCTTATGCCATCCTTCATTCAGTGGTTGTAGGGAAAATGCTTTCATATACTTTTAAAATGTATTTAAAATGCATTCCAATGATAGTTAGCATATTGCTATTATTGACTATAATTCAAATTAAAGATATAATCATATGTTAGAACTATGGGTACAGAGATAGACCATTTGGGAATTAAATACTCATTTTAGAATTTTGTATTATAAATTTGGACTATCAATTCATATATATATATATATATATATATATATATATATATATGTTGTATTTTTCTATTGTGGTCAAAGTTTGCATATAGCATTTAACTCTTCATAAGCTGGTGAATTAGAAGATGATCCAATTGTTTTTAAATGACTGATGATATTTTATTCTCAAATGACTCTCACCTATTGAAAGTGGAAAACATATAAGGCATCCTAGCTATTCCCAAGGGGCTGTGGTCTTTTTGATCCCGCTCAGTGGCTTAAAAGTGACATTTACCTTGAAGGATTAGAAGGAAAGTAGATGTGCATGCTTGTGTCTCTTGGGGGTCCAGTCGGGAAAACAGGCCTCATTGTATGTTTCCTTTAGCATTTCCTTTTCTCCTCTCTGCAAGCATGCATTAAAAAAACAATAAACTAAACTAAAAGCATATGCCTTCTTTTTAAAAGACATAAAAATATTTTTCCTAGTGGAAAAGAACTGGTTTCCATACCCCCCATCCTGGGAGAGGGGATTCCTATTTTCCTAGCTTTAGTGGCCAGCAGCATTTACACCGACAGCTAATGGGGCTGTAGTAAACATTGCTGTAGGGAGAAGAGCAGCTGGTGCCACTGAAGTCTCAAGTGTCATCTTTGCACTCAGAGTTAGTACAGGGACATTCTTAATATCCCCTGAAGTGCCCAGATGCTCCGTACATTGAGGATTGCACTGACTCTCTTACAGACAAAGTAGTGTAAACCAAATACCAAAACAATGTCAGTGATAAGCAGGTCTAACCAAGCAGACCCTAAACTATTGAATGAAAAGAAATAAAGAGAATTTCTATTGAGTAACAGTTAAAGTAGTTACTGAGTTTACAGAAGAATATTTTAAATAATGATTCATATAAGAAATTGTGTTCAAATTTTCTCCAACTTTGAGACTGACTGTTCTATTTTATAATATAACTTCTTTTATTTGTAGCCCTGTTAGCGGCATGTATTAGAATGAAGAATCAGTAAGGCCAGACAATTATTTGTTAACTGTTGTAATGCATTAACCAATTTAAATGCTCTACAAAAGCACATTTTTGTGTTTAAAGCTATAATTGAAGAATATTGAATATTTTTTACCTCTGTATACACTTTTGTTTTAAAAAAATAAAGACTTCAGCCTCCTGTGTGTTGTAAAAATACAAATTTGGCAGTGCTTCTGTGATGTTAAGGGCCTTATGTGTCATTTTACAAGACCAGTTTATATTAAGTAACATATGTAGAAAGAAAAGAGATAAGGTAAAGTTATTAGTATTTCTATGTATCACATGTATTTTGTATATGCAGGAAAATATCTGGGAGGTTTAGAAGGATTACCTCTCATAATTTTCTTAAATGTTAAAACAGTTCAGCAAGTAGAAAACTTCATACCTACTTTCAATGGATGTTTTTGTGAA
Organism: Jaculus jaculus; assembly: GCF_020740685.1. Classification (NCBI taxonomy): domain Eukaryota; kingdom Metazoa; phylum Chordata; class Mammalia; order Rodentia; family Dipodidae; genus Jaculus; species Jaculus jaculus. The sequence continues at coordinate 116,192,148 of NC_059107.1, forward strand.
GCAAAGCCATTTTATTCATAAAGATATTGTTTTAGGTTTTGTGTACTTTAAACCTAGAGATAAAAGATAAATGAATATTGCCTGTGGGAGAAAGCATTTCTTCTTAAGAGCCTATTCATATTTGCATGGTGTCAAAGTCTTTGTACGTTTTCTTAGAAATTTCAAAAACAATAAAAATTTTATGGAAATAGACACTTTCTAAGAGGAAAACTCTAACATAACCTGAAGCCTCTCAATAGCACCAGGATGTCCTTTTGCATAACTAATAATATTCCAGAAAATAATGACCATGTTCATTCTTTTAAATAAGAGCAATTTGTAAGAAAATTTTTTGTGCTTGCTGATCCATTTCACATATTACTTAACAATACAAATAAAGCAAAAAAATTATACCAAGATGATACAAATCTTCTCTTAGGCATTGTTATTCTCAAAATACATAGCACTGTCTATCACAGAAGACACGACTATCTCATCTGTGGTCTTGCCTGCCTTTGGAAAAGTATCATCACCCTGAAACATATGAATTGTTAATTATTTGATGTCATTTAGCATTTTTTTTTCAGTAAACAGAATTTGCTTGGCATACCTCTAACATAAACATAACTAAAGGAGAGGGACTCAGAAGACATCTAAAGAATAATTCATTAGTTTTTTAATTATTAATCATCCTTTACCAGACAGCTATACGTTACTAAAGACATTAGAACATAACTTATTTCTAAGCAGACTGTCTCAGTCCATCACACTTTATGAGGATTTTCCCCTCTTTTCATCAAGGTGACCTTAGGTTCAGATGTTACCAGACAAGGATTCCAGAAATGCAAGAAGTTAGTTCAAGTGATCAAATAGGAAAATGCAGAAGAGTTTTCTGTGAAGAGAGAGAAAAAATTATTGAGATAACTTCATATTAATAAGGATATTGCCTGCATTTCTCCCTTAGAGTTGTAATAATGAAGATGTATGTAGCATGTATGGTATACACTAAACACCTTACACACTTAATTTTCTATCAAGCAGAATATGGAATTTTTTGAGGTTGAGTGTACATCTTCTCTATCATCTTGATTGTCTTGAGTATCAGCCCAACTATATCACTATATTATCCATATATATATTGATAGTTATATATCACCATATATATATGTATGAGTGTGTGTGTGTGTGTGTGTGTGTGTGTGTGTGTGTGTGTGTGGAGAGAGAGAGAGAGAGAGAGAGAGAGAGAGAGAGAGAGAGAGAGAGAGGACATTCAGGAAGCTTTTTTTTAGCCATAAATACAAAAATTTAGGGAGCATATATATTGACATTGCTAGACAGAGACCTTGGTTCTACCATTAAATGCTTAACTGGCCCCCTTTTGAAACCTTTATATTTTTTATTTCTTCCAAGGATTGATGAAAGAAACGTCTCACAGTTACAGTCCTATTTTGGTCATGTCTGTCTTTTATACATGAAGATATACAGTAAGGCAGTTTCTCCCTTAGAACCTTCCTAGAGAACACCTGTGTACAATTAATTCCTGTCTTTATTTTCTTTTCCTTAGATTTTATTTACAGTCCACTGATACTGCTCTTAAGGGCTGTTAACAGTCTACTAGCTTGATAATTTTATAGAAATTAGCTTGCTGTACTGCTGCCGCTTCTTGCCTTTATGTACATTCATGCATCTCATTCATTCTATTTATCTTAGCCAAAGATTTAACAAGTACCTCAACTGAGCCATTCATTGTCCTAGATTCTATGGAGATTTCATGTTGATATTAGTATAAAGCTACTGTGCATCAGTGTCTTACTTGCACTGTGAATTCTTTTTCTCATAGTTGACCAACCATGCGATGCCCCTGTCAGCGGTTGCCTTGTGGAGCAGGTTAAACCACAGAGCCATAACCTCGTTCAGACTCTTCAAACTCATAAATATGTTCTGAAGAAAAAAAAAAATGGTCCAAACATTTTAAGAGACTGGACAAGACATGGAAGAAGACAGAGATTTAGCTCCTCAGTACTTTTAAATTGCACAACTTAAACATGTTCTCTAATGATTTCTCAGGCTTACTTAATTACGTTTCATTATGTCAAGTATTTTTCTGCTTGTATGTTTTGATTTGGAATTTTGCCTTTCACAATTTTTTGTAATGAGAGGGAGATAAGAGAGAGAGGAGAGAGAGAATGATAGAGAAAAGAGACAGACAGAGAGAGAGAGAGAGAGAGAGAGAGAGAGAGAGAGAGAGAGAGAGAATTGGCATGCCAGGGCCTTTAGCTACTGTAGTCAAACTCCAGATATGTGTGCCACCTTGTGTACATGTGTGACCCTGCACCCTGTCACCATGTGTGCCTGGCTTACAAGGGACCTCGAGAGTTGAACATGAGTCCTTAGGCTTGGCAGGTAAATGCCTTAACTGCTAAGCCATCTCTCCATCCCTAAGTTACACAACTTTACTTAGAATACAGATATGTATTTTCAAAAAATTAACTTCTTTCCAAAAAGGAATATAAGTAAAGAAAATTAAAATAAAATGTGATTTCTTTTTGTGACTGGGGTGATGTCTCAGTGGGCATGAAGGCCTGCAAGCGCTTGAATTCAATCCTCAGTACCCAGATAAAATGTTAACAATGGCTTTATAGTCTTATAATAGCAGTCCTGCAGATAGGGTGGAGGCAGGAGAATTACTGGGACTTCCTGATCATTTGGTCTTACCTAAAATGGCAGCTTCAGAGAAAGAAAGGCTCCAACTTCAAGGAAACAATCTGGGAGTGTGATAGAGAAGGACACATGACATTCTCCTCTGACCTCTACAAGTATGTACAAATCTGCACACACAATACATATGCTATACATACAAATATCATAACATGCATGCATGCACCCAAAAGAGTGATTTTATGTTGCTTTAAATGATGGCATTGGTGTTATTTTTATCAAAATATATTTTTATTCTTTTCTAAGCTGTCTGACTAAAACCAGTTTAGGTCGATTGCTCCTTCAGAGCAAAATTTGACATTAATTATCTTCTGTTCTTATCCATGTGATGGTCCCATTATAAGTACATGAGATACACTGCTGGTGTTGACTAATTAAAACCTAAAAATACAAAGTTTGTTGCTCTACTTTTAAGACAATAAAGGGCTTTTCTTGAAATCACTGAATTCTTTTTGAGAGCTGACAGACCACATTACTTTATCAGGCTTGAAAATAATTTGACTTCCAACAACGGGATAATAGTCTGTATTTTTCTAAATGTTATGCTGGAACCTTTTGGCCACTACATGATGAAATATTTTAAGATGTTAACCTATGTTGACTTACTCAACTGTTTAACAACTGTTTAACTGTTTTCCTTGTTTAACATTTATTGGATGACATTTTTCTGGTAGGTATGGGGAGAACTCAGGTGCAGATCAAAGTATCAGTGTCTGCCTGTCCTCCTAGAACTATTTTACCAAGTAAGTAAGATTATTTTTGCGAGAGTAATGCTATATTTACAGTGTTCAAGAATTATATTCATAACCAAGCATGGTGATGCTTGACTTTAGTCCCAGGATTCAGGAGCCAGAGGTAGGAGGATTGCTGTGAGTTCAAGGCCAGCCTTGCGATACAGAGTGAGTTTCAAGTGATCCTGGGATATAGTGAGACCCTATCTTGAACAAATAAACAGCCTTATGTTCAAGGGTGGGGAGATGGCTCAGCAGTTAAATGTACTTGCTTGCAAAGCCTGCCGAACCTGGTCCAATATCCCAGTATCTATGAAAAGCCAGATGCACAATGTGGTGCATGTGCTTGGAATTCCTTTGCAGCAGTAAGAGGCCTAGGCATGCCATTCTTTCTCTCTTGAATAAATAAATACACTAAAAACAGAATTTAAATATTCTCCCCATCCAATAGGTTAAGTACTTGAGTCTTTGCTACTTAGCTTCTATGTAAACTTCTCTCTTCTTTCAAAACATCTTTGAAATACTGTGCTGCTTATGCTATTGGATAGTATTAAGAACAAAAGGAATGTTGTTCTTTTTGGGTATGTTTGTGTATATTGTGTATGTGTGTGTGTATGCATGTTGATATGTGTGTAGGTGCACATGTGTGTAAGCTAGAGTTGTCCTCCAGTGTCTTGTTTGGTCACTCTCCTCTTTATTTACTGAGGCAGGGACTTGAGGCCAGTGCTTGCCAATTCAGCTAGTTGAGCTAGCCAGTTTGCCTTGCCAATCCCATGTCTGAGCCTCCAGCATTTTCATGGGTGCCAGGATCTAATCTCAAGTTCTCATGTGTATGTGGCAAGAATTTTATTTACTGATCCATCTCCTCAGCCCTGAAATATTATTCTTAGCATTTTATACAGTATTATTACTGTTAGGTACTTATATAAAATGATGTTAGTCTTGAGACCCCAGAATCTGTTACTTGATGAGTTCTATTGTAATAAGAAGTTCATAAGAGCACATTTGTCTTCACATAGTAAGTGTATCTCTTCCATTTCTGAATGCATTTTTGATGTGACTATTGAATAGTTTTGCTGTTTTCTTTTAAATTAAATGCATGCATGTGTGTGTGTCTGTGTGCACATGTGCACTTGCACATGCACATGCACATGCCAGTGTTTCTATGCACTGCAAACAAATCTCAGACACATAAACTACTTTTGTGTCTGCCTTTTTCTTAATGCTAGGGAATCAAACTTGGGCCAGAATGCTTTGCAAGTATCTTTATTCACTGAGTCATTTCTTCAGTCCATTTTTGCTATTTTAAAATTCTTGTTGGTGGCTGGGCATAGTGGCACATACCTTTTCCCCAGCACTTGGGAGGCAGAGGTAGAGGATCATGTGAGTCCAAGGCCAGCCCGAGATTACATAGTGAATTCCAGGTCAGCCTGGGCTGGATCCAGACCCTACCTCAAAAAAAAAAAAAAAAAAAGGTTTGTTGGTTTGTATTTTGCATTCTGAACAATTAAAACTTTCTTAATTATGTATGAATTGTACTGTGCAACATAAACACATAGTTTGAGATATAATTATTTATATAGAGCTGGGCGTGGTTGCACATGCCTTTAATCCCAGCCTTCGGGAGGCAGAGATAGGAGGATCACCATGAGTTCGAGGCCACCCTGAGACTACATAGTGGATTCCAGGTCAGCCTGGGCTAGAGTGAGACCCTACCTCAAAAAACCAAAAAAAAAATAATAATAATTATGTATATAGTATGTGTATACACATATATATGCATATGTATATGTGTGTTATGAATATGTTACCTTTCTGGGTATTTAGTGCTCCTTGTCCACTGGAGTAGTTTTCTATGGTTTATTAAGTCTATCAAACTTTAAAAAGTGCCTTTTATTTTCATTGGAAAGATAATGACATCTTTTTTCTGACAAGTATAAAGCTTCCATCAGGTTAGGTTATTGGATGACCTGATATCAGTAAATATTGGAACTAAATGACAAAAAGTGCTCTTTAAAATCCATCCATCAAATTAATAATAATTTGGTTACAGAATTAAGGTAATTTGAATTATCATTTATTTCACAAATCAAAATAACAAAATAAATGAAGCTCTTGGTAATCATGTTAATATCATCTGTAAGTTGATTAAATTGCCTGTGGAATTAATCTAGATCTGGCTGTTTTAAGGAAGTTTCCATTAAAACTTAGGCAGAAATGGAATCTGTTTAAAATAACTAGTCAATGCACATTGAAAATTCTCTTAATTACATTTTATAAATCAAATATTAAAGTGTCTTCAAGAATCTGCGACTTGCATCTGCAAAATACTGGAGACTTGTTAGGATGGATGTAAGAAATTATTGTATCTTTCCTAATTTTGATTAGAAAATTTGACTTTATTAAAACTACTTTTCAGCTTATTATAAATTAAGCATAGAGATAAAGGAACATATTTTTAACTGCCAAAGTAGAGATAGGATTATTAAAAAGATGAAGCAGGAATTATTTTTCAAAAATGTATAATCCTCTAGAAGGTTCCTAATATGGCACTATAAAAGAGCTAGAATGAACTCATTTCTAGTAATAAAGTGCAGGTAGCAAATCTCCTTCACCAGACAGTGTGTATCCTCAGGTTAGAGATCATTATTTCATCATAATTCTCAGCATTTATCCCAAAGTTTGGCAGATATGAGGTATTTGGTAATAAAGTATAGGTATAGCTTATAAAATAAAACTGTGAACTGAAGGTCATCTGATAGTTTAGGAAAGATTATATTAGTTTTTCCAATTGATATTAGCAGTCATTTATCCAACTATAAAAGGATATTGAAATTATAAATGGAGTAGATTAGAAATACATGAAGGCACATTGTGTAAGTGTTTGACATGAAACAGAGGGAAAGGTGTCATGAACGTCATACAAATAAAAGAAAGCTACATTTGATGAATGTTTTAAGATGGTTATAGGAAATCACTAGCATTGTGCAGACTATCACCGTGACTTTTGAAGGACTGCTAGAATTAAAAATTAGCTATGTGCTTTAGAAATGTGTTGAAAATTATTACTGTCATTGGCCTGGAGAGAACCTTCACAATTACTATATAAGACACACATTCCCATAATAAATGAAAACAGGAGTGATGTTCACTTATGCCTTATCAATATTGCTCCACATTTGCTTGAACATGCTCATACACACAATTTTGAGACAAAGTCTCATGTTTATGCTGGTCTCAACTTTGCTAGCTATCTGAGGCTAGTCTTGAACTCCTGATTCTCTTACTCCTACATTTCAAATATTAGGATTACAGGCATGTGTCAACATGTCCAGCAATATTCCTGTATCTCAAGTTCATAAATGAGTCTTCAAAAGGTCTATACATTTTTTTCTAAGTGTGGTTGTAGTATATTTTGTCTTCTATATTAGCTTTTTCCCTCTGCTACCTACATCATACCTTGAATAATATGATTCATAATACTTTTAGCTCAGATGTTGAAACACAGTATCAGACAGCTGAGAATGTATAGTCCCTAAGAAGATTTATAGTTTAACCCACTTCTGTATGAGTCATACAGCTTATAAAGAGGTGTTCCAAGGGTCCTCATTAATAGTCGAGATACCTTTATAGAAATAATTTCCTTTCCTTTCAAGTTTATTCATTGATTAAAATTTCTTAGAAAATTTAAGATTTAGTTATGGAGGAACTGTGGTTAATATTTCTAAGAAATAATAATAAGGAACATAATGTTTCAGTATTTGTCGAAAAGTTTATATGAAATTGGAGAATAATGTCACATCAATAGAGGTCTGCCTTGAGTCTTCTGTTCATGTAATGCTTTCTGCAAAAGGTTGTATAAATAAATACAGAGCCAAATGTTCCAGCTGAGTACTTGTTTCATTGTAGGCATTAATAGTCATGACTTTTAAAATTATTTTTTCAATGACTGCTGTACATATGTGGTGTGTTTACAGAAGTTTGACTTTCATATAAATAAACTATTGTAACATGCTGCATATGAAAGTGATTGCTTGCATGTCTGGCTTGGGTATTCTAAACATGAGACTGTGAAATGTTAACTTTGAAGTATACTTATGTAGGAAAACAGTTTTCAGTAGGCCTTTACTTTTATTTCATCCATTAATAGGTTGTAGCTGTGTGTATAAAATATTAAGTAATACATTAACTAATGATGCAATTTTTCACACATAAATCTAGTTGTTTTAATCAAAAGTCTAAAATACTCTTAGAACTTCATAAAAAGTAGAGTGACAATATAACATTTATAGAGTTCTTTTATAAGAATCCGAGGTCAAATAATTTCTAATTTTCATAATTGTGGAATTACAATATGTTCATAAAAGTGATACAGTATCATCCATTTCATGTATATAAAGTCTGATATTTTCCCCAGTATACTTACTTTTGTTGTTTTATTCCTTTGCTTTATTTCTGAAATTTTTTTTCAGATGCTTTTGTTTTGTTTTGTTTTTTGGTTATTTGAGGTAGTGTCTTGCTCTACCCTAGGCTGGCCAGAATTCATTATGTAGTCTTAGGGTGGCCTTGAACTCATGGCAATCCTCCTTTGTCAGCCTCCTGAGTGCTGGGATTAAAGGTGTGTGCCACCACACCCAGCAGAAATTTTATTTTATGAATAGTTAGTGAAAAACAAGAGTACAATCCCAGCACTTGGGAGGGAGGTTGAGGTAGGAGGTTAACAATGAATTTAAAGACAACCTGGTCTACAGAATGAGTTCTAAGTCAGCCTGGGCTTGGAGTGAGACCCTGCCTTATACAAACAAACCAAAAACAGCAACATAACAACAAAGAAGAGTACAATATCCAACTCTGAAATGTTAGGTGTATCAGTATTTCCAATTCACATTTTTATAAAGACCCAGATTCAGTTTAGTACTGATTGATGGCATTTTGCCTAGCCCATAGAATGTTGAAAGTCTTTTTCATGTTGAAGGTTAGGTTTCCAGACAAGTAAATCATAACATGTTATGGTTTACTTTCATTGGCTAACACCAATGAAATCAAGTTTATATATAAGTTTTCCTGCTTTCTATTCCCATAGTGCTCTATGCTACTAACACTGCAACATCATTTGATATTAACCATTATTTAACTATCTGTCTTTCATACTATAAAATGAGTTGTGTAGAAGCAGGATTTTTTTCTTGTGTTCCTCAAGGTCTAGCACATGACCTTCCCATATGTGAGGCAGGCAGTCAGTATGTGGAATTACATTATACTCCTATGATCATTTTAGTCAGGGATTTTCATCAAACTGAATCTGAAGATTAGAAAAATGATTTTATCTCTTTCAAAATGGATAGTGAGAGCATTGCAAGCTAGACTGAGATAGTGCTTTACATAAATTAATGAAATTATTGAGATGAAATATTTGCATTGGTTTGGATATGTTTATTCTGTGTTTATATTTATGTCTATTTTTCTGTTTGTGCCTCTAATTCATAAATGAGGAACCCAAATCAGTGTCTTATGTTACCAGCTTGACTCATCACAAGACTGAAATGAATTTCAGAGAAATAATGGGAATACTCAATTGAAATCATGAAGGTACAGCCCATATTGTCTGCTGATTGCTCACAATTCAGCAATGTTTTTTTCCATTTCTCTGTTCCCACTTTCTCATCACTCCAACAAGTCACTGCTTTTCAGACTTCTCTAAGTACAGGTCCAGTGATGTCAGGTCCTAACACCAGCTTCCTTCCCTGTTGTAGAGATCCCTTTATCATTTTGTTCTTGTCTGCTTTTCTATGCTTATAACTAAATTTGCTTTTTTCTCTGAACCATGCAAAACTCTGTGGAGTGTCTCCCCAAGAAACTATGCTAAAAGATCTCTACTATCCCCACAAATTTCTTTTAGTTCCAAATCTCCTCTTCTGACATATATTTCTGGAATACTCAACTCATCCTTAAAAATTATGTTTCAGCAATCAACTCAGAAAATTTTCCTGCCTTTCGCAGGCAAAACATATCACCGCCTTCTTAGTTTAGTCATTCCATGTCCTGAGCCTTCTTCCGGGTTTTTCTTTTTGGGGGGGGGGTGTTTCTGAGATAGGGTCTCACTCTAGCTCAGGGTGACCTGGAATTCACTATGTAGTCTCAGGGTAGCCTCGAACTCACAGCAATCCTCCTACCTCTGCCTCCCAAGTGCTGGGATTAAAGGTGTGCCACCAGGCCCGGCTGCCTTCTTCCATTTTTATGTATCACAGGTTGCTTTCTAATATTTGCTCTCATCTTCGTCTCTCATTCTCCTACTACATACAAAACCTTGCAGTGTGGATCCATCTCTACCTCCCTTAATCCTTAGAAACAGATGCACCATTTGGGATATAGCAGGTGCTTAATACATATATGTAGTACTCATTTAGTTATTTAATCTTCATCACCACTCATGCTTACAAATGATTATGTCACTTGTTCAAGGTCATATACTAGTAAATGGCAAGTATTTCTCCTTCAGTCAAGGGCTCTTCAGTTTTGCAGCAGCATGCCTGACTTTTCTCCTAAGCATAACTGAGGAGCCGTTTATGTTCAGATCCATCCTCCTAGAAAATTAATTGAGTCCTTGTGACTGCTCTGATGTAATTCATCCCTGCCTTGAGAGTTTTTCCCGACTTTCTCCATGCCTATGAATACATAACCACTACTGGAATTGGCTCAATCATGGCTGTCTTCTTTCCTTGTCTGTAGTTTGATATATCTTTCTTTGATCTCCACTCAGAGATTTCTCTTTGGTTTTCTTTTGGTCTTTCTTTTCAGATGACAGAGTGAAAGGTCTTTCTGATATTGCTCTTCATTAAATTTTCTCAGACTTCCTGTGAGAGCTTTTCCATGTCTTTACTTCCTCATTCCCAGTGACTGTTTCTAGGCCAACCGTATTCTCATTTAACCTCATAGATTCCATTTATCTTGGCAGAAGCTCTTTGGTGTAAAAAAGTATATATAATTTTTTAAAATATTTAGTGCTTGTTGCAGTCAGGTTCACATTGCTGATAGAAATCACCCAACCAAGAGTAGCTTGGAAGAAAAAAGAGGTTTATTTTCACTTACAGGTTAGAGGGGGGAAGCTCCATGATGGCAGGGTAAACAATGACATGAGCAGAGGTTGGACATCACCCCTGGCCAACATAAGGTGGACAATAGCAACAGGATAGTGTGCCAAACACTGGCAATGGGGAAACTGGCTGTAACACCCATAAGCCTGCCCCCAACAATACACTGCCTCCAGGAGGTATTAATTCCCAAATCTCTATCAGCTGGTGTTGCAGTCTGGTTCATATTGCTGGTAGAAATCACCCAACAAAGAGTAGCTTCTGGGAAAAAGAGGTTTATTTTGGCTTACAGGCTCAAGGGGAAGCTTCATGATGGCAGGGGAAAACGATGGCATGAGCAGAGGGTGGACATCACCCCCTGGCCAACATAAGATGGAACACAGCAACAGGAGAGTGTGCCAAACACTGGCAAGGGGAAACTGGCTATAAAGCCCATAAGCCCGCCCCCAATAATACACTCCATCCAGGAGGCATTAATTCCCAAATATCCATCAGCTGGGGAGCTAGCATTCAGAACACCTAAGTTTATGGAGGACACCTGAATCAAACCACCGCAGCTGGGAACTTAGATTTCAGAACACCTAAGTTTATGGAGGACATTTTAATCAAACTACCACATTCCCCCCTGACCCCCATAAACTGATAACCATACATGATTTAAAATGCACTCATCCAACTTTAAAATTGCCTATAGTTTTTATCAATCCCAATGATGTTCAAACATCCCCATAATCCAAGGTCTTTTAACTGAGCCATAATACAAAAAAAAAAAAAAATTCCCCCAAACCCCATAATGACACAGAATAAATACTCACACTTCAAAAGATGGCACTGGGCATAGCGAAGAAATATTCAACCAATACAAGATTTAAAACAACCAGGACAAACATCAAACTCTGTAGCTTCAAATCCAACAACTCTAGTCAGTAAAAATTCTCCAAATTGGATAATCCTAACCAGCAACAAGTCTCTGGTATTCCAATTCTGCCCCATCCAGCTAGGCTACTCAGGGTCTTGGAAAACTTCATCAGGCTGGCAGCTTTCCTTACCAGCCATATTGTCATCCTGGCATCTCCACTGGGTCTCCACTGCAACCCGTGGTCCATCCTCATGGCTCCATCTGGTCTCCATGCAAGCATCCAGCAAGCCAGCTTCACACAGCCCATGGACATTTTCAAAACACAAGACCATGTTGAAAACTCAATGACCTCTCTTTCCTGCATTTCTTATACTCCACAATATCAGGAAGGGTGCCAATTTGTTAATCCAGGGGGAATAAAGCTGACTTTGAAGAAAAGGACACTCCTTGAACACTCAGGCCCCTTCAAGAGAGTCTGCATTCTCCCTGTTGCCCCAGTGCAGGTCAGCTTGCTCAATCTCAATGGTCCTAATCTCTCAAACAATTTGCAGGTAAATGGGCAGCAGTTTTACCCAAAGATTTCATTTGTTCTGTGCCATATCCCTCTTCTCACACCAGTCCATTTCTACGCAATGCAATCCTGCACAGTTTCTTAGGACATAGAATCAAACTGATTCTAGCCCAGTCCAAGTAAAACTCTTTCTCACCCTCATTAGCCAAAACTCACAGTCCATAGTTGTTACTGCATTCAGGTCTTTCAATTCTAACCAGAATTGTCCATCAAACTGCACTAACACACTGTAAGGTGTCTCTTAGGCCAAGACTTAAAATCCTTCCACATTCCTCTTGAAAATCAGCTCCAAAAGGCCAAAGTCATACAACCAGGTGTCTAGGAGCAATCACACTCCCTGAGTTTAAACTTTGTGTCTGTAGTCTTATTGGGTCTGGACCAGAACTCCTTCTGGGGCCCAGAACAGGGTTCTTATTGGGTCTTTACTGTATAATATTCTTTGTTATGCCAAATATACATGTGGTGTAATTCTTAAAGCACAAAAGACTGAAATAAATAGAAATATGGACCATAGGTCATTTTGAAACTAATCTATTGGAAAACCATCCTTATAGAATATAGTTGGATGGTAATTTAATTACATTATGAATTAAATGTACTAGATCATTGGTCAAGGGAAGAGGAGCAAAAATCAAATGTTTTGAGGCTGGAGAGAGAAATTGCTTAGTGATTAAGGTATTTGCCTGCAGAGCCTGAAGACCCAGGTTCGATTCCCTAGAACTCATGTAAGCCAGATGCACATGGTGGTGCACACATCTGGAGTTTATTTGCAGTGACTAGAGGACCTGGTACACCCATTTCTCTCTCTCTCTCATAATAATAATGAATAAATAAAAAAATTATTGAAAAAATAATTTTTAACAGATTTAAATGAATATACACACACAGATGCTTACTTAACTATTCTTTCCTTACATTATTTATTCTTTAACTTGGGATTGCTGCATGCTCAGCTTGAAATTATGACTCCGAAACAACATGCTGTTTATCTGCCATCTCAAAACCAGTAGGCTCTAGGAATGAGTTCAGAATTAGGTAGATCCATTTAAGCATTGCAGTCTTTAATCTCTGTAATGCTTCTCCTCAGGTCTCAGCTATCTAGGGGAATATTTAGCCTTTGTTATCTTTTGCACCTTCATCTTCCTTTCCTCCCTCCATCCATGAAGGCTGGAGGCCAGGAGGACTAATAACTGCCAGCATCTTCATTATCAAAGCCCCAGTGCTTTCTTTAAATCTTATGCTTTTAAAACAAAATACACCAGAAAAGTGCCTTTTTTCTTTGCAGTTTATTTCTACCACAACAAAGATGCTTTATGTTTTCATTGTTCAGAAAATGATTCCTTTGCTTTCAGTACTCTATGGCAATGGATTATTAATAATACCTATTGACTTGCCCTTCACATACATTATTCTAAATTCTCATGGACAATGTGTTGTGGTCATCTGGATTCCTTTCAGAACCCAATATGTGTGGTGGGATGGGAAAGCTGGGAGTGAGGGAGAGAGTAAATAGGAATAAATGGCCTAATTAGCACAATAATATTCTTCTACTGAACTCACCCAAAAGAGTTATTTGGGACAGGAATTTGGGAATTGTGGTCAACCCTGCAGAAGGCGCAAAGAAGTCTATATCTTAGCATGTTCCTGTGTCCACTGTCAAAACAGAGTCTGTTGTCTGGACCACAGAGGGGTGGCTTAATTCATTGATTTTGTTTCATGTTATGTCAAATCAACTGTCCTTATTTTAGAGTATCCTAAGGGGTATGCTTTATTTACTTAGTTTCCTATAGATTTGAGCCTCACCATGTAATACTGATGTGCATCATGAATTAGGTGGCATGTGCTGTTCATATTGTCTGGCACATTCTGATATAACCATGAATCACCTGTGATATTATCCTGTCTACTGTATTGCAGGAAAAACAGCGATTTCTGACAGATGTTCTACATGAAGTGATGCTGCTTGATGGTTTGGCCAGTTCCCATCCCGTATCCCAGGAAGTGCTTCAGGCAACAGATATTGACAGGGTGTTTGACTGGATCGCATATAAAAAGGTGGGACTAGAAAACAGCCAAATGCCAATGAAATATTTCCATTCATTATTGGAATTACTAAACTATTTATAATTCTTTTTATTCTTCCTGGCAGATGGAAATGGGTTGTAAGTAGGCAAACAGTCACAAAGCTGTGTGATTCTACAAATTAAGGCATTGCTTTATAAATGAGTAAATGGGAGATGAATGTTTGTCAAATAATGCATAGAAATGTTGGAAGATTTATGAACAAATGTTTGGGGATTCTGAAATTGCTGTACAAATGTTATTGTGCAAATCTCCAACTTTATAGAGTGTTTACCTATCTAGTAATAAGTTATTTTTCACCAGTGCCCCTTAAATACATATTTGATTGACTAACGCAAATTGGTATAGGCATTGCCATAACACATGCATTGCATAAATACCATTTGAGGGAGATTTAAGCATAAGGTATTGGGTACTTTTGCAAGGTAAGTGAAAATGTAGACTAGACTATGACTATAAAACTTTTGGATAAATAAACATAAAATTAAGGTGCATGTGAGTTTTTTCATTGGTATTCAGGTTTGATTTATTCTTATACCTCTATCACTCAGGTGATTTAATTTTGCCAGGAGAATATGCATTTTATTTGTTAATGCCACTTAATAGTTGGAATGCAGTTAAAGTCCAGTCTCATTATTAGAGCAGATTAAATTGCATTTATTAGAATTTCTTTGCACTTTTATTATTTGGTTCTCTAAGTTTTTAGAAATATTAGTAAGATTTCATCTATACAATATATTTGTATTTCGAAATATAAGTTAAACAATAACACATCAGAAGTGCTCAAGATCTTAATTTGGATATTTAGTTTTGTACATATTTAATTGGTTTATATTAATTTTTACATATAAATGATTTTGTTTAGCCTTGTTTCCTATACTACGTATGCATTCAGCTTTAATAATTTATTGTGATTAATTTAATCACTATAATGAATTTTTAGATATAATAAAAATTAGGATAGTTTGGAAAGAAGTTAGAGGCATCTGTAGTATTTTTCCCTTCTCTCAATTCTTAAAGACTGGTTATAAATGCCAGTTTTACTTTAGTATGACTAAAATTAAGATAATATTACTTTGGCTTAATATATTATAAATATACTCTTACACCAGAAACTATTCCATATTTTATAAACCTAAGGTATTCCAAATTTATCCAGGGAGATTAAGATTTGAACCAATACTAAATAACATAGAGAGATTATCATTCTATTTATGGAAGAATTGCTAATTTACTAATGTGCCACAGGGCTGTGAACCCCCATTGTGGTGGTTCTGATGACCTTCTCTCTAGCTGTTATTAGCTAAAATAAATGTACAATAAATGTACAATGTGTGTTCAAGTGATGGTAGAATCCATCCATTTCATATGAAGACTTTTAAAGAAGTCTTATTTAGCAGGCATTTTCATTGTCATAAAAGACTATATTTATTTATTTTATTTATTTATACTATGTTTATTTATTATTTATTATTAAATTTATTTATAAATTAACTGTTAATATTATATATTATATTTGTGTACATTGTTATATATAATACAATTATTAATTAATATTATTATTTATTATATTATTAAAGATTAAAAGACTATATTTAAAAGGTACAATTTGATAGGTTCTGACATATGTACTCAGTGAATATATTACAGCAAAATAAGGAATATAACCATCACTATGAAAGTTTCTCATGCCGTTTTTCAGTCTTTCCTCCTAGTTTGTATTATTTATACTTTATGTAAATGTAATCACATATGTTCTTTCTTATTTGCCTCCTTCTCCTACATATACTTATTTCATGATAATGAATGTTGGGATGTTTCCAGGTTTTGGCTACTGCAAATATTACTACTATGAACATTGATACAAATGTGTTTGTATCTGTTTTCATATGATAAATACATAGTAGAATCTCTAGAATAAATGATAGACAATGAACATTTTCAGACACTAGTGAACTGGTGAATTGTTTTCAGGCCAGGCAGCTTAGCTTGCTGAGGAGACTTCTCTTTGCAGTAATAATTGTTACAGCTTATATAACCTTGCAGAAGTCTTGTAACTTCATATTTTATTTTATTTATTTTATTTTATTTTATTTTATTTTATTTTATTTTATTTTATTTCATATTATATTTTGAGATAAGCCCAACAGACTGGCTTTTCTTTTTTATGTGAAAGAGCGAGAGTAAGGGCAAGAGTGAGTGTGTGTGTGAGAGAGAGAATTGGGGCACCAGGACTGCCAGCCACTGCAATCGAACTCCAGATGTATGCGCCACCTTGTGTGCATGTGCAACATTGTACATTTGTGTCACATTCTGCTGATTTATGTGGGATCTGAAGAGTCAAATATGAACCGTAGGCTCTGCAGGCAAGCACCTTAACCATTAAGACATTTCTGTGCCCTATTTAAGTTTTTTTTTTTTTTTTTTTTTTTTTTTAGGAAGTAGAATTTTATGATACCATGGCCTTTTGGGTCTAGATTAGTGTTTCCCACCTCCCTTGTATTTTTGAGGTAGGGTCTCACTCTGTAGCCCAAGCTGACCTGGAACTCACTATGTATTCTCAGGGTGGCCTTGAACTCACAGTGATCCTCCTACCTCTGCTTCTCCAATGCTGCAATTAAAGGCGTGTTCCCCCATGCCTGCCTCTTTTTTTTTTTTTAAATGTAGTGTGTGTATGGAGTATAGTATATGAATGTGTGTGTCAGTAGAACACACCTTGTGTACATGTGTATTAGGGCTACAGTGGAATGTCAGGTGTCCTCCTCTTGTGTCCTCATTGCTTCCTGGATCATCATCTCTCTCTGTATCTGAAACAATTATGCTTTCATTAGATTGTCTAACCAATAATCTCTAGAACTGCTCTTTTCTCCACCATACCCTGGAACTGGGTGTTTGACCACACCTGGCTTTTTACATGGGTGTTAGGCTTGAACTCAGATTCTCATGCTTGCTGGTCATTTCTTCACTAAATTGCCTTTGCATAATGTTGTAAGTCAGTGGTCTGATTTCTGTACTACTTATTTGGGTCTACTCATGTATTTCTTTATTTTGGTTGCAAAACTATAGTTTTAATTACTGTCCTGTCATTCGAAATTGTAAAATAGGTTATGCTAAACTTCCCACTTTCTTCTCCTTTTCCCTCTTTGTCCTCTTCCTTTTCATCTTTTATAGTTCTTGAGTTATTTTTGGTAGATTGCATTTCCACATTACTTTTACAATAATGAGACTTTTAATTTCTAATTTCTACAAAACTTATGCTGATTAAAAAAATTGGGAAGGATATATGTTCACAATTTTCATTTGCCTATGAATAGAGACTACTCCATCCACTTAGGTTCTCTTCATTCTCTCTCAAAATATAATTTTTAGTGTTCTTGTATTCCATCTTATAGGTTTCTTTCCATATATTTCATATTTTAAGCAATTGTATATACTGTTTAAATTACAGTGGATTTTTGTTTGCTATATATAGAATACTTTTATTACGTAAAGTGTTTGTATTTAATTAGAAGAGGGGGTGGGTAGTGTGGGTGTGTCAGAGACTCTTACTGCTAGAGACAAACTCCAGAACTCCCATCACATGCACCACTTTGTTTATCTGGATTCATGTGGGTACTTAGGAACTGAACCCAAGCTGGTGGGCTTTGCAAGTAAGCACCTTTAGGCATTTAACCTTCTTCCCAGGGCAAAATTACTTAAAAAATATTTATCTAGTACAATTTCAAATGAAAGTGAGAACAGTTATGCTGGTTTTGTATTTATTTATTTATAAGCAGGGGGTGGGGGAGAAAGAGAGACAGAGAGAGAGAGAGAGAGCATGCCAGGGCCTCCTGCCACTGCAAATGAACTGCAGATGAATGTATCACTGTGCATCCTTCCTTATGAGGGTACTAGGGAATGAAACCCACACCTTAGGCTTTGCACACAAATGCCTAAACTGCTCAGTAGTCTTTCCAGGCCTAGTGTTAAATTTTAATTAGAAGTAGATATTGATTTTATCAAATTCTTTGTATTTACTAAGATGACTCTTTCAATATTTATTAAAATGCTTGTTAATATCATGATTTTTTAATATCATGAATTTTATTGATTGACTTTTGAATGCTAGGTTATTGCTAAAACAAACAGCACTTAGTTATAATGTGTTATTGTTTTTTAAAATTTTGAAATAACTTTCTAAAAACATGGTTAGGTATTTTGCATTTGTGATCATGAGAAATATTAGTGTATAATCTTTTTTATTTTTTATATATATTATTTTTAATTAATTTTTTTTTAATTTTATTTATTTGAGAGTGACAGACACAGAGAGAAAGACAGATAGAGGGAGAGAGAGAGAGAATGGGCGCGCCAGGGCTTCCAGCCTCTGCAAACGAACTCCAGACGCGTGCGCCCCCTTGTGCATCTGGCTAACGTGGGACCTGGGGAACTGAGCCTCGAACCGGGGTCCTTAGGCTTCACAGGCAAGCGCTTAACCGCTAAGCCATTTCTCCAGCCCAATTAATTTTTATTAACAACTTCCATCATTGTAAACAATAGCCCATGGTAATGACCCCCCTCCCCCACTTTCCCCTTTGAAACTCCACTCTCCATCATATCCCCTCCCTATCTCCATCAGTCTGTCTTTTATTTTGATGTCATGATCTTTTTCTTCCCATTATGATGGTCTTTTGTAGGTAGTATAAGGCACCGTGTGGTCATGGATATCCAGGCCATTTTGTGTCTCGAGGAGCACGTCCTACACTTTCTTTGGCTCTTACATTCTTTCTGCCACCTCTTCCACAATGGACCCTGAGCCTTGGAAGGCATGGCAGAGATAGTGCAGTGCTGAGCACTCCTCTGTCACTTCTTCCCAGCACCATGATGCTTTCTGAGCCATCCAAGGTCACTACCATCAGAAAAGAGAAGGTTCTCTACCAAAAGTGAGAGTAGCATTAACATATGGGTTTGAACATTAAGAGAAGTGTTACTGGGCAGTTTGATGAGCATAGTGTACACATTTAGCCAGACAGCAGCGGACGTTTTACCTAGCTCCTCATGGCTACCCTTGTTGTAGGTTTTCAGTATCAGGGATGTATTCTCTTCCATACCTGGAAAAGGCCACAGTTTTCTTTCTTGTTTTTTTTTTTTGGGGGGGGGGGGCGGTATCTTTTAATGACAACAGCATAGAATAGGAGTTTATATCTCTCAATTTTCTGATAATGTATTTAAATTTTTCATTGTTTAAATGTTTATTAGAATTTTTCAGAACAGATATTCTTGAAATTTCTTTCATGAAAAATTTTTAAACTAATATTTAATTTCTTTACAATACTGTGTATTTTCTGGATTTTAACTTTAGTATTGAGTATACCTTGGAATTTTGCTTCTATTTCAAGTATTTGGCACTATTCTGCACATGACATATTTCTTCATGTATTTACTGGCCACAGAATCTCTAATGAGGAGAACTCTTTCCAGGTATTTGGAAGGCATAGACATTTATTTAGGTCTTATCCCTCTTTCCTGATTTGCCTAACTTGACATTGATAACATTTACTGATCTTTATTGCTAACTTTCCATATTATTTTTGTCCATATTATTGACATTTTTTTCTTATTGATTTGATGGATTTCTTCTCTAAACATTATTATTTCCTTCTATTTATTTTGAGCTTACTTTTTCCTTTATATATTTTCTTAAGTTAAACTCTTAGATAATTATCTTGATATAGTTTTTATCTAGTCAAGTGTATTCCTTTATTCTTTAAGCTTTCTAAAACTTAGGAGATCCTAAATAGTATTCATGTTGAGATTTAATTTCCATTCCCATGTAGATATTTTGTAATGAAGTATTTAATTTCCATCTACTACATTGATTATTCAGGGAATTTTATTCAACTTCTAAGTACTTTAAATTTTCCAGATTTTTAAAATTATTTATTTCTGATATATTTCTGCTTTAGGCAGTGAATATTACTGTATGACTTGAATATGCATAGATTTATTAAAAGGCTTGCTATATGATCTAGAAATTGTTGTTGGTAAGTGGATAGTATACACTTCAAAAGAAATATGCATTCCACTGGAGAAGGCTAGAGTGTTCTATAAATGCCAATTAAGCTAAGTTGTTGGACAGAGTTGTTTAAGTCATTTATATCGTCATTGATTTTCTGTCTACCTATTAATCATGCTTTCTTCATAAGCATTCATTTTCTGGACTCACCCATGTAGTACCAAATAAAACATCCAGAGATATATAGAAAAAAAATAGTATAACTGTTGCTGGTTGAGTACCTGCAAAATGGTATTTAAATGTGAATATAGAATGAAGATAAGAACATTTGGGGTGAAATCTGGAAGATTCCTATTTACAACATTACATCTGGCTTTAGTGTATATCCAGTATCTTAGTTTAGTTCTCCAATTTGTCTTCAGAATCAGAAATCTTGCAAGTGAATAATATGAAATAACTCACTAATGTATAGGTGGGATGGTAAACTACTTTACTCTGGGATATCTGAAAAATTATACAGATGGCTTGCCACTTCCTGGAGGTCAGTTACTAGTCAACCCCTCTCTGCATCTCTGTTCTGCTGGTTTATCATCCCTTGCAATTATTTCTATGATAATTATACTGATTATTTCTACCTGTTTATATTATTATTCCTGAATTATAGCTTAATTATACTTGAAATAACTCATAGAGAGGTATGTGATAATTGCACAGAAGGTTTTGGTTAAATAAAGATTGGGAACTAGTATATTAGATGCTGAGTTTTAAGGATTAGAGTTTGAAAATGAGTGACTAAATAAATTCTGAATAATGGACAGTTCTATGGCTAGTGTCTAAAAATACGCTTCTGAAATTACATACAAATTTTTAGAATTGAAAGAGAAAAAAATCTGAATATTGCTCTATTTAAAAATTTTTAATCTGGAAAATATATCTCTATCATCTATCTATCTATCTATCTATCTATCTATCTATCTATCTATCTATCTACCATCTGAAAATGAAGAGGCTTTTATTGTAGAATTGTCATGACAAAAAGCTGATACTCTCCATAGACAGGGAAGGCTGGAGAAGATGGATTGAGACTGTCTCTTTGTTCTAAAAGCATATAGGGAAATAAGAATCAATGGCCCATTGACCTGAAGATGAAAGTGAGTGAGTGCTCATTAAATTTACATACGCTACCAAGGTGGGGAGGGCATCTGCAGGCTGCAAGACAGGAACAAATTTTAAAATGATAGCAATTTAAAGAGGATCCTTTAAAAATAGTAACACTTTTCTGAAATTCTTATACCAATTTTGGTATATTTTTAGAGAGTAAGTATTACGTAAAGTAAAAGAAGGGATTTAGGAAGTAGAAAAAAATCCATATTGGTCATAGAGAACAATTCTTTTTGAAAACAGGGTAATGATGGAAATTCCGTGTGTAAGATTTTGCCAACCTATCCTACACCTAAAGCTTAAAAAACTTTGCATAGATAACAGTGGTACACAGGTACATTTTCTAGCATTTTTGGAAAATAATAAAGAAGACCCCCAATCCACTTGTTTGCATCATGCCTTGCTATCCATATGAGCCAGGCTATTGTGAGTATACCAAGGGAAGATGTACTGTCTGTTGACAGGGCACCTTACTTCCGTGGTAGAAAACAAACAAACAATGACAAAAAAAAAAAAAACCCAAAAAACTATTCCTTCAAAACTGTAACATAATAAATATAAAACATTTGAAGTTGAGCTGGAGAGATGGCTTAGTGGTTAAGCGCTTGCCTGTCAAGCTTAAGGACCCCAGTTCGAGGCTTGATTCCCCAGGACCCACATTAGCCAGATGCACAAGGGGCGCACGTGTCTGGAGTTCATATGCAGTGGCTGGAGGCCCTGGCATGCCGTTCTCTCTCTTTCTCTCTCTACCTCTTTCTCTTGCTGTCAGTTGCTCTCAAATAAATCAATAAAAACACCAAAAAAAAACTTTTTTAAATTTGAAGTTAAAATACTTATAATAAGTATAACTTTAACTGTAATTTGCCTTATTAATGAGCAATTATGTATACAAGACACTTTGTGAGATGCCTTATATCTACTCCTAATTGAAAAGTTGGAATGCAGGCATTTTTTTTTTCATTCCAGATTTTGTGTATTCTGTTTTATAGCTATGAATTTTTATTTTTATTTGTAAAAAATGTGACACTTTATTTTTTATTTTTATTTGAAAAAAAAGTGACAGTTATGTGACTACCAGAGGCAGATGTCTAGTAAGTGGACAAGATGTGATGTTTAATCTAAGTTCCAATTCTGGGCTCTTAGTTACAACCACAAATACATGTATCTCAAGATGAGTTATGAGCATCAATAATCTCACTGCAAAGCACTCTAATTTCTTAGGCTATTCTTTTTAAAATTTTTTTTCTATTAGTTATGTACACAGTGTGTATACAGCCATGTTGGTACCATTGTTAACCTCCTCCCTGTCCTCCCCCCTCCCCAGGGACCCTCCTCATTGGGGATTGTGTGTTTGCATTGTGGGAGTAGCCATCAGTTATGGGAAAGGGGTAATGTCTCTATGCATAAAGTCCCAGCATGTGACTCTAAAAATCTTTCCACCCCTCTTCTGTGAATTTTCCTGAGCCATGATGGGGTTGTTTTAGGTCTACTTCAGTGATGATGTCTTAGGCGCCTCTGTGTCTCTGGATATCTGGTTTAGTAGGAGTTGAGTGGTTTTAGTGTCTATCTCCTTCACCGTTGTGCTGGTACCAGGTTCATCAAGAAAGCAGCACTCTTGCTCGTTTCCCAATTACTTTTGGTTTCAGTTGGGGCCCTGGTGAGGTGCAATGAGCTGATTCTGTCCTCAGGATCTGCATCATCTTTCCTTAAGTTATTGTTGATCCTTTCATCTGCCAGGATATACCATCACTGATATCATTGCTAGCCAGAATCTGACTTCTTATTATCATCACTGTGGCCATGCTGGTCTCAATCACTACCACAGTACAGCAGTAGGGTCTTTAACATTTTTCCAACCATTAATCCTGCTTCCCTACAGCCAGTTATTAATGAAGCACATCAAGTGATCTGTTGAAAGTCTTTTAGATTGTGCCATTTTTTGTTAAAAACCCTACAAAGACTCTTCACTGTAAAAAAGAAAAATAGGAAAAGAAAAGAAAGGCACTGTCTTTATAATAACAAAGAAATTGCTTCCTCAGTCTCACTTATCCTACACTTCCTGATCCCTACTGACCAGTGGTGCACATAACTGCATCTTAACACACCTGAATTCTTATTGCTTTCTGCTCATCGATAGTGTTTCTGCTCTACCAGCTCCTGTCTATTTCCTGGACTCCTCCAAACTCCCTTCTGCATTAGGCTATTGAACGGACTATTCTGATAAAGAATGATGTTACTTCAAATACTGTTTTGGGGATAGTTTGTTCTCCTTGAAACTTTTACTTTCATGCCACTTTTTGAAAAAGGCCTCCCCCAAATGACAACCCTCACACTTTCCCTCACAATTCTTTATTTATGTCCACTTATTGTTTTGCCCAGTGGTGCTGATCATAGTTATCCAGTATGTTTACTCCAGTATTAGCTTCCCATATTGATACTTTGTGTGTGAAGGAAGATTCCATGAGTATTGTAGGAAGGCAAAGGAAAATTGTGTTGTCCAGATCATTCTGTTTCAATGGGTCCCCCACATATGGCCTAACCCCAAGCCCTGGTCCTCTCTCTGATCTTCCATTGTCTCCTTATTCTCCTGCCTGAGGCACTGTCAGTCTCCTATTTAACAAGTCTTTCTATTTCCTTCTCTTCTAAAAAGGGTCTTCTCAGCTTTTTCTGTTTTTCTTCACAGTCAGCTATATAACCCTGTCAGATGAGGTTAACCAACCACTATTTTGTCCTCTTTGGAACATTTGTATATGCGGGATCTAATATAGACACTGATTTATTATGGTACATGCAATTATGCAAAACAGTTGGATTTTTTGTCTGGTAGAAAGGACCATAATAGTTAATGAAAGAATCCATTGTTCTTTGAGTGTCCACCAGTAGTCACCCACTTACTAATCCCTTTAAGTGCCCTATTCCTACAATGGAGATAGTATTATCTTCAGGTCACACAAGAGGAAACATGTGTTCAGGTTCTTGGGTATCAGAGCTATTATTCACATCCTATTTCAAATCATGTTATTTCCATATTCTACTAGGATGCTTTCCATTTATGCTAATGCTCTAATAATACATGAGACTTGCCTTACAATCTTCTGGACCATACTATTTGATAGAGGAATTTGGAGTGTGTTGGAGAGTAAATAAGCCTTTCTTCACTGAGTCACTGGCCTTTGAGTTCTTGTTTTATGAACTTTGATGAATGATATCCACAAACCATAGATGGTTACATTTAGAAAGATGTTGCTATAGAGATGTAGAGATAGAGCTTAAAGGGCTTAAGAGAAGAGAAGAGGACAGAGCTCCTGTCCAAGAGGCAGGGTGGTGTCCCAAGAAATGGGAAAGCCCACTTAGAGACCCAGATTGTGGTCTTTTTAGGAGTTTACTGGATGGAGGTTGAAGTGGTTAGTCCAACTCAGGCAGGTGTTTAGGTGCTACCAGGTATGCAGGAAACAGAGTAATCCTTTTAATTTAGAAGATAAGACCAGGCCCCATATCATCTGTTCAGATACTTATTCACATTCTCTGGTGAGGTTTTAAGAGAAACAAAGATAAGGAAACAAAAGAAATTTTCCTTACAAGATCAAAGACATTACTTGCTTTTACTTTAAGGGCTCTGCCACCTCTAAACTGTTTCATAGGAAAGGGATTTTCCCATTAATTAAAAACTGCAATGGGCTGGACAGATGGCTTAGTGATTAAGCACTTGCCTGTGAAGCCTAAGGACCCCGGTTCGAGGCTCTGTTCCCCAGGTCCCACGTTAGCCAGATGCACAAGGGGGCGCACGCATCTGGAGTTCGTTTGCAGAGGCTGGAAGCCCTGGCGCGCCCATTCTCTCTCTCTCCCTCTATCTGTCTTTCTCTCTGTGTCTGTCGCTCTCAAATAAATAAATAAATAATTAAAATAAAAACTGCAATGTATACAAATAAGCAGTATATTGGCATACAACTAAAATAAGGGCTATAAAATGTGAGTAGTAATAAGTGGTTATGATATTCTGAAATATTAGCAAGCTGAAGAGACGACTGAAGCAAAGGAGAGAAAGAGAGAGAAAGTGACAGAGAGAGCAAGAGAGGATGGATGAGGAAAAGAGTAATTGATTTAACTGCAGTTGAAGGTTCAGAAAGTCTCAAAACCTTAGGTGTGTCTACCCTGAAAGATAGAGTGCTCAGAGGTGACTTCATTATTGGCTCTAATATGTAAATTGTCATTAGAGAGGTCTGTGCACTGCTTCTCTGTCAACATCAAGGTCAAAGTAGAATAAATGGCCTTGAATTGTAGGAAGAAATCTCAGTTAATATCAGAAAGAATGTCTTGACATAAAAGTGAATTAAGTATTTCAGTATAAGCTATAGAAAATCTTTATTCTTTGATATTATTTAAGAGTAAAATAGAAAATCTGATTCCAAATTAGCCTGCTAAATTGGAGGACTACTCAAAAATTCATTGTACATAGTAGTTAGACAATGTAACATAAAATTCATGGTTTAGCGACTAGAGAGATGGTTAAGCAATTAAGTAAGGTACTTGCCTGCAAATCATATTGACCTGGGTTCAATGTCCCAGCACCCACATAAAGCCAGCTGCACAAAGTTGTGCATGCATCTGGAGTCCATTTGTAGTGGACGGAGGCCCTGGTGTACCTAGTCTCTCTCCCTCTGTCTATCTCTCTCTTTCTGCTTGTAAATAAGAAATACACAAAAAATATTATTTTTAATAAATTCATAGTTTACTAGAAATTAATTTTGCATTTGTACTTTTATGTTTGTAATACTTGACTTCTGATTTTGCTGTAAGTGTAAAAATGTGAATTGATACACAAGCAAACTGCTTATTTCTTAGGTCAATTTGGAATATTTAAAGATAATGTCCTTTTGTCTATGACTGATTTTCCATTGATGAAGAGCTTCCAGATTGGGCTGGAGAGATGGCTTAGCGGTTACAGGCTTGCCTGTGAAGCCTAAGGAGCCCGGTTCGAGGCTCAATACCCCAGGACCCACGTTAGCCAGGTGCACAAGGGGGTGCACGCATCTGGAGTTCGCCTGCAGTGGCTGGAGGCCCTGGCGCGCCCATTCTCTCTCTCTCTATCTGCCTCTTTCTCTCTCTGTCTGTCACTCTCAAATAAATAAATAAAAATAATAAACAAAAAATTACTAAACCGCCTGTATTTGCTGAAAAGAAAACTAATAAATTAAAATTTAAAAAAAATTTAAAAAAAATTAAAAAAAAGAACTTCCAGATAAACCACACCTGTGTGGCTCTTATTTTACCATTGAATGTTGTCTGCCTATGCACTGAATCAGAGATGATTTTAAGACATAATATAATGAAATGCCATTTTGCCCTTATAAAGAAATGTGCATGGTAGGAGGAGATTCTTGTTGGTGTTTCTGGGATAAATGCCTTTACTATTTATTGATAAATTAATATGAGTGCATTTTGCTGATGGACAGAACTTTCCCTTCCCCCTTGTGTCTGACTGATTCATTACCATTTGATTATTTCCTTTTTTTTATTACATAAATCTTAACATTAAGTAGTTAAAGCATCTTGTTTTTTTCTTTCTAGGTATTTATACTTCTTCCAATTAAATAAAACTTTCTTAGTATTTATATGATGAAACTGAAAAAAAAAAGGTGTGTATTTAATGGAAATAGGTAGAATGTTCCTCAATTTCAGAAGGAATAGCTAAATCCCGTTGAAGGGAGTCTTACCTCCTCCTGCCTCCCTGATGTCACATTGTTTTCTTGTTAACTAACAGTTTAGATCACCGGTTTTAAGTTCCTCTGCTATACATTCTTTCTGTCATTTTTACTTTGCTGAGATGCTCAGGAAGGGACTGTGTTGGTTTGGACTTCTTTACTTTTCTGCTCTTCCTATACTGCCTTTATAAAAGCCAGATTTAAGGCCACAAGTTATAAGTAGCTTAGAGCCAGAGTTGGAGAATGCTTCCCTTGCTGAACACCACAGTGAGAACTGCTTCCTGAAGTACTGTTGCAACTATAGTTCTTTAGTGTTTTGTTTATGCAAAAAGCCCAATTTGGATGACTTTTGCAATAGCTCACATACACTAAACTTCATTAATATTTATAATTGGGATTAAAAATACAGTTTGATTAATTTCCATGGAAATACACAAAGACTATTTGATTCTTGTAATGTGCTCAGTCTGCAACTGTATGTGACTCTCATTCCATTAAGCTAGGAGGAGGCTACAGTGCATCATCTCAGAAAGGAATGGGACCTCAGGTAACAGTACAAGGTCATTCAGCCAGGAGATTTGTGAACCTTGAGTTGTTTTATATAGAGGATTCAGAGAAGAAATTGCAAATGAAAAAAAAAAAACAACAAAAAACAAAAAACAAAACTGAACAGTCAGAAATAAGGCAGTGCATATTTCCCTAGAATGAAATGTGACTAAGGAGGGTTGTAATGTTTTGAATAAATTTTTCAATTCGAATAAATGGAACTTTAGTTAGAAAAGAAAAGTAAAATTAGAGATGAGGCTTAAACAATAAACAATAAAGGTGACTGGAATTATGGAATGCTATACTGACAAGTGGTAAATATAAGGAAGGAAACAAAGCAGGGATAAATCATTTATTTTACTAAAAGATAATTGGGACAAAATTCAGAGTGAAAACATTCTCAATATTAGCAATTAATGTAATTATAACAAAGGGACAGATATAAAGAGGTTTAGCTAAATTGTATATTCCTGTGGAATAGCTGTGAATGGGTTATGTGAATGATTTGTTTTTGAAAATGATTTGTTTTGAATATGTCTCTCATACTGACCTTGAACTCCCTATGTAGCTCAGGCTGACCTTGGACTCAAGATGCTTCTACCTTTCTCTATGCAATAGTGGGATTAAAGGCACACACCATCACATTCAGCTCGAATGAATTATTTTAACCTGCTAAACCTATTTGCATTTATAACATACTAAACATTCCAACATTTTATCAAAAAAGACATAAAGCTTAGTCAGAAACAGGTCAAACTGTGTTACATAGTAAACAATTCTAGTCATGCCCCAACCCTTGGCCTCCCAAGTGCTGGGATTAAAGTTGTGTGCCACCACACCCGGCGCTTTTGATATATTTTGCTTTTGGAATTTTCTTTTCATCAGTATTAGAAAACTTGACTATGGTCTTAAACAACATAGTCCTAACTTTAAAAAACAGAGATTTAAAACAAAAAGTACTAAAGCTGACGTTTTTCTTAAGGCTATTTTCCCACACAGAATTTGAGTAGTTTTCAATGGTTCATAAGTATAGAAAAAGAAGACAAAGCCCAAAGTGAAAGTGTTAATGAGAGACCTCCCATAAAGACAAGACCTTAGAGCTATACTTTACCCCTGACATGAGCTAGAAATAAACCTTACCTTCATCCCAAGAGACCATGAAGAAACTGTTCTAAACTTCAGCAGCAAGTGAAGAAGGAAAGAAAAACTGCTCTGAAAATTTTCAGCTCCCCTCAAACTCTCAATTGGCATTAGATCTCAAACGAAAACTGTCTCAGTGCACTGTAAACCTCCATCCAAGATTTAATTTAAAATGGTTGTTCTGGACAAGAGATGTCCCTAGGTACCACACAGAACTAATATAAATCCTTTATAGAAAAGCTAACTTTCATATCACATCTAAAAAGAAGTCCACAGATGAATCCCTTGGAAATCCTGCCAGTTACCATCAAATGGAAACACATTTCCAAAACATGCCACAGAAATTACAAGCAGAATCAAGCATGCATATGACTCAGGCATTGGATACAGAAAGTTATATATATTATATATATGTGTGTGTGTAGAAAGTTATCTATTATTATATATGTATTATTTAATATATATGCATGATAGATTGAAATATTGAGGAAATATATATATATATATATATATCATATGAATAATATATACACGATTTTTAAAATTATTTTATGAGAGGCAGAGAGAGAGAATTGATGTGCCAGGGTCTCCAGGCACTGCAGTCGAATCCCAGATGCATGTGCCATCTTGTGTGCATGTGCAACCTTACATGCTTTTGTCACCTTGTGCATCTGGCTTACATGGGATGTGGAGAGTTGAACATGGGTCCTTAGGCTTTGCAGGCAAGCGCCTTAACTGCTAAGCCATCTTTCTAGTCCTACATGATATTTTAATATATACACACATTTTATTTAAATTTCAATTATTTTATTTGCAAGTGTAGAGAGAAGAGAAAGAGCATGCCAGGGCCTCTAGCAACTGTAAACTAACTCTAAATGCATGTGCCACTTTGTCCATCTGGCTTTATGTGGGTACTGTGAAATCAAACTTGGGTTGTTAGGCTTTGCAGGCAGGCACCTTAATGACTGAGCCATTATTCCAGCCCCCACACATTCTATTTCAAAATGCTGAGGATATGAGCAATATGTGAGCAGATTAAAAAAAAAGAAACTAGTTACAATTTCCAAAAATGAAAGTGCAATAAGTCAATAATTCCATTTCAAAATAGTGCACATATAGTAGGCAAGTTTATCATAGACTAAGGAAAAGATAAGTATAGAATTATAAATTAAAAGGCTGAATGTAGAATGTACTCTTTACAGTGGCTGCACATAGAGACAGAAAGGTTGGGGATACTCATAAGATGTATGGATAGAGAGAGAGGAGACATGGTAGAAATAGGTAATATGTAGACTGACATTTAATTTTATTTAGTTTTCCATCTTTTTCTTTTTTTCATTACTTTACTGTTTCTTAGTATTGAAAACTAAAGATTTTCTCCTGCCTGAAACAGTGGCTTCATTAGAAATGGTGCTCCAAGTTTGATATAAGGCTTTTTGTATTTATAGCAATGAATCCTTCCTATTAACAGAACTGTGCTTTATCTATTTTATTCACTTTTATGATCATTTAAAAAGATTAGACAAGATAAAGAGTGATACTAGATTTAAAAACTGTGTGTTTTTTCATATTAATAGTTATTATTTATTGAGTGCTCACCGCTCCTAGAATTTTACCATACATCATCCCTTTTAAGCCTTTCATCAAGTTAATGTCTGGAGTAATTACATTTGTGGCTCATGCTCATCTAGCTCGCAAGTAGCAGAAGCAAAATTCCAACCCACCCTGTCTGATCCAAAATCTACCCTATTTTGATTGCCTGGTAATGTACTCAAATCCATGCTGATTTTCATGATACAGAGGTTCATACATTTATTCCAAAGATTTTGTCTTTCATTTGATTGTTTATTTCTTCTCTTTTGAGTTAACTTTCAGATATAATTTCTTCCTTGCCTATTTAAGCCTGTTTCCTTACTTACCTGAAGAATCTGTTTTGATTGTTTGTCTGTTTATCAATCCCCATTTATAATTTTCTGAGTTTGATCCAATAGTCAGAGAATTCTCAGAAAAACATATGCCATGATCATCTTGGAGCAGAGAGACCTTGAATAGAGATGTTTGTTGGTAGAGGAGAAATGTAGATTCTCTGAGAATCTTAGAAGCCTTTTGAGTGTCTGTTGCAACACAACCAGAAATACGCTGGTTGAGCAGTTTAACTGTACACCATCTCTGCTGCCATTTTACACTGAGCTTAGTGCCACTGAATCATCTGGCATAAGTAGAGACTTTTTGGTATATATTCCCCTGTTCAGTACTATAAGCCCAACAAAACAATGGCCAAACAGTTGAATGTCTTTGTTTTGCTTATGTATTTCTCAAACTGTTTTCCATCCTCACAATTTTAAGATAAAAAGTACAATAAAGGGAAGAGAAAGGAAGGGAAGAGGGTACTTAATAGATTGATATTGTATATATGTAAGTACAATGATTGAGATGGAGAGATAATATGATGGAGAATGGAATTTCAAAGGGGAAAGTGGGGGGAGGGGAGGGAATTACCAAGGATTTTTTTATAATCATGGAAAATGCTAATAAAAATTTTAAAATAGTGCAAACATTTATTGACACATCATTTTCTTTCTGGAAGGGCAGTCATCACAACAGAAAACTTGTGACTAATTTGGAGCAGTTGAAACTATTTTGGTAGTCATGTCCATGCAGAGTTGATTAAGAGGTTTAAGTTGGTGTTGAGGGGAAGTTGGCAGGCTTCAGGATATTTCTATCTGAAATAATGAGCTCAATTAACATCTATACATATTGTGTGCTTGAAACTTTTGTAAAAGTTATTTACAGAGATGAAATATTTAACCCTTCCAACAGCCACAAGATGTAGGTATTATTTCCATTCTCATTTTGCAAACACAGACTCGAAGTGATCCACTTCCTCCAGCAAGGCTTCACTTCCTAAGGTTCCACATCCCAGTGGTTTTTATCACCTCATTTTACTGTCTCTTTCCAAATACTCTGTTGCCAGGTGAAACATGTTATTGGGAGAACATGTGAGAAATCTGCAACAAATAGATTAGCTTTTCTTTTCCCTAAGAAATAATAACATGAGGGTAGCTCGTTTTATTTTCCTTTAATATTTATTTCATTAGAATAAGGTTAACTTGGCTTTTCACTGTTTCTGAGAGTAAGAAAGGTTTACTTCCTAGACTTCTGGTCATAACAACAATGTCTTTTATATTGGTTGATGGAATGAAGAAAAGCAAGTGGCAGAAATTGCTCCACATATCAGAATCTAAAGTTCAGGGTGGTAATAATAGGATCTGGAGGTAAATGATTGCTAGAAGAGTGTTAAATTTGTACTTCCATGGCCCAGGGAGAACAGGCCATTGTGTATTTTTTTATCAATATGTATTAAGAAATTTCTTTTTAAAAGTTATTCTCAAAGTTTCATCTGTGTAATACCAGCCATAAAATTTGTAGTTTTTAAAAATTTGTTTCATGAGATAAGGTTTTGCTACCAATGCACAAGCTGGCTTCAAACTAAAGATCCTACTGCTTTAGCCTCCCAAGTGCTGGGGATGACAGGTGTACAACCACAGTAGTTTTCAAATAATAGTTTTATCTCTTTGATTCAGATATTGATACTTTAAATTTTATTTATTTAGTTTAATAGTATTGCACTTTATTCAGTTTTTCTTTTTCTTTTATTTTCTTTTATTATTTTTTAAATTTTTATTAGCATTTTCCATGATTATAAAAAAAAAAAATCCCATGGTAATTCCCTCCCTCCCCTCCCCCACACTTTCCCCTTTGAAATTCCATTCTCCATCAGTTATTCTTTAATACATGTGTGTGTGCATGCATGCACACACGTATATGTATTCATGTACATGTGGAACTCCGGTGTTGTCTTCAAGCACACCATCACCACCTTGAGACAGGGTCTCACATTTTCCTGAAGTTCACCAATTAGGCTAGACTGGCTGACAAGTGAGCCCCTCATTGCTTGGATTACACGTGTACCACCAGGATTTTATGTGGGTTCTGGATATCAGACTCATGTTTTCATGCTTGCAAGGCAGACGCTTTACCAAAGGAGCTATCCCTTCAGGCCCACATTACACTTTCAATGAAAAGATTAAACAATGAATTTCTCATACGGACTTGCAAAATTCATTCTGTTAAGATTGCATTTGCTGTCTTGACATGAAAACTTGGACTGATTCTTTTTGCTCTGATCACTGTCAGGAGTGTTTGCTTCAAGATGAATGGTCTGCTGCTTTAGTTCTCTGGATATCATGGTTTTAAGTTTTTAAATTCTCTAGGGACAGACTACGTCTATACTTTGCCACTCTGAAAACAAAACCCAAAAGTCAGAGACAAAGCTGTCTTTGTTTTCCAAAGCAGGGAGGCCATGAGCATTCCCTCATTGGCTGACTTCTCTAGATCTTCTCTGACACACTCTCCATTGCAGCACAAAAGTATACTCACTTAGGTTATGACATGTGCCTTCTGGAGAAACACAAGGAAAAAGATTGTCCATTTATCAGTGGGATATGTGAAGTGGCTAATATATTTTCTTGAGAACAGGTAAAGGTGGTTTAATATAGGCATTTTCCTTCTTTCTTCAGACTTGTCCTGAAAGTCATCATATTAGAAAGCAGACAGAGAAAATCTTACTCAAGCAATTATTTCCCTTATCCTTTGAATATTAGTACAGAAAAATAATTTTCTTACCTTCCAGGAAATTTTAATCATACCATGTATAAGTACATCCAAGAAAGAAGTTTAAAAAATAATGTCACCCAACTATCAAGCTCTTACCTCAGATGAAATGTGTTTCTTTACATATATATGGTGCCAAACTAAGTATAGGGTGCAATAGGTCCATTTTCTTTGTGGATGAATTGCAATGATCAAAACAGTAGTTATGTCAGTATTATCTTGTAATACACATCTTATTTGTTAAGGATCTAGGAGGATGTTAAATTCAGTTTTATAGCCCAGTGGAGTTGAGAAGTGTGTCTTTATTCAATATTGTACTTGAACTCAGTGATAGCACGTCTGTGTAAATAATCTCATCAGCTTTTTGTGTGAGTCCATCCTTGAAGAGTTCCTCATATGGGTGCTTAATGAAAAAATATACTAGGCTTTTGTCCTTGTCTGTGGCGTCAGAACATATGAGAAGCTCGGCCGCACTGCTAAATAAAGCTTGGCTGTAAGAGGAAGCCTGGCGACATTTTGTCTGAATGAGTAAGCAGCTGGCACATCCTGGCATTCACAGGAAAAAAAGAGACAGTCCTGAGCCCACATGAAGGACAGAGTTATTTATGGTTATGTCTAGTGAATCTTGTTCATGTGGAAAGTATGTCCATGATTTTAGAGAACTGACCTCTAAGTCTCAAGCCTTCTTGACTTGAATTTCCTTCATTTTCCATACAATCTCCTTTTAAAGCCCAGGACCAATGATGCATTTATCCACCCAACACATACACTGTAGTGAGGCACATTTAATCTTGTGGTTTCTGAATTAGACCAATAATAGGCTATGGATGTTTCCACAAATCAACATATAGACAGTGTGCTCTAATTTACTTCATGTTAAAGTAATTTTTAAAAATGAAGTCACTTTAAAAATCAATGTTTTATGAAAAAAGTTTATAAGTCTAGAATCTCTAAAGTGGAAAGGAAATAACATTGCTCCTTAGATGTATATGTTATTCTAAATATGTAAGATATTCTACCCATATGCAGAAAGCTACTTGTTTTGTCATTATTTTAAGGTCAGACATTTCAAAAAATATTAACTTTTTCCAGCCTAAAAAATGAGGCAGCATAAGTAAATAGATGAATTGTCTAATTAAAATGAAATAACACAATTTTCTGGTATACCATAGGGTGATATTATTTAAATTTAGCCTTGGATTTGTTATTTATATAATCATATGGAATCTTGAGATACTATACTGGATTTCCTGTGTTTTATGCAGTGATAGAGTGTGCTTTTTATATATTTATATTTATAAAATAGTAAGAGAGAAAAACAAGAGATAGATAGGGTATATAAAAAGGTTTGGGAATTTTTAAGTCACTATCTTCTTCACAAAGGAACAAAGCAATCACACAGTGAACTATGGAACTATGGTAGCAAAAGATTTTAGATGAGTAAATCTACTAATAAAGGCTGAGATAAATGGAAGAATAAAAGAAATGTGGAGATAAATCAGTGTGCAAAACTAGTATTTTCTTGTACAATTGTTTGTGAAAGATCTTTATACAAAGCATTTTACTTTCTAGCATTTTGGAACTTAAATTTCTATTTTTAAATTTTATTTATTTATTTGCAAGCATAGAGGGACAGAGGGAGAATGAGAGAGAGAGATAGGGAGAGAGAGAGAGAGATGCATCTGGCTTTACGTGGGTACTAGGGAATTGAACCTGGGTCATTAGGCTTTGCAGAAAAGCACCTTAACGGCTAACCATCTTTCCATCCCTGGTACTTAAATTCTTAACATCATAACTATTTGATTCAAGTTATCTTTTTGATGCATTAAATTCTCTTAAGAGATAGGAGCTCCCAGGTAGGTCACTGATACAGACCAAAGAAATGATTGCTCCAAATTGGGATTTCTTACAGGAGTATGGTGAGGGGTTACTTCCAGAAACATGCTAACACAAAGGCAGCTGCATCATGGACAAGTCCACCCCAGAAAAAGTGAAACTACCTTCCTTCATTCTTCCCTCCCTTCCTTCCTCCCTCCCTCCCTCTTTCTCCCTTTTCTTTCTTTCCTCCTTCCTTCCTTCCTTCCTTCCTTCCTTCCTTCCTTCCTTCCTTCCTTCCTTCCTTCCTTCCTTCCTTCCTTTCTTTTTCTTTCATTGTTTTCCTTTCTGAGGTAGGGTCTCACTCTAGCCCAGGCTGACCTGGAATAAGTCTCAGGGTGGCCTGGAACTCACAGTGATCCTCTTAATTCTACAACCTGAGTGCTTGGATTAAAGGTGTGCACTACCACCCTCCACTCCTGGCTTTAAAACTACATTTCTGAAGCTCACATCCAATGCCATTCTTAATCCTTATCTAACCTTGGTGAAGGACCTTGTGAATCTTGTAAGTTTCAGCAACTTTCTGAAACATGTGAGGTCCTCAGTCTTTATTATTCCTTCAGCTTTAACTAGACTGTGTTTGAATTTTGGAGCATTCTAATGAGCCTGTCTCTGGGATAAAATGTTTCAACTTGAAAGACACAGCTATACAACATTCTGAAGGGCAATCTATGTGTGCCTTTGAAGGCTGTGGCCAGTGGTAGAGATCTCATGGCAAAGAAGTCCTTTCTTCTGCTCAGCTGTCTTCATTTCTATCATCTTACCCAAGGTGACTGTTGACTCTAAATAGACTTGAAAATCAACGGACGATATTTAACTCACATAAAACCTTCTCATGTTTGAAAAGAATTTGTGGTTTGGTTCTCATTTTGCTCAGAATGACTCAGTTTCTGAATCTTCTCTGATGACCTGCATTTTTTCCCACAGGGTGCGTGGTTATTTCAGTCTCTCGGTGTCATGCCCGCTCTGCATGCTGTTTCACACCCTCACATCATGCTCCCGCTGCACAGGGCTCATGCTACTGAAGATGTTCAGCACCTTGGTTGCATTCTTGTGTACCTTTGGTTGCATTGATCTTTTTTTTTCTTAAGAATACTTCTCCAAATAATTTATTGTTAAAATTCCCCTTTCTTAGCAACATATACAATGGCCAATTACTTATTTTTCATCAACTATTTGTACAAGATTCAGAAACATTACTTCAAGATTCTAGCCTCTGTTGGCTTGGTTACTAAGCCTGTAATTGATATTTTATGTTGTTTTGATGACAGTGATTCTAAATGTTCTATTGAAGACACAAAATAACTCAGAATTACTTTTTTAGAAGTAAGTTTGTGAAGACATTTCACAAATGTTATAAAATCTGTTCCTCATAACCTGCAAATAAACCTTCTATGACAACATGAGCATTATACAGTGTC
Source organism: Jaculus jaculus (assembly GCF_020740685.1). Classification (NCBI taxonomy): domain Eukaryota; kingdom Metazoa; phylum Chordata; class Mammalia; order Rodentia; family Dipodidae; genus Jaculus; species Jaculus jaculus. The sequence continues at coordinate 116,228,693 of NC_059107.1, forward strand.
TACCCTCTGCCAATTTATTTTTCTCCAAATATCTTCTTACATATTGTTTAGTTGGCAGTTTCAGCTTGGAAAAACAGTGAAGATTGTACTTCTGCATAGGCATCTGAGTTTTCTTTATGGCTTTAATATAATTAGCAAAGGATTTTTTTTATAATTGACAATTATAATTAAATGAAACTATTTAGAAAAGTATGAATGTATATTTAGAATATTAAAGCAAGGTTATGAAAGAAAATTGTGAGTTTGGGAATCGGAAAGGATAAGAGTTGTAGCTGGCTACATGTTGCTGGGATACACTTCCAAATAGAAACAGTATATAGGAGGACAGGTTTATTTCAGTCTACTAATCCAAGGGGAACTTCTATCAATGGTGAAAGAAGCTGGCTTCCATTCATGAATCCAAGCTGAGAGAAAGACACCACCAAACAGCCAGCACTTCAAGCAAGTATACAGGGACAGAAAACAGCAGGACCCCCTCCAGAGTTCATACTGTTCTGCATTCCTTTAAGTTGGAATCAGATCCTTCCTAGTGACACCTCTTCCAGAAAGGCAGCTGTAAATCCAAGTTTTAATAAAACATCTGAGTCTATTATGGGACATACATTCAAACTACCACAATAAGCAATAGAAAAAAAAAGATCAATAATAATACTTGCACCAAGTTTCATATAATCATCTCTCTTGGGCTTGTCTCTGGAAAACAGGAGAAATTATTTACTCCAAATATTGCTGCTGTTATACTTATTTACTATTTTTTTCCCTATCATTTAATACCAGTGTTTCACTTGTTACCTATTACCTGTTACCATAGTTACTCAGTTATTTTGTTTAACAGCTAAACACTGAGTTCTAGCCATGCTTTAAAATGTTAAACATGGCTCTCCTGTTCTGATTTCTAGTAGTATGGCAGATATGAGTTGTATATATATATTGTCAGGACAAAACAGACTAATCTGTGATAGATATAAAACAATTGTTATATAACAATTATGGCAACAGTTGTAATACTAATTTACATTAGAAAAAAATTTTAAATTATATTTTAAATTATTATACTGGGACTGGGGAGATGGCTCAGCAGTTAAAGGTGCTTGCCTACAAAGCCGGTACCCATGTAAAGCCAAACACACAAAGTGATGCAAGCATTTAGATTTCAATTACAGATGCTGGTGTGCTCATTCTCTCTCTCTCCTTCTCTCTTAAATAAATAAAATTAAAATTGTGATGTTAGACTCATACCCCAGGAAGTTATGACTTTGATCTTAGGAAATTATGTCATTTTAGGCATAAGGAATTTTCACATGAAGGAGCCAAATATACTATGTATAGCTCATGAAATGATATACATAGATAGCTCTTTATATAATCCTTTAAAAGATGGTGTACTTTGCAAATTTAAAAACAGAACTACTATATGATCTTGGGTTGATGGATCAAATACCTCATGAGAAGAAACTTAAATAAGGAAAGGATTTATTTTTGCTTAGAGTTTCAAGGAGATACATTCTATCATGGTGAGGAAGGCATGGCAGGCAGCAGTAGCAGGATCTTGGCTTGTCACATTGTAGCAAGAGTTAGGAATCAGAGAATTATTAATAAGTGGGGCCAGGCTATTAAACTTAAGGTCAGCCCTCAGAGACCTGCTTCCTCTAGCAAAGCTCTAGCTCATTTTATATATATATATATATTTATTTTATTTATATATATTATATATAAAATATATGTATATTATATTATATTTATATTTATATTTGTTTTATTTATATATTATATATAATATATATGTATTATATATATTATATTTATATTTCATTTATTTATTTATAAATAAATGTCAGACATTTGTACTCCCATGTACTGTCAGCAATAGCTAAGAAATGGATACAACTAAAGCGTCTATTAATTGGTATTCAGATAAAATGTCATACATGCATGCATACACACATGCCCACACAAAGACATATATGGATGGCATTAGAGTTCATAATTTTAAGTGAAATGATCCAAATACAGAAATATAAATGCTACGTAATTTCATATATGGAATCTGAAAATATGTATCTCATAGAAGTTGAGAGCAAACTCGTTAATAGCAGAGGTTATAGAGATCAAAGCAGGGGAAGAATGGAAAAGCTTGGGGAAAGAGTGATAAGTTGTTTAGGAGCAAGAGGGTCTTGTGTGCTGTTACAAAGTAGAGTGATTAGCTGTATGTGGTAGCACATGCCTATAATCCCAGAACTTGAGAGGCAGAGGTAGGAGGATTGTTGTGAGTTTGAGGCCACCCTGAGACTACAGACTGAATTCTAGGTCACCTGAGCTAGAGTGAGACCCTATCTTGAAAAACCATAAAAAAAGAAAAAAAGGACAGAAAGAAAGAAAGAAAGGAAGAAAGAAAGAAAGGAAGAAAGAAAGAAAGAAAGAAAGACAAACATAGAGTGATTAGGGATATAATCATTAGCTTCACATTTCAAAAAGATAGATTAAAAATACATTGAATAAATTTTCTCTGAGAAGAAATAATATTTGTACAAGTAAGTTTAACCAAATTTAACTATTACAAATGTATATGTATCAAAATATTGCATTAACCAATTAATGTGTCAAATTTTCATGTATTTATATGGCAACTAAAATAAATTTAAATTACTTAAGATAAGGGACAATGTGGACCAGAATCTGGGAGAGGAATTATAAAGGAGAACTAGATTATTCTCATATATGTCTCATTCCCATTAGTATTTTCTTATTTTACTAGGTAAATTAAAACCTTTAAATGGACTACATATGCTGATCTTATTTTAGAAACTTCAATGTTATAACAAATTTATGATAGAACACAATAGGAAATAAAAAAGGAAGTTTTCCTTTAACCATGTTACCAAATATATTTTTAAGGTTGTTTATGAAAAAATTTAAAATATTTGATATTTGATTATCAGCCGCAAAGTGAATTTTTGGTGATTTACCCACTCCTGACTTTTCATGGGCAGGAGCTCTGCGCACTCTGTTTCCTGTCCTTTACTTAAGCATTATAAATTCTGTCTACAATCTAATAAAATCCCTCTAAAACTTAAAATAGTGAATATTTGGATTATCTAAACAATATGATTATTAATAAATAATTTATTCTAGATTAGTGCTATATACCACTTTTCAGATAAATGACCAAATAACACTCAATACACAATATATTGTTGTTTGCTTAATAAATTATTAAGATTATCATTCAGATAAACTTAGTCTTATCACTTATGGAGAAGCATATCACTTTTTATATTAGGCAGAATTTAGGGAAGTATTTTGCATTTAAAAATATACATACAGGCTGGAGATATGGCTTATCAGCTAAGGCAATTGCCAGCAAAGCCAAAGGACACATGTTTGATTCCCCAATACCCACATAAACCAGATGCACAAGGTGGGATACATATATGTAGCTTGTTTGCCATGGCTAGAGGCCCTGGCATGTCCTTTCTCATTCATTCTCTTTTCTTCTCCTTCTCCCTCTCAGTTTCAATTTAATAAATATATAAATAAAAAAATATATTTTAAAAATGTATATACAGCCCTACTTATAAAATCTTACTACGTAATAAGTGTTAGAACAATAGCATTCTTGCCTCTTTAAAAGTCCTGTTTCTGTAGTAGGTTAGCCTTGATTACTAACAGTAGTTATTTATGTTATTTTATTATTAATACACTAATGTCCCATGGGTATCCATCTGTCACAGTCTTACCCTGAGAAGGAACAATTATTATATATTAAGTAACGAGGTTAATATTGGTTGGCTGATATTAAAAAAAAAAACAAATGAGATTGACAATTATATATATTTTTACCTCCTGCCGTATTAAGTTAAACAATGAATTTATGAATAAAGTATATTTACATTTTCCTAAATTGGTTATAATCTGAGTTTGCTAACACAAAATTATATTCCTTTCACTCACTTAACACTGTTATTTCTTTGAGGCATTTCAGGCTCCCACTAGATCCCCAAGAAACAAAATAAGTATTTTTATTACTGCCGGGCTCCTTCTCGGGCAGGTAGGTGGTGCTGTGGAAGGACCAGGCCTACTGGTTCCGCCCTAGGGGTTGAGAAGGAAGATGAGCATACGATGACTCAGAAACCGCTCCTGGCCACCAGAGAAACACAACACTGAGTCAGGAGTCTTTTCGAAGCAGGAACTCACAGAAAAAAACCCGCTTTATTGCTATGAGCAGCTGCCTATATCATGTTGGGGACAAAGGTTGGGATTTTAGGATGGGGGGGTGGGGGGGAGATGTAAGGGCCAATAGTAAACTGTAACTATTGAAATGTTAGTTGCAACTGCCATGCGGAAGTGGGAGGCCAGAAGCCATTAGGTGTCTTGCTGAGTCCTAGCTGGCCAGAGACAGGTCACCAAACTTTATCTAGGCTCAGGAAGTTCCACTAGGCCTCACACCTGGGCCGTTCAGAGCCCAACATCTTCCTCTTTTGTTTTTGTAAGAGCATTAGTCATCGTGGCCCCTGTCTTAGGTTGTCCCGCTCTTGGAATCTTATCCGTCATTTAGTACCAGGTGTTTAGCTCGTTGAGAACCCACTCCATGGCCTGTCTTAGTTTGTCCCCCTCTAGGGATCTTACCTGTCATTGGTCACATGGAGGGCAGAGGAGGTGACAGTGGCTCATCTGAGGAACTTAATTCCTGAGTTGCCAGACTGTGATAATGTACTTTGACCTGATGAAGATTTATTGCCTCTAGCTGCTGGTGAATAAATTGTGTAATTTTGTTAATTACACAAGGCCCAACAGTGAGGAGGAGAAGGAGAAGGAGGAGGAGGGGTCCAAGTAGAGGGAGAAGGTAGGGTAAGGAGTCATGTAAGCCTGTCTGCAGCAGGCTCTTCTGGAGGTCCCGTTGACTCCTCCCCAAGTCTTCCTGGAGCCTCTTAATCTTGTCAATGGACAATTTCCAATTTATTGGCATAAAAGTGGCATTTTTCCTGTAAAAACAAACATACGCCTCCCTTTTCGGCCTTTAGTAGGTCTAATCCTCTCCTGTTTTGTAGGACTACCTCAGCCAGGAAATCTAGCTGTTGTTGGAGATAGGTCTCCCTCTGATATAATCAATAGAAGGCATAGGGAGGGCCTCATTTCCAGGGATGATATCTATATCTGGGATTAAGGTGGCTGGGGCATAAAGACCCATCCAATTGGTGGACAGAAAGTTATAGGCCATCCCACCTCCACAAACATAAGCCATTCCAAAAGGTGGGCAGCATTGAGCACTGGGCTCAGTTGTGTTGAAAGTACAGAAGGAAGGATGAATGTATCCCACATCTATATTGGAATTAGTAGGGTAAAACGGGACCCAAATGCCCAGAGGAAACATTGGGAAAAGCTGGACAGGGAAGGGGAAGGTGGCTGAGCAATTTTTTAAGGTTGTATGGACAACTGTACTGCAATCAACTGGGGAAGCCCAGATATTTTAGATCTCTCACTCGTACCCAAATGGGTCTTTTTCTTTTTACAAAGTTTTCCCATGGACAAAAATTCCATGAACTTTACATAAGTTTCTATCAAAAATCTCCTTTCTGTTATAGAGTTTTTGTACTTTAATTACTCTCAGTATAAAAAATTATCTCAAGCTTGGGAAACAAACAAACCCTTTGATCTCAGGAATATAAACATAAATCATAAAGAATGGCAGGCTCTTATCAGTAACACTGAATGTGTATAATCTTGCTTACATGTAGATGCTAAAGTCTTGTTGTCAAATGGCCCAGAGCTATGGATACAAGGCTAGCCAAATGGTTTTAGACAATTTCCTCTTTTTTATTTATTATTTTTATGAACTGGGTCCTCCAGGCCTCGGTGCAGAAAGACTGTGCCTGTCTTAGGTTGTCCTCTATGATATTTAGGCCTTACCTGTCATCAGTACATGCATTCCATCATTCCTGCCCTGTCTTAGGTTGACCTAACTCGAGAGACTCTTACCTGTCTTTGACTACCAGCCTCTGCAGGGGCTTTAAGATACTGTCCTCAGGAAGCTGGAGTCGGATCCATCGCTGTATTCCATGTACTTCTGTATGGCTATCTATAAAGGATCTTAAATGGCATTTAACAAGTGTGGGCAGCAGACACAGAATGAGTAAAAGACAAACACCTGTAGCAGCAAAGCTTCCTATCTAAGAAATGAGAGAATTCTATCTAGGCAAGGCAGACTTAAAAGCAGATATGAAGTCATCAGCAGCTTTAGCTATATCAAACAGAAGATGGTTATTTTGTAAAGACAAAATCTCTAAATGTAATTGAATCAGATCTAAGGAAATATGATCATTGTGCCAAATATCTCTTAAATGTATTTTCCCAATGCTTTTGACTATTACTATATTTTTTAGAAGTAAACAAATCCATTGAAAATTTACATGACACTCCAAACGACTTCTAACTTTTAACCTTAGTATATAGAGCATCTAACAGGTGAAACTGTATCTAGGGTAAGGATCAAGCCCAAAATCTTAAAGGGAGGTACAGTTTGAACTTTCTCAGGAGCTACTTTAAAGCTGTGAGTATGAAGGATAGTTAGACGTTAAAAGTACAGGCCTAAAGCCAAATGTCACAGTACACTTTAGGAACTCCTGCTAGGCACATCTTGTATATCTTTAGATTGAAATCGGAAACCTGCCATTAAACCTTAAGATAAACAATTGAATATATTGGGGGCCATTTATTTAAATTACCACATTTTGCCCCTGGCTCCCAATAGATTTATAATCATCACATATTATAAATTGTTAGAAAAAATAAAATATTTAGGGAAAATAATGTCATAATTAGTATAAATAATGTCTTTCTTAGTTGTTTTTTTTTAAGTTGGATTCCCCCTTTTGTTTTTGTAATTGAGATGAGATTTATAACTATTATATATTATAAATTGTATTTGGTTTAATTTTAAAGGTCTCCACATTCTTGGCTAATTTGAGATATTAAGATTTGTAAAATTAAACAAGTTAAACACTTTTAACATATAAAGGCATAGAGTAAACATTTTTTAACTGGTATAAGGCATAGCAAGGAGAGACTAAAACAATGTATATTGAACCATCATAACCTAAAATTAGTCTTAGTGTCTGTAATTTTAACTTGCTTGAGGTTTTTTAGCTTAAAATCTTAAGTCTCAGCTGGGCGTGGTAGTGTATGCCTTTAATCCCAGCACTCAGGGGACAGAGGTAGGAGGATTATCATGACTTTCAGGCCACCCTGAGGCTCCATAGGGAATTCCATAGGTCAGCCTAGGCTAGAGTGAAATCCTACCTCGAAAAACCAAAACAAAAAACCCACAAATTTTAAATCTCTTAATCCAATATCTCTAGCTAAGCATATTAGTCTATTACAAATTTAACCTTGATTAAACTCTCTGGGCCTGGGCAGCAGGACATAGCCAGCCCTTATGCCAGTAGCCCAGTTCCAGTGAAGTCCCCTGTAGTCTTTCTTTCCTCTTAGCAAGCTTATTAGCCTAGCCTTGAATGTTAATGCTGTCTGTACTTAGAATTTTTAAACTTTTATCTGCATAGTCCATAAAATTTGGTTTACCACTCCAGAAGACACCTTTAGTTGTAAGCATCAACTCTATGCATATTTTTTCAAAACAAAGTTTCCAAAATATCAACATCCACATGGTTAGGTTCATCTCAGCTCATTAGACAGTTTTAGGTTTGCTGAGATAAACTTCCAGACCAGGTATAGTTATGGAGGAAGGAATATTTATTGAAGCTTACAGATCCAGGGGAAGTTTCATAATGGCAGAAAAAGCTGGCCTGCCTTCACAGGCCAAAGCAGAGAGTGGGGGTGGGGCACAAGCCTTTAGAAATATAAAAGCCGCAGATGCTGCTTGCTAGGCCCTGTTCAGAAATACAAAAGCTGCCGATGAACCGAAGGTGAAGGGAAAGAGAAAGGGAATGAAGAGATGTCGACAAGTAAGTATTCGTTATAGAAGCAAAGTTTAGTGCACTAACTATGAAGACTGCCTCATAACTCATGAGGGTATGCTCACCCGCACATGTATACCAATTACCTCCTCAACGACTGCCTCTCACAGGGGCACTAGTCTGCCAGGTTCCCAGAGCCGCACATTAGGCACCAGATGCCGGGCTCCTTCCCAGCAGGTAGGTGGTGCTGTGGAAGGATCAGGCCTGCTGGTTCCTCCCTAGGGGATGAGAAGGAAGATGAGCATACGATGACTTAGAAACACTAGGCCTCATGCCTGGGCCTTTCAGAGACCAACATATTACTATTAGAAAATAGCATTAACCTGGAATAAAATTTTTATTAGATAATGAAAATATTCATCTTTGTAACAAATAATCAAACACTAGGTAGTCACATATTTGAAAGTTTGTCATAACTTCATAAACACAACATTTGGTTACATAGTTAAATGGAAGCGGCTTCATGTTTTAATAATAATGACAATAATTTCACTAATAAGTTTACTTTTTGGCCTGTGGATGTATGCACATGGTCCTGTCTGTGAGTGTGAACATGCATGTGCAACTGTGTGTGTGTGTGTGTGTGTGTGTGTAACTCAGATGACAAATTTAAATTTTGGATGTCAATCCTCATCTTCTACCTCAGTTTTTTTAAAGTATTTATTATCTGCATCATTTTTTATTAATTGGTTTTGTACTCAGTGAATTCAGTCAAGTTGGTACCATTGTTAGGCTCCTCCATGTCCTACCCTTCTCCTGGCCCCTCTGTGATGAGGTAAATGGGGTCATGCATTGTGGAGTTAGCCCACAGGTATGGGTAGGAGAAATGTCTCTGCATATTATGGCCCAAGGTATGGCTCTGACATTCATTCCGCCCCCTCTTCTGCAAAATTTCCCTGAGCCATGTTGGGTTCATTTCTGGTCTGCTTCAGTGATAAAGTGTTGGGGGCCTCTGGATATCTGATTTGGTAGGATTTGATTGTTCTTTGTATTTATCTCTCTCACCCTTGTGCTGGTACCCAGTTCACCAAGAAAACAGCACCCTTGCTTGTTTTGCCAATTATACTTAGTTTCAGCTGGGGCCCCTTTGAGGTATGATGGGGTGGCTCTCTTCTTAGGATCTGCATCTATCTGAAAAAGAGAAGCAGGTTCTCCAACAGAGAGTAAAGTTAGCACCAGACAATTGGGATGACCCTTATTTTTTTAATAGAGAATTTAGTAGGTGAAGGCCCTCTTGTAGCCCATGATTGGTGTAAGCTTGACAATAGAGAGCAGGTTCAGGTTTGGATATGGTTCTGACTTGTTTCCCAGCTCCAGCTATGGGTCCCATTCCACGGAGGGGACCAGTTAGCCAAATCAAGAGCCTACCTCAGTTTTTAAGGCTATCTCTCATTCATCACCACTTGGGTCAGCAAATTTTCCTGTTACCACCTCCCTTCTCACCATAAGTATGCAAGCTACACTGTCCTGCAGCTTTCCATGAGATCTGGGGATCCAAACTCCTGTATGCATGCTTGCACAGCAAGTATTTTATCCACCGAGCTATCTTCCTGATTGAATTTTATAATAAATTATTTTTCATAGATCATAGTTGTGTCAAGGTTTATACGAAGTATCCAACTAATTTAATTCATATTTTCCTCTATAAGATAAATTCATTTTAAAGAAAATACAAACTGTACTATAAAAAATATTAGAAACCTTTCAAACAGATATAAAATTTAAGAGGGTATTATTTACACAGAACATAGTAGAGTGAAATGAGATTAATCATAACATGCACTGGTTAATAACTTTCCCAAAGAAGTGCATTTGCTATTTTTAAATGCCAAACGTACAGAGAATAATATCAGGTATTCATTCACTCAAAACTACCATATAGTTAGATATTCTTACTTATGTATCTTGTTCCAACAAAACAAGCATTAGAACTGAGGGCCCCTAACCCTTTCCTATCCCATGTTGCTCTTTCTCTTCTGGGAGGTAAAAGTTAGACAAACTGTTATAGGTTGGATCCAGGATGTTCCAAAAGCCCACCTGGCACTATTGGAAGATGCTGAAGGAAGGGCTTGACAATCACACTATAAGCAACACCTACTAAAAGTGGTCGGGTATCAACTCTTCTCCCTACCCCTCTTTACCTCCTTTTCTTATTCCCAGCCAGGAGGTGAATAGTTTTTCTCTGTCATGTGCTTCCTACATGATGTGTAACCTGACCACAAACCCCTAACTAAGCTGTCAAAATCATGGATTAAAACATCTCAAACTGTAAAATGAAATAAACCTTTTCTTTTATAGCTTGATTTTCTCAGGCATATGTTGTTACAGCAACAGAAATCCTGTTATCATACAGAATGAACCTTACTTCACTCGTATGTTTTTCACTCATCGTCTGTCATTTATCTTCACTCCCATAAAACAGGAATGAAGGAAGATTTAAATCTGTCTCCATGTTCATGGAATAAGTTTATTAGTATTTCTTATTACAAGCAACTACTGAAATTAGGATAAGAAATTATATCAAGATAGCAAACAGCATCTTTCTGTTCATGCCCTTGTGTTCATGTGGAAGTGCTGCTCACAGTGTAGACCTTCTGGACAGCTAGAGGAAAGTTGAGGTGTAGGATGAAACATCCATTTCCTGTCAGTGTTTCCTCATGGAAGTCAGTAGGTACTTACTTTCTTCTCTGTCCACCTTTGTTTCAATCTCTGACTGCTTTGCTTTGGTTTGGCTGTGGATTTTTAAGGTTTGAGTTTACCTGCCCATTTTACCCATTTGTTATATTCTTTCCACTGTCAGTTTCATCTGTTAGGCCAGATTCATAAAGCCATGCCTTTCCATTTTCTCCAAGTATTTTTGTATTTTAAATTGAGCTCTTACACTAAAGATACTCAAAATGTACAAAAGCAGAAACCCAGAAGCAGCTAAGATCTCAACACTAAAGTAGACTTAAAGCACACCCAACATGGCTCAGGAAATTTTGTGGAAGAGTGGGTGGAAAGATTGTAGGAACCACAGGGTGGGAGAATATCCAGAGCCATTCTCCTCCCATAATGACTGACTTCTGCTCTCACAACTCATAGCCCAAGGCCCCATGGTAAACACCAGCAGTCCCACTGAGGATGTTTCCTCAGTGGAATGGGGAAGGGAGGATGGAAATGATGGTACCAACAGATGATGTGTCCACACAAAGTTTGTACTTAATAAAAAAAAATCAATCAACATATAATTAAACAAGTGAAATAAAAGATGGGCTGGAGCGATATCTCAGTGGTTAAAGGTGCTTGCTTGAAGGGCTTAACTTCCTGTGTTCCATTCGCCAGTGCCCACATAAAATCAGATGCACAAAGTGGTGCATCAACAGTGGAGTTCAATTTCAGTGGCATGAGGCTCTGGTGTATTCATTCTCTCCTCTTTCTTTCTCTCTCTCTTTGCAAATAAATACAACAAATAAAATATATTTTTTTCTAAAAAAGGTCTTTAATGATCTACTTGAATATTTGTTGTCATTTCTGCTGTGATATCAAATGTAATTGACTTTTGTTTGTATTGTCAATCATCCCAGTATTGTTTGTTGAATTATTTGCCCCATTTCCATATGTATATCAGTAATAAATACCACCTCAGGGAGGAAAGGAGACTTCAATTCCTCCTCCACCATCCACAACAGGATGCTGATGAGCCTAATATTGTGCAGATCTTAGGAAGGTAACAGCAGTTACTAAGAGGTCATGAATGCACTGGCCATGCCATCTCTAGAAGATGGCATTGTTCTACAGTTCATCCCATCCTGTGGCTCTCACATTCTTTCTGCCAGTCTTTCACAGTGTTCCCTGAGCTTTGATGGATGTAATATCAATGTCTCATTTAGAACTGAACACTCATGAGCTACTTATTCTCAGCACTTTGACAAATTTTGAGTTTCCCCAGTACTACCAACTGCACAAGGAAGCTTCCCTGACCAAATTGAAAGCAGTGCTTGATGAGTAGCTAATGAGAAGTTAATGGTTGTTAGGAGAAGAGGACACATTTTCTCCAGCAGTGTAGCCACCTGTAAATTGTACTACCTTCAGCAAAGAACCCTCTACCCATGCTAATGCAAATGACCCTAATTAAACTGTGTGGGAAATAATCTCCAACTCTCTCATCCTTCCTCTCTCTCTCTCTCTCTTTCTCTCTCTATCAAAGTAGAACAATGACTAGTTGGGAAGAAGGGGTTCAGTGGGAAGAGAATGAGGAGGGGAATGTAATGGGAGGTTATTATGATCAAAAAATATATTATATACATGTACGAAATTATCAATAAATAAATTACTATAGAAACAACAAACCATCTCTCAGCTAGCATGGTTCTCTTGTGCAATCCTTATTCTTGTCTTTTAGTTTTTATGTGTTTATCCTGTTGCAACATTACTGCCTGGCACCTGACCACAAATCTTACAGGTTTTTTTCTTTAATCAAAAGTGATAATTCTTATTTTAAAGCTTACTATTATTTAATCCACAAGGATTTTCAGATCAAGAAAATTCTGAAAAATATTTGAAAGATGAATAATTTTTCAGTATTTTACATGTTTTCAGTACTCTTTGTGCTTGTTTATGTGGTTACTCTGTGAACACTGAAAGACTTTGAACTTATCTTTGCTGTGGTAAAATAAGAATTTTGTAAGTTAATTCCTTAAATACATATAAACTATTGTTTATGGTTTTATTTATTTATTTATTTATTTATTTATTTAGGTTTTTGGTTTTTGGTTTTTCAAGGTAGGGTCTCACTCTAGCTCAGGCTGACCTGGAATTCACTATGTAGTTGTCTCAAGGTGGTCTCAAACTCATGGTGATCCTCCTACCTCTGCCTCCTGAGTGCTGGGATTAAAGGTGTGCAACATCACGCTTGGCTTTATTCCAATAAGTTTTAATCAGTAACTTAATCTCATTCCTGTGAAATCTTGATACATTTTGTCCGAGTCTCTGAAAATAGTGGTTCAGTAAGCCATGTTAAAAGCTTGAAAGAAAGTAGTGTCTGAGAATTACTGCATTAATTTTCCCAGGAAAATATGAACAACTGTCTGTTTACCTCAATAGGTCCTCAACAACAGACAAAGCACAATTCCACCAAAGTCCAATTTGGTCAAACAATAAGTGTATTGGGGTGACTTACAGGAGTTTGGGTAACTCCCAAACAGCTACACAGCAACAAAGCTGCATCCCCTCATACATGACAACCTCATGGAAGCTGCACCATGGTCTCTCTCTTCCTTCCTTATGTATATTAACTATTTTTTACTTCATTTATTGACCTGGTGTCCAGCAACCTTGCTTCATCTGTTGTTGATTTCATATGTCCTTTTGGGTTTCCATGATAACTTTCAAGTCATCTCTGAATATTGTTCATTTATTGCTTCATTCATTTATTGCTTTGAATTTCTTTTGTTAGCTCATTTATTTTATTGTGCTGTCTACCTTCCTTCCTCCCCTCCTTCCTTCCTTCCTTCCTTCCTTCCTTCCTTCCTTCCTTCCTTCCTTCCTTCCTTCCTTCCTTCTTTCCTTCCTTTACAAGGTAATGTCTCACTATAGTCCAAACTGACCTGGAATTCACTACGTAGTCTCAGGGTGGCCTCAAACCAACAGTGATCCTTCTACCTCTGCCTACCAAGTGCTGGTATTAAAAGCATGCTCCACTATGTCCGTCTTATTGTGCTTTTGAATATAATATTAATATATTCTTATTTCCAACTTTATTATGATTTCATATAATGCTTCATTACTGAGTACATTTTTGGAAGAGAGCCTTAATCATATTAATGGATTCCCTTCACCTCCTAATTTGTTAAGAGATATCATTATTTTTGAAAGAATGCCAATTCTCACTAAATGTCTGTTCAGAGATATTAAGTAGTTTAGATTATTTGACTTCTTTAAACTATTAATGCAGTGAATTGCATTAATGGAAGTTTTATTAAACTATTATTCAACTTGTGTTATAAACTTTATATCACTCCATATAATATTTTGTACTATATATGTCACATGTTATATACTAAGTTGGATTTATATGAGTATATAATTATCTAAGTGGGACTTATAGAAGCTATATGTATATAATAACATAAAGATAGTCTAATATATGTATTTGCATGCATATATATTACAACATAAAAAAATTAAACTGCATTCTACCATACTCAGTTTGCAAATATATTATATAGCATTAAGTTACTTTCTCATTGCTGGGAAAATATACCTGACTATAAACAGCTTACGGAAGGAAAGGGGTTAAGTTCAGCTTATAGTTTCAAGGGCAAATTTTAATGTGGCAGGCTGGAATAAGAAGCCTGGGTCACCACTCAGCCCAGGAAGGAGAGAGAGAGAGAGAGAGAGGACAGAAAACAGGGTTGAACTATGAAACAAGGCCCATCTGCAGTGACACACTTCCACCAGCAAGGTTCCTAAAAGTCTTATCTATAACCTTTCCAAACAGTGTCACCAATTAGGGGTCAAGCCTTCAAAAGTATGAGTCAGTGGAGGGCATTTTGCATTCAAACCATCACTCACAGCATCGTCAAAGAGTTAAGAAGACTGTTCCTACTCAGCCTAAGAGAAAGTGACATGCTATATTCCATAAATGTTTACTTGCATGTAAAATTTGTTTTGCTTTGTACATACATGCATGCAAACCTGTGTGTATGTGTTCTTTTAGGTTTTCATGAATTTGTGATCTCTGGTTACTCTCTTTCTTTAATAATTTTTAATATTTTATAATGTACTAAAAATCCATTTTATTCGAATTCTCATTCTCAGTAGAGAATATGTATTTGTTTCAAGCCTATTATTTTCCTAACATTGCCCATCCACATGCTGTTTCCCACATTGATCTTTTAGAACCTTATTTTTATTGGCCTTTGTTTGTATTTTAAGTGCACTTTAATTTTGTTTTTATCAATTGTTTCCTTTATCCCATTTTTTTAAAATTTTTGCATTTAGTTTTATGCTTCCATTCCCATTCATTTCAGGATACAGTCCTGTGTTATTGCAAACTTCTTGCATGGGGTGCTCATGCAAATGCTGTTTCTGATGTTCATTAAGGTTCCTTGTTTTCTTGTCCCTGGATCCTTGGACATATTTTTAACCTTCTTATCTGTCTGACAACTCTCTTTTATTACATGTGTTTGGGGGCATTGTAATAATTTATGGTCCCAGTGAAGAAAATACACTAAATTCCATGACTGGGGAGATGGAATATTTTGGATTTGGCTGTGATCTCATGATCTATATTGCTGAACTGAAACTAACAAGGAGTGTGTGGACATACTTCTCCCAGTGGAGACTGTCTTTCATTAGCAATGGAAAAGTTATGGTCTCAATAATTAATAGTACCTATTAATTATTAATAGTAAGCCTGAATAATATGACCTACATATAGGTTTCCAAGGATGAATACAATATGAAATGGTCAGTGATTTATGAAAAACAATATGATAAACTGTGTATTTCTGGTATTTATGATTTCAGGAGATAGAAGGAACATTGGGAGCTGATGTAGTTGTGAGAATTTTCATATCATAAGATGAATTTCCTTTGTGTTTTAAGAATGTATGCAACACCTAACATACTTTTTGTAATTTTATGAGAGAAAGAGAGAGAGAAAGAGAGAATATTAGTGCACCAGAGCCTCCAGCCATTGCAACTGAACTACAGATGCATGTGCTACCTTGTGTGCATGTGTAACCTTGCACACGTGACACCTTGTGCATCTGGTTTTCATGGGTTCTAGAGAGTTGAACATGGTTCCTTAGGCTTTGCAGGCAAGCACGTTAATCACTAAGCCATTTCTCCTGCCTGTGAAAGGGAATGTCTTTGTACTTGAAGTAAGAGCATGACTTAAAATGGAAGTCTAAGAAATGTTCATGTGGTAATGAGAAGATGGGCTTAGTCAGAGTAGAAGCCAATTCTTAGTTTTGTGGAAAAAATGTTGGAAGGCAGTGTTTCATTACAGAAGACCTTGGTTGTTACCTTAGAGATGATCATTTGCAGTGAATATTTTAAGATACAGGGGCCTAAATTATAACAGAAAATAGTGAAGAAGAGAAAAATAGCAACATATGTTTCTTGAATTTGTTATATACCAAGCACTATTCCAAGTGCTTTATGAATAGTGTAAACAAGTTGCCAAAAAAGTTAGGCTTCAGTTATTTATTAATTCAAAATAAAACAGTTGTTTCATTATTACTATTTTAGTCTAAGTGTAGATATATAAATCACCTAACTGCTTAAGTAGATAGAACAGCTAGGACTCTTAAGCTGGTATTATGCTTCTAAACTAATTGTTAAAATTAGTTTTCTGTGGCCCATTGGATAGTTTCATGAGAGTGAGAAGGCATCTGGGGCTGTCATTAAGCAGTAACTCAGCCATAAAGAGGTAGAGGCTTGGCCTCAGGATATAATAAATCAAAGAAGACTCCAATATTCTAAGCACGGGTGATAGAGCAATCAGGGATTAATTTTGATTTTTTGAAAGAAGTAATTCTCTCTCTCTTTCATCCTCTATTTCCTCTTGTTCTCTTATATTTGGCAGTTTATGAGTGAAGGTTATTGAAGATTAGATGTCTTCTTTCTCTTTTTATGTTCTTCACATATTAACATAAATATATGTTTAAAAACAAATTGTATTCAGAAATAAATTAAAATATAAGGGCTGGAGAAATGGGTGAATGGTTAAAGGCATACACTTGAAAGCCTGGGGGTCAGAGTTCAATTCCTCAAAACCCACATAAAGCCAGATGTACAATATGGCACACACTTCTGCATGTGCCTATTCTCTCTCTCAAATAAAAAAGTAGTTTTAGAAAATTAACATTTTATTTACATCATATCAGTCATTCTACATTAACAAATCATGTTAGAACATTGAACTACCTCAGAAGATTCTTTGGGTAAAGAATTAAACCACTGAGTCAATGGAAGCAAGTACAGAGATAAGTTCTAGTAAATACTATGCTGTGGATATTAAGTAAATTATCTAATCCTATTGCTTCAGTCTCTCCACTGCAAACTAAAACAATGATATATGGTTACTTGCTTTCTCCTAGTCTGTAGCAATTCAAATCCTAAAGCAGATGTACCTGTATAGGATAAAAGGCTTCCTAGCCAAGGACTTCTTGAAAGACATAGAAAAAGACCCTGGAGTTTTGCATAGCAGAGACAAAAAGAATCCTTGTCTCCACGTAGTCAATTAGAACCCTGTCTCAAAAGAAAGGTGGGTGGCATTTCTGACGAAAAGCACTTCCTTTTGTTTTTATATGTACACATTTTGGACATATGTGTCTGCACAGATATATACCCACATGAACATGATACAAATGTAAACACGTGTGTACACACATGAAAAAAAGTAAAAGAAAGAACTTCTTATGGGAGTATTCTGATTTTATCTTTCCCCTTTCTGTTTTCTAATTTGGCATTCATACCAATATGTGTATTTAAATAGTTTTTTATTACATGTGATTTACTGTGTCCTTCTTTTAGCTATTATTTTCCTTGAGATCTGAAGCACTAATGTTTTAACATGTCTCCTATGACATTACTTATACCCTGTTTGCCTTTAGCTTTTTGTCACGATGTGTCATCCTCCTTTGCTTTTCATTTCATTTCTTCAATGATTTCCTTAACAGATATTTAGTAAGTGTCTGTCATGAGTTCTAAAGAGCAGATCATACAGAGTTTGTAGTAAAAATCATAGGATTCTGTTTCCTTCATTTAGCCTCAGCCTTTTCTCATGGCCTTCAAGCCCACTTCGACCAACCTCATTGTTGTCTTCAATTTTAACTTTCCCAGGGATTTCTTTCCTAGTCTTGAATTTTATCGCCACTCTTCTAGTTTTCAAACCCCATGTTTTTCACATGGACACTTTTATGATACTCACCCAATTCCTTATATGTGCTAACATATGGTAATATATGCATATGTGTTCATGTTATCTTCCACTTAGATTTTAAAGTCTAAACACATCTAGTATTTATTAATCTATCTATCTTTGCATCCCTCCCACCCCAGATCTCTCAGTGGTTTCTGGTTATTTTATTTTCTTCCTGGAGTATCACTCAAGTTTTGACCTTTTATTTTCTATTTCTTTAGTTCTATTATTAATACAACTCCAAAAATGCCTTCATCTTTTTTTCCCATCTATTCCCCTATTATATGGCATTGTGCCTGTCCATCTGGATAATTTTGGTGCTTTTCACCATCATGCTTGCTTGACCATGTGAAAACTCTTTCTGTTATATCATATAGATGCTTTCTGTTTATGTCTATCTTTCCAGATACAACAGAAATACCATTTTTTAGAAACTTTATCCCTCCAAGTATAACCTCTTTTGCTTCTGGGACAGACTAATGTATCTTCCTTTCCTTTCCTCTTTCTCTATGCTAGGAGTCTTCCCATTTTGGGCCCTTGATGATGATGGACTGATGCTATTCATATTCATATTCTGCAGTGTCTTGACCATACACCCCCAACTCAATAAATGTATGTTAAAGATAATTTTTTGAAGAAGATATGTATGCCATCAAAAGTGATTATTTATCACTAAAGTATACCAATGAGTTAATTATCTATCCTAAATGAATAGCTAATATTTAAGAATAGAAAATAATTGTTTATTTTATTTTTTCATACGTTTATTACATTAAGGGAACTATACCTTTGAGCCAGGCCAGAGAGAAATGATACCAGTTATGAGAAGATAAAGTCATTTCTTTGGAGGTATTTACTGTCTCTGGTATCAGCATGTGATCAAATTATTACAATAAAACTAAAAAATAACAGAAAGTTACATGACAAATAAAAAATTATGGCTGGAGAGATGGCTCAGCAGATAAGACACTTGCCTGCAAAGCCTAATAATCCAGGTTCAATTGACCAGTACCACTGTAAAGCCAGATGCACAAAGTGGCACATGTATCTGGAGTTCCTTTAAAGTGGAGTGGCTAGAGTTTCTGATGTACCTATCCTCTCTCTCTCCATCCACCCATCTTTCTCTCTCAAATAAATAAAAAAAATTAAGTAAGAAAAGAAAGAATATTAATGATGAATGGACTTGATGAGTCTGTATAAATAATTTCATGATAAATTTTTAAAATTTAAAATTCAAGCCAATCAGTTAATTATCCCAGATTTTCCATGGAAATTGTTTAGTGCCCATTGTTATAGATTTTCTTGAGCTACTCTCAAAATTAAATAAACTACATAAATATTATAATTCCTTTTCATAAAGCTACTTATAATTCTAAATGTCCAGTTTGTTTGCTTGGGCCTGGAAGTTTGAATCACAAATGAGTATAGGTTGCTCTATTTCAAATCATTTTAGCTTCAGGAAAATTTTTATTTTTTGAGATACTTTTCTATATCTCAGGCTGGCCTTAAACTTGTAGGTAGCTGAGGATGTCCTAGAACTCCTGATATTTCTGCCTCCATCTCCTGAGTAATGGGATTACCACCATCAACAAGCCTGGTTTGTGCAGTTCTGGGAATTGAACCCAGGGCTTTGTGCATGCTAAGTGAGCACTCTACCAACCTAACTATATATCAGCCCTGGAAGAAAATATTTTAAGGATATGATGAAAGTAGCTCAGTGCTTTAAAGAAATCTGTAACCACTCTGCTTATGTTATCAGGTAAGAAGTTATTATAAACAATGTGCTTTAAAGAAATCTGTAGCCACTATACCTATGTTATCAGGTGAGAAGTTGTTATAAACCATGCATAGAAGGTGCCTCATATGCATCTGCTAAGCGATGTTGTTGGCAGGCCCATCTGTCTATGGACTTCTATGAAATAAAGATTTTTAAAAAATATTGGGAAGAAAAGGCTAGTTAAATATAGCAGAGCATACACTGCTCCAGAGGACATTAAAAATTTAAACAATATAATTTCTAAAATTTACCTAAATTAAAAAACATAACAATAATGACTAATGAATAATGATATCACATAAGTTTTGAACAATTGTATTTCTAGGTTTTTTTTTCTAGTAGTGTTCTGTTCCACTTTAATACAGATAAGAGAAACTGGTCCATTCTTCATGATTAGAAAGTGTTCTTTTGTCATTAGACCATGCCAAATTGATAGTTTTTATAGCCCGACAAGAGACCAAGTTATCATTACCTGGAGGGAAGCATTTAAATCATCTGGAGATGTCTCTTGTGTTCTGGAGTAATGTGGGAGTGGATTGTGTGAGAGGCTCTCACTCCCCAGGTGGCAAGGGTTAATTTTGCTGAAGAACTGTCAGTTTCCACCCTCAGGGTCAGTAGATTAGATTGGAAAATGTAGAGGAGGAGAGCTTGTCAAGGAAATTCAAGGAGCAGAGTTGATGCAGTTCCAAAGGGGATTCTAACTTGGGTCCCAGATCAAATCATAGATGCTTATGATTTATGGACTTGTAAAAGTGTGAATAAGGTAAAGAAGAGCCAAAAGAAAGTAAAGAGTAAGAGGTGTGAGAGGAAGATTATCTGGAGTGGCATCAAACTCTCTGGTTTCCTAGTACATTATTTGTTGAAATGAGAATAAAATGCCCATTTGAGGGGCAATTTGGGGATGATAGAAAATTTTGGAGACATTGATTTAATGGTGATTATTTAAAGTAAAGAGTATATTGCATTAAAAAGTCCCAGAATATAAGAAACAATTTTACAATTTAAGTGTTAGATATTGGAAAAGAGCTATCTTGTTCCTCTACTTCCTGCAACAGGAAACTCCCAGATTCTCCTTGCTATAGGAGTGCCCTGCATGCATGAACTCAGACGTCACACTGAACCCCGTTAACATGTACAATTAATATATGCTAATAAAAATTAAAAGGACAATTTTGAGGAAAGGAGTTACTGAACTGTGTGCATTTACAATGACCATGAGGAGATATATATATATATATATATATATATATATATATATATATATATATATATATATATATATGGCGATAAAATAATTTTCTCCAAAAAACTAGGCTAACATTTATATTTAGACATTTTTTCATTAGTAACCTCTAAACTGCTTGGTGTGAACTGAAGTAACCTCTTTAAAGTTTATTGATATTTTACATATGGTTTTGTGACTATCCAGACTTAACCATCATTACCTGAAATGTTTTTATTGATTGCATACCTACATTTTGTACTGACAGGGTCTTTAATTGGCCCAAAATTACCAGTAGGCTATACTGACTGGTCAGCAAGCACCAGGGATGCTCCTGCCCCTGCCTCCCCAGTGCTGGTACTATAATCACATAAAGTGTGTGTGTGTGTGTGTGTGTGTGTGTGTGTGTGTGTGTAAGCTCTTTACCAACTGAGATTTCTCCTAGTCTCTTTCTTGAGATAATATGTTTGGGAGAGTTTCATGTTGAATTAGTGAGTTTTATGCTAAATAAATTTTCACATACACAAACTAAAACATGCAATTATAATGTGTAAGTGAGTTATTGTTTTCTTCTTAAGTGTTCTAAATATAGGACAGCATGGATGGCTTGAACTTTTCTTGATTGATGTGAGTAACGGCTTGTATCACACTTGGTTTCAATTCTCTTTGTAAATGTCTTTCTTACAGGGTGCTGCTTTAATTAGGATGCTGGCTAACTTTATGGGTCATTCAGTTTTTCAGAGGGGTTTACAAGTAAGTAAAATGTTTTTTATTTTCTCTAACAATTTTTCTTGCCAATATGTTTATTTTAAGAATATTGCACCTTTTGGGAAGTTAATAATCACAATTTCTACTTCGGTGGAAACATTAAGATGTGTGATATGGGTAACGTCTTCCTCTGGTATGAAAAATAGTTACAAATAAAATACATAGTGTGTTAAATCAACTTGAACTGTTGCACAATTTGAAATCCATTTAATTTGCTTTTAAAATTTAACTCATTTTTACACGTCACATCCTAAGTAGCCTACACAAGAGTTTCAGAAATATAGCAGTCATTTTCTTACATTTAAAAATTTATGTAATGTAATATAATACACATTGTTAGATTTAGTTACATGCCTGAGAAAATCTTGGTGCTACTTTTTGACATATTACATCTCTGTTGTTACTGTTTTACTGTTGATATGCATGTGTAACAACATTCCAATGATAAATAAGTGATTTAACTTCAATTAGAAAATTAAGTTTATTTTTATAAGAAAGAAGAAATAAAACAGTTTTATAATGTTGCATTTAGAGTAAGAAGTATGAAATCTCAGAATGGATTTGTAGAGAAAGAATATTAATGTTTTAGAACAGATATAAATATAGAAAAATGGAACTTTTATATCATCAAACCTGCTGGAGTAAATCATGTTCCCAGTACTGTGATTGATGAATTATTTATGATGCATTCTGCTACTTAGGAGAAGTGTCCTTTAAAGCAAATTGATGTTCACCTGAAATACAATTATGCTAAGACAGAAAGAGCAATCAATCTTATCTGTTCTTAGTAAGCTTTTCATTTTGGAATTTAAATAAACTACATCTGTGATCAGGTCATATTTTAATAGTATAATTCTGTCTTTACTTAAAATAAACTGAAAGTAAAAATACAAAGCAAGAGTTAAATTTGTTATGATGAACTGTTTATACCTAAAGTAACAGAGAAAAACATACATTTATTGAAGAATAATTGTCCTTATAAAGTGTCTTTTTTGTTTGTTTGGTTCAGCAGGAGTTGAAATGTACTTTAATCAGCTCTTTTCATTAGGGACACCTTCAGAATGGCTGAATCCATTAAACCTGTTTGCTGAGTAGTAAAGGTTCTATTCTGATCACATAGTGGGGAGAACCTTTTTTTTTTTTTCCCTCAAGGAATGCCCTCTATGAATATCAATTATCAAGAGGCATGCCCTTCCTTATCCCCATCCTTTTGTTCTCCCCCTCAACCTAACTGAAGTTGTAGCATGACAGCTTCAGAAAATACCTCAGCTTTCATAAGAGCAACAAAAATTGAATTTGATTTCTTGGTTGAAGTTGATGTGGGATCATTTTCTGTATACACATTTTATTGCTTTTCTTCATCTAGGTATAAGGACTCTGTCAGAAGGGTGAATAACTATAGTAATAGTCTTTGGACAGGATTGTTTTGCAACATTTTTCCTTATCCTGTTGCACTTCCTATGGTATGCAAAGTAGATTATTTTACATGCTTACTTGATCCTTATCCACTGGCTCAACTTACTCCATTTAATCTGAAACAGTTAGAAGCCACCTCCAGACTCCCATTATATCAATTTCATTTGAAGCTTCTGTTGATGTGTGCTTTTATGCTCTCATACTTGATTTTGTTAATTTCAATAGCGGGACTCTATGTTTGTCAACATTGCATTTCATTTGCCTTGTGACATCTCATTGATCAGGGCGATCTGTGTCTTTCAGTACTTTGCTTACAGCTTTATTTATACTCATCACTCAAACTGATTTAGTGTACCATCAGCACTTTGGATTAGGCTACAGTAGATCCCTATGTCTAGGTGATAAATTATCATCTCTTGTGCATGAAGATGTATGGGGTACATTTTGGAGATGACCCCCTGAACAGACACTTCGTGTCATGGTGCCGTGTAGTCATGGAGTTGATATTAATATGCTTCTCATCCACAAGGCTCTGGGGAGTTCTGATTTACAAATTGTTGATAGAGCTAATTTGGGATGTCAGCACTTGCCTCTGCTATAAAATCTATTAATTGTTTTAGCATTAACCATGACTATTTCTATGTTGACATATGGATGTTTATTATCTGCAAACACACCCACCACTAGATTTACTGACACAAATTGAGAATGTTGTGTTTTATTCATTTATTTTTTGTTCCTTATTTCCTTCTCTTCCTCTTTTAGTTTTAAATGTTTGTTTTCTTCCCCCCTCCCATGTGCTTAAACATTAACTTCTTGTTCTACATAACAACAATGCTATAGTGGTAATTTTTTCTTGATTTATTATCTACCTAAATTTTGTGGGGCCCTTTGGGGTACAAAGTAAAAATTTAATTATAAATTACTACACACACACACACATACATATATATATATGTTAGTGGACTTCTGTGTCAGTTTATATATGTATATCTTACTTAAAATATCTGAATATACTTTATGTATGAGTATTTTATACCTTACACAGTACTTTGTATGAAAGTATATGTTTGAAATTTCAAACCAAATGTAATCCTCAAGAAACAGACTCTAAATACATTTTGGAGAAGGATTTTTGTTTCAGGTAGTCCCATAACTCATGGATCAGCTATTGGAAGTTGTAGAGAGAAGCTCATTTTCCCTTGCACTCTGGACCTTGATAGTTTAAAAAAATCTGTATTTATTTGCACATGTGTGTGCATGTGTAAATGCTCCATGGCCTACTGGTGCTGTAAGAAAATGCCAGATGACTGAAGCACTTATTTTATTTTATTTAGTATTTGGCTTATGTGGGTGGCTGGGCAATTGAACCCCTGACCAGCAGCCGTTGCAAACAAATGCCTTTAACAGCTGAGCTATCTCCCCAGGCAGGACACATTATTTTGTTTGGTTGGTTATTGTATAATGCATATAATTTCTTTTGAATTAGTTTGGGACATAAATGGTGCAGTCTTTCACAGTTTAAAACAATAAATTAGTTGTAAACTTTTTACAAGTAGATTATATACATACCTATAATTTATGTGTGATGCCACTAATAAAGCAGTTTCAGTTTTAATTCTTGAACTAAATGTGGAACTTAGAATTATCAAGTTTAAACTCTGGCCTGTTGGCTTATATGTACCCCTCATAAATAATATATTTTTAAGACATAGAAGTTGATTATACTTTTCATTTTTCTTTTCAATTTTTTTTATTAGTTTTCTATTCAGCAAATACAGGCAGTTTGGTACCATTATTAGGCTCATAGGTGACCTAACCCCTCCCCATTGGCCCCTCCTTGTTGAGGTATATGGGTCGTGCATTGTGGAGTTAGCCAACAGTTATTTGTAGATAAATGTCTCTGCATATCATGACCCAACCTGTGGCTCTGACATTCTTTCCCCACCTTCTTCTGCAAAATTTCCCTGAGCCATGCTGGGTTCATTTTTGGTCTGCTTCAGTGATGAGGTGTTGGGGGCCTCTGAGGCTCTGGCTCTCTGATTTGGTAGGAGGTGATTTTTCTCTGTGTTGGTCTCCTTCCCCCTTGTGCTGGTATCCAGTTCATCAGGAAAACAGCACCCTTGCTTGTTTCGCCAATTGTTCTTAGTTTCAGCCGGGGGCCCTTTTGAGGTATGTTGGGGCAGCTCTCTCCTTAGGATCTGCATCTATCTGAAAAAAGAGAAGCAGATTCTCCAACGGAGAGTAAGTTAGCACCGGGACAAATGAGATAACCCTTACTTTTTTTTTTTATAGAGAGTTTAATAGGTGTAGGTCCTCTTGTAGCCCATGATTGATGGTAGGTTGATATTGGAGAGTGGGCTTATGTTTGGATATGGTTCTGACTTGTTTCCCAACTCTAGCTATGGGTCCTGTACCACTGAGGTTAGCCAAATCAAGAGCAGTTGGTTCCCCACCCTGGCTGTGTGCCACTATTGCACTTGTGTGGGCATCACAACAGGTTATTTTTTGCTAAGTAGGTTAGACCATGAGTTGCTTGGACAGATATTGGTCATTTCCCCCATTCGCCCATGTAGCACCTTCTGGCACTAGACACGCTGACTGTCTGGGGACTGACTCTCTCCTGGCTTCCAGCCATGCCTTTCCATTTTACCTGTCAGTTGCATGTGGTGTCTTCAGCAATAGAGTCTTACCACTAACCTTTGGTGGGTTATCAAGTACTCTGGCAGAAATCTGTCATTCTTTTAGGAAACCTTGTAGAATTCTCTGATCAAAAGCTCGTTGTGGATGGTAGCCCCATGCTGGTACTGGGAGTTATAGGTCAGTGCCCACTAAGAAAATGAGGAAAAAGATTACTAATATACAAGAGTTAGAGAGGAAAGAGAGAGAGAGAGAGTGAGAGAGAGAGAGGGAGAGGGAGAGGGAGGGGAAGGGAGGGAAGATGTAAAAGATTTAGGTTAGACTTGATCCTACCCTCTCCAGTGTCTTGTGGTTCAGGTGTTTCCTGTAAGGGCTTGGTGAAGGTTTAGCCATTTGGTCTGCCTTTTAGGAAGTAGAATTTTATGGTACCATTGCTTTTGGGTCTAGATTAGTGTTTCCCACCTTCGATGCCCTCTCCTCCCTCCCCATCTCTAGTCCATGAGATTAGACTTTTCTTGAAAGTTCTACATTGCTACTGTTTTATATAGTACATTACACAAAATAATGTCAAGAATTTTGTAGGAAGCTTGAGGCAATAGAGTAAGTAGGGAGAAACAATTCTTATTTCAACTTCTAATTAATGCTGGGTTCCTACTAGTCATGAAATCTCCCTTAGCCTCTGAGTATATAGATATAAAATGCAAAAAATAAATTCTTCAAGATTCTTTCTACTTTTCATATTCTATAATCTAATATTTATTTAATGAGGTTTACCAGTTATGCAATAGGTGTTCCATTTATTTCATGTGAAGATAGCTGTTTTAATTTGATGAGGAAAACCACAAATTAAATGTTTAATAGGGAGTCACTTCTGGTCTTGCATCTCTGGGTCACCTATCTGAATATCAAAATAGCATGGCTGTCAACATATGCAATACTGTGATGTCAGCAAAAAGAAAATGACATTTGTTGCAGCTTTGGCTGACAGGATGTTTTATCTTGTTTGTATGAAGAAACAACCTACATTTCCTTGGGGTTTTAGCTGCTTGCTTATTTTCCCATTTGGCTCTAGATACTTAACATTTTCATGATTAAACTATACCTGTTTTAGGTGACATTTGTTAAGGACATTTTGAAATTTCTTGGTGATCTTCGCTGTTCATTTATACTAAGGTTGGAGTTGACTCTACTTGCAGGTTTGATGGCACTACTCTTCTTTGCAGGGTGGACCTGAGGAGACCCAGCAACCTCCATGATGAGTATCATTACTGTTGTCTCCATCATAGGGTGCAGGGCTTACTGTTTCCACCCATAACAACTGCTTCTGGTACTAGAGGAACTGTATGGAATTGAGTCCTTCAAGGCCTGTAATACATTTCTCCCAGATCTTTTTTTGGCCAATCTGTACCCAGAATTTTCTATAAACAACCAGGTGAAATGAGGAGCTTCCATGTAATTTTTCCATGCAGAACTCCAAACTTCACATTGAAGTCTTTGTTTCAGCAACAGTGCTTCTTACAATGGAAGGACTGGTATGTTTTAACATGGTCCCAAAACATGGCATGTTCTGGACCTCATCATTTCTTGTCATGCTGCTGATTGGACCCCAGGCCTTTCACATTCTGCTAACCCACATCCACAGCCCCACAGTCCTATTTCACTGAGCCATATATCTTCTCAAAGCTCATTCTTCAACTTAGACAACTACTGATAATTTAAGAAACCCTTTTGTCCCTCAAAACCATGAATTACTATGGCCCCATTACTGTCTATCAATAATATTGCTGCAGTTAAAATTACTCCTAGTCAAGATAGGCAACTATTTCTAGATGACAATCTTTTATATCTTTTATTTGTTATTTTTCCATGTGTGTGTAGGCATGTTCTTGAGTATGTATGTATGTGTGTGTATGTATATATATGTGTGTGTATATATACATATATACATACATACATACATATATATATACATATACATATATATATACACACACACACACACACACACACACACACACTGGAGCAAGACTCTCTCCATATATATATGTGTGTGTGTGTGTGAATACACACACACACACACACACACACACACACACACACGGTCTCACTCCAGCTCAGGCTGACCTGGAATTCCCTATGTAGTATAAGGGTGGCCTCACACTCATGGCGATCCTTCTACCTCTGCTGGGATTAAAGGTGTGCACCACCACACCCGGCCTTGTGAGTACATATTTCTATAGTGATCTCAGGAAAACTTCAAGTGTCCACCTGAGGAATGTCCCCCATCTTTTGTTGTGAGACAAGATTGCTCACTGCTTGTTGTTTATCAAGTAGGCTAGACTTTTCCACGGTGAGCACCAGGGCTCTGCCCGTCTGCCTCCCCAGTGCTGGCACTGTAGGTGAATATTACCATGTTTGTCAGTTTTACGTAGGTACTAAAAACTGAACTCAGGTTTTCATACTTCCTAGGCCAATACTTAACAACTGAGCTATCTCCCATCTTATGATAGTAATCCCTAAAGGAGTGAAACCACTGTTTCTTTGTTGGCTTTTTTCTTTTTTTCTTGACATTTTCATTCTATCTCATGCTGACCTGGAACTAACTCTGTAGTAGAGTCAGGCCCAGAACTCACAGAGCATTCATCCCACCTCAGCCTCCCAAGTGCTGAGTTAAAAGTATGTACCACCACATCAAGGCTTGCAACCACTTTCCATAGGAATAATCCTGGATAACACAAAATAAACCAGCATAAGTTTTAATGTTTGAGTTGAAAAAGAATTTTAGAGTAAGTTTAAACTCTTTTGCTGTTGGATTATTTCCCAGTTATGAATAATATATATTTTAAACATAGATGTGTCCATATTTGTACAAACTCTACATAGTTCCTGTTCTATATAATGCATTTTATATAACTCAGAGCAAATTAAAATTATTCTAGATATTTAAAAAGGAAAGGGATCTTCCTCTCTGTGTCTCTTGATGAATATAGGAAGAAAGGATCAGGGAAGCAACTTTTAGACAAATCAAGAACTTTGATGTCTCAAAGGGACCTACTCTGCCTATCTTCTGTCCCAGCTGTCATGCTGCTCGCTGCTAACCTCGTGATGTCCTAGAGGGCTTCTTCTCCTTTACGTCCTTCATATCCCCTTGTGCTCTCCTGTGTGTAGCATGTGGAAGTAAATAGCAGGTGGTTGCAGGAAGTATAATTTTCTGGCTTTTAGCCTATATAATGGAGAAGAATGTAGAAGACAGAGTGATTGGTGCTGAATTGTTTACAGATCTGCTGACATACTTATCTGTGGATGTCTTCGTCCCAGTAACTAAATTTTAATTGCATTTCTGTTATATGTTGTCATGCTAAGATTTATAAGCTATTAGCACCTTAATTTAGCACTTCTTTACATTTATGTTAAGATTTACTAGTGTAGAATGTTTTCACCTAATTTCAATTATTTGTAAAGTTATGCAATGAGAGAAATCAGGAAAATTAAACCAATAATAAGTATGTTTTGCTTACTTCATAATTGTAATACAGTTGCTATGGATCTATAATCTATATTTTGAATGAGTGGATTGAATTATGTCAAGTGAGCCAGTACCATACATATGTCTATATGGTTTAAGTTCTTAAAGATATTACTCTTCTAATATATAGAACTGAATAAAAGGCATACTACCAGGCTGGGGAAATGGTTTAGCAAGTAAGAGTACTTGCTGTGCAAGCAGAAGGACCCAAGAAGGCCTTATTTTCCTATATTCAATCTAATTCAATATAAAAGTCTTGATGTGACCACACATGCCCGTACACCGTTACTCTTGGGAGTTAGGCAAAAGAATTGCTGGAGCTTGCTGGTCAGTCAGTTTGACTGAAACAGCATCTTCAGGTTCAGTGAGATGTTGCATCTCAATGAAGCATGTGGAAGAGTGGCAGGATAAATGACATTCTCTTTTGTCTTCCACATGCATGCACATGAAATGGATAAATGAGCACATACACATGCATACACTACATCACTCTCTCTCTCTCTTTCTCTCTCACACACATGCACATACACACTATAAACATATATTGTGCACACATACCCAAAGACATATTACTTACTCATATCCACAGTGAAACCAGCTATTCAAAATAATTCTTTTGTTTGACACGAATTTTCAACCTTTGGTTTGCATGATCACAACCTTGAGCTCCTCATGCTCATCTGGCCAGGTTGGCTAGTCCTCCTGGGCTATGGGGAGTGCACTGAGAAGGAACTAAGCAGTACATTGCCTAAATTGCTCTGAGAACATCTGGAAAATTAGCTTTTTTTTTTCAGCCAGGATTTTCTCCCAGCAATAATTCCAGTGAATAATGAGGGCTAAAAACACAACTGCATGATGCATCGTCTATTGGGACTTAAACAGTCAGTGAGGATGCACTAGGCAGGTGAGCCTTACCCAGAGACTCCTTGTATACGTGCCTCAGGATACACTTTTCAAACACCTCCTGTCAGTACTATGATCACCTACTAATTCCTGTCTAAGTCATTGTCAAAGGCCACGCTAGCATTACTATAGGGATCCATGTTTATTGAATTGTCACATTATTTGAAAGCGATCTCTCATGATAATGTCAATAGAGGTTTTTGTTTGTTTAGTTTAGTTTTATTTTCTGGTGGGAACTTGGATGGAAGACATTACAGTGCAACATCATTTCCACCCTTCTACTTGGACAGATTTTAGTGTTTAATAGTATTGAATTTCCTATTTGTTTTTATAAATATACAATGATTTTGTTCTTTCTTATTTTCTGCCTCCCTAGAATTTATTTATTTATTTATTTATTTTTAAATTATTTATTTATTTATTTGAGAGCGACAGACACAGAGAGAAAGACAGATAGAGGGAGAGAGAGAGAATGGGTGCGCCAGGGCTTCCAGCCTCTGCAAACGAACTCTAGACGCATGCACCCCCTTGTGCATCTGGCTAACGTGGGACCTGGGGAACCGAGCCTCGAACCGGGGTCCTTAGGCTTCACAGGCAAGTGCTTAACTGCTAAACCATCTGTCCAGCCCCCTCCCTAGAATTTGTTGGTTGTTTTTCATAGTCTTTTGAAATCTTTCTTGCTCCTATAAATAAATAAATATTTCCTCTGGCTTCCTTTTCTGATGAACACTGCTCAGGTTCTAGCATCTTTTTAGGAAGTTTTTGCATTTTCTTTTGTAGATATTTCAAAAATCATTTTTATTATTTATTTAAATAAAGGTATATGTGTGTATATGAATGTTTATGTGACATAATATTGCTGTGGAGGCTGGAAGAGTTGTTCTACCTTGAGACAGGGCCTTTTGCCATTGCAAATAGGCCATTCTTGTCTGTCAGTGGCTTTACTTAGGTGCTGAGGAATGGAACACAAGCAAACACTTTTCCCCAGTGAACAGCAGTCTCCCAGCTCTTTGCTATATATATACTTGTCCAATGCATAACAATGCTTATGTTCAAACTATACATATGATCAATAAATGAGCATCTACATGAATCTGACTCTATGCATGTCTTATAGGCTTCCTTTAATGTAAATAATTCAGGTAATTATTTATTTTCTGAAAATTTCTGTTATATTACTTGGATCTTCCTTCATTTTCAGCTGTTCTAATCATTATAATTACATTTTTTACTCTGATTCTTATGGAAATAAAAATTAAAGGTCAAATATAAATTCCCCAGAAAACAATGATTTTCACAATACCTATTAAAGTAATTAATCTTCAGTATAATTTATTTTTTCTTTTCAAATAAAACAATATTATTTTTAATGATCTACATCAAGAAATGCCATTTCTCATACTGTTATGTGTCAACATCAGGGAATTGGAATTATGTAAAAAAAAAAATCATTGAGCTTGATACACACTCAAGCCCTTAAATCCTTGTTAGAAAGTGAGTCACCTTTCTGCTTAACCAGTGAGAATAATTCAGTAGCATCTAAAATATGGTTGAATAAAGAGAGATTCTTCTAAATTAGTATTTAACTGCTCTTTTCCATAAGGTAACCTACAACAAGATGTTTGGCTCAATTATTAGGGTTGCAATTGCTTATGCAAATCAATGTAAAGGCAATGAGGTGTGGATAAAAAGCAAAAAGGAAATATCATTATTATTGGTTTGTGCTCATAAAATTCTGATAGCCTGAAGGTAATGACAGGCAAAAAGCCATGGTGCTTACTAGCAACAACATACATGGTAACTTGTGTTCCAGTGAAGTGTTGTTTGTTAACACGTGTATTGAGAATTTTTATTTGAAGTCTACAGATTTATGCTTGTGGGAGAGTAGTTGCTGCCTTTATGAAGATTTTCAGATAAATTAAAATTTCATAAATAATAGAATAGAAATAGTGCATGGAAGTCATTTAGTTCATTATGAGATAGTATGGCATATTTATTCAGAGTATAGCTGACGGCTTTGCTCAAAAGTCTATATTCCACTTAAAACACTATGCAATTTTAGATAGGCTGAAGATAGAAAAGTGAATGCTTGGTAATAATTTGCTGTGACCATGCAATAGCATATGATAATATTGTTCATACTGCAGAGTTTGTAATATTGCTATCACTGTTGGATTTTTCTTACTAAGACCTAATCAGCATTATTTTTCATATTTTCATTTTATTTCATATGTAACAGGTTATATTCTTTTATCCCTTTGCCCTTGCTCCAGTTACCCTGGGGGCCTTCTTCAGTGGAGTCAGGTATTCACTGTGGGGTCATGAAGGCCTCAGTTATCCCTGTTGAATGGTGGTGAGGTGGTATTCCTACTCACTCTGTGACTCTTACAATATTTCTTCATATCCTTCTTCCACACTGTTCCCTGAGCCATAGTAGCCTTATGGCAGTCTGATTTAGTGTTATGTTTTCTGTAGCTTTTGGATTTCTACTTTGATAGGTTTTGATTGATCACTATGTCTGTCACCAATGCCCTGGAAGTAGTTATCAGGCTAGCAGTAAGAGTAGTATCTATGTTGCTGCTTCCTCTGCAATTTCTCCTGGGCCTTGGCAGATATGATATAGGTAGAACATTTCATGGTGAACAGTAGGGTATATTCTTGTCTTATCAGTGGATCTTAGTTCTCCTACATTTTCTCTTCCTTCTGTAAAATAAAACAGATTCTCCAACCAAGAAATAGAACATCTTGGGTTAAAGGAATAGGCAAATTTATTTGCAGGATTGTTTTTGGTGTGCAAGCCTGCTCTTTTTTATCTAGAGTGCAATGGAAGCTTCTTTCTGAAGTATGAGTTTCCTAACTATAGTATTCTGACTTGTTTTCCAGTACCAGATATGAGTTCTCAATTACTGAGTAGGCTTCATGTACAATCAGTTGGCTACCCAAAAAGGCTGTGTGTCATTATTGCACACGTGTACTTCTTGTCCAGTTGGTTGATTTCTTATTCTGCAGGGTCTCTTGTTTTTCATTCTGTTGGTGACCACTTCAATCCAGCAGTTATTATGAGGTCTAACCAGGAGGGAGGTAGTATCCCTTTAGGGTTAAGCACAGTATTCCAATGTTCTGTGACCTTAGACTGTGGTGTCTTCAGCAATAGGGTCTTACCTTTTAGATCTGGTGGATAATCAGGTGTTCTGGCAATGGCCTACATTGTTTAGGAGATCTCATGTGTCTCCGCACCTAACAACTCACTATGGGCAGCAAACAACCCAATTCCTGTTCTGGGATTTACTGGCTGAAGCCAATGGTTTTAAGGTTAAGCTTTTTCCACCTTTTGTGTAGACTATTCCCTCTCTAACTTTACTGATAGTTGTATCTTGAAGAATGCTAGAGAGAAGGAAAATTTCTCTGGAACTGACACATGTTGTCATAACTTTGTATAATTCCCTCCCAACCTACCATATCCCCACTGCTCCAAGTCCCACCTACTCCATATAGTCTGTCCATCCCCAAACCTGTTAAACAACTCCTCTATCCTTATTTCTTTTCCTTTCTGGTTTCATTCTAGTTTTATGCCCATATTCCTCGTGCCTACTACCATTTGTACTTATCTCTAATTGATCCCATTTAGGAACCACAGATATGAGAGTACATGTGGCATTTGTCTTTCAGTGCCTATGTGACTATGCTTAGAATGATTTTTTCCCCCAACTTCAACCATTGTCCTGCAAGTTCCATCATTTCAATTTTCTTTACTACTGAGTAAATTTCCACTGTGTACATATACCACATCTTCATTATTCGTTCATCAGTTGGTGGGTATCCAGGCTGATTCCAGTTCCTAGCTATTGTGAATAGAGCAGCAATGAACATGGCTGAACAAGAATCTTATAGTAAAGAGTAGTCATTAGGGTACATGCCCAGAGGTGTTATAGTTGAATCAATATGTTGATCTATTTTCACAAGTCTCCATCCTTATTTCCATAGTGGTTGTACAAGTTTGTACTCCCACAGGCAGTGTGTTAAGGGTTCCTCTTTCCCAACAGCCTTACCAGAATTTGTCCTTAAATTTTTGATGGATGTCATCTTGAATGAAGTGAGATGAAATCTCAGAATTGTTTTGATTTCTCTTATGACTAAAGATGTTGGACATCTCTTTAATTGTGCAATGGTCATTTGTATTTCTTTCTTTGAAAATTCTCTGTTCAAATCTTAACTCCATTGCTTTGATTGTGTTGTGCTGTAGGCAGTTCCATGCTTCTGGGATGAACTTCCTCACCAGAGGCAGTTTATGGGAAAAGGGATTTATTTGAAGCTTACAGATCCAGGGGACATTCCATTGATTGTTGAAGAAGCTGGCCTCCTTTCACAGATCCGAGCAGAGGGATATAACCACACAGCCAGGACCATAAGTAACTACAAGCTGATAGAAAAACAGTGAGAGACAAGACAAATCTCAGACTTCTCTGCATAATTTTAGACTGGAATGAGATCCAACCCCAAACATATCTCTTCTACCCAGAAAGGTGGAAAGCCAAGTTGTAATAAAATACCTGAATCTACTGGGGGACTCAAACTACAACAGCCTTTGTTCTTATTCTATATATTAGAGAAATAAGAAGAATAGCTGGTGAAGATTTTCTCCAATTCTGTGGAATGTCTATTGACTCTGTTAATTATTTGCTTGTTAGTATAGTAGCTTTTTAGTTTCATGAAGTCCCAGGGGTTGAGTGTTGATATGATATGATTTATGCTATGTTATTAGGGTCTTATTTAGAAAGTCTTTCCTTACACCTATAATGTGGCATTTTCTCCCTGCTTTTTCTTCTAGTTGTTTTAGAATTTCAGGTCTTAAATTGAGGTTCTTGATTTAGAGTTGACTTTTAAGCAGGGTGAGAGAAGTGTGTCTAATTTCATGCTTCTACAGGTTGTTTCAATTTCTCCAGCATCGTTCACTAAAGATGTTCTTTTTTCTCTGGTATGTATTTTTGGCCCTTTTGTCAAAGATCAGGTAGGTGTAGTTGCATGAATTTTGAGGTAAATTTTCTATTCCACTGATTGGTGTGTCTGTTTCTGTGCCAGTACCATGCTGTTTTAGTTACTATGGCTTTGTAGTGTATCTTGAAGTCAGGTATGGAGATCCCTCCAGATATATTTCTTTGGTTGAGGATATTTTTGGCTGAGGCCTTCTCTTCTTCCATATGAATTTTGAGACTTTTTTCTATCTTTATGAAGAATGTGGTTGGAATTTTCACTGGAATTACATTGGGACTATATAATACTTTTGGCAGGATGGCCATTTGCACAATATTAATTCTTCGAATCCTTGAGCATTTAAAGTCTTTCTATCTTCTTATATCCTCCTCAGTTTCTTTCTTCCTTGTTTTTATGTTTTTCTTGAATAGGTCCCTCAATTCCTTGGTTAGTGATCATAGAAGGTATTTGACTTTTTTGTGGTTATTAAATACACGATAGCACCACTTATCTCTTTTGCAATATATTTATTTTGGAGTATAGGAAGGGTATTGATTTTTGTATATCGATTGTGTATCCTGTCGCTTTACTGAAAGAATTGATCACCTTTAGAATTTTTTTGCTAGTGTCTTTTGGGTCACATATATAAAATCATGCCATCTGCAAATATAGCTAGTTTGAGTTCTTCCTTGCCAATTTGTATCCCATTTGCTTGTTTCTCTTGTCTTGTTACTTGAGGTAAAACTTCAAACACTATGTTGAAATGCAGTGGTGAAAGTGGGAACCTCTGTCTTATTCCAGACCTTAATAGGCATGCTTCAGTCTTTCCCCATTTACTATGATCTGGGCCTTGGGTGCATTATAAATAGTCTTGATTATGGTGAGATGTGGTCCCTTGATTCTTAGTCTCTCCAGTGTTTTAGTAATAAAGGGGTGTTATACTTTGTCAAAGGCCTTTTTTGCATCTATTAAAATAATCACATGATTCTTGTGTTTATGTTTATTATGTGGTGAATTAAATTTATTGATTTCTATATGTTGAGTCCTTCCTGAATCTCTGGGATGAAACCTCCTTGATAAAGGTAGATTATGCTTTTGATGTGTTCTTGAATTCAGTTTGCAAGGGTTTTCTTAAGAATTTTTGTATCTAAGTTCATTAGGGATATGGGCCTATTTTCTATTTTCTTTTTCTCTATAATTTTCTATTTTTTATTTATTTATTTATTTATTTTTTTACCAAGGTAGGGTCTCATTCTAGTCCAGGCTGACCTAGAATTTATGGTATAGTCTCAAGGTAGCCTCAAACTCACAGTGATCCTCCTACCTCTGCCTCCTGAGTGCTAGGATTAAAGGTGTGTGCCACCATGCCCAGCTCTAATTTTCTGTGCCTCTGTCTGGTTTAGGTATTAGAATAATGCTGGGTACCTAAAAGGAGTTTTGGGGTCTTCCCTCTGTTTTAACAGTGTGTAATAATTTGACAAGAAGTAGTGTCAACTCTTGAATAAAGGTTTGGTATAACTCAGCAGTAAATCCATCAGGGCCTAGACAAATTTCGTTGGGAGATTTTTAATTGCTTTTTCAATTTTGTTGGAAGTAGTGGGTTTGTTTAGAAAGTCTATTTGTTCTACATTTAGTTTTGGGAAGTGGTGAGTCAAGGGATTCATCTACTTCCTCCAGGTTTTCCAATTTTATAGAATATGGGTTTTGAAATATACCCTGACTATCCTTCCAGTTTCATTGCTATTTGTCATGATGCCTCCATTTTCATTTATATTCTTGTTGATTTGAGTCTTCTCTCTCTCTTTCTCTTTTATTTTGATCAATTTATCAATCTTGTTTATTATTTTTTTAAAGAACCAGCTCTTCCTTTCATCAATTTTTTAATTGTTTTATTTTCAATTTGTTGATTTCTTCTTTGATCTTGATAATTTCTTTCCACCTGGTAGTTCTGGGCCTGGATTGTTCTTGTATTTCCAGCACTTAAAATTTTTTATTTTATTTATTTGAAAGAGAAGTAAGGAGAGAGAGAGGGAGACAGAGAGAATGGGTGCACCAGGGCCTTCAGCTGCTGCAAATGAACTGCAAAAGCATGTGTCACCTTGTGCATCTGGCTTATATGGGTCCTGGGGAAGCAAACCTAGGTCCTTTGGCTTTGCAGGCTATTGCCTTAACCCTTAAGCTATCTCTCCAGCCCATCTGCACCTTTAAATGGATACCTAAATTATTTATTTGAGATATCTCTATTTTTGTAATGTAGGCATTAAGTTCTATAAACTTTCCTCTTAGAATTGCCTTCATTTTGTCCCATAGGTTTTGATATGTTATGTTTTTAATGTCATTAAATTTGATTAATTTGTTGATTTCCTGAACAATCCATTTATTGTTTAATAGTGAGTTGTTTAGTCTCCAGAAGTTGATGTGTTTTCTGTTGTTACTATTGTTGCTGATTTCTAGTTTTAAGGCATTGTGATCCAATATAATGCAGGGAATTATGTCAGTTTTTCTGAATTTGTGGAGACATGTTTTATGCCCTAATAAATGGTCTATTTTGGAGAAGATAGCATGACCAGATGAGAAGAATGTGCATTCAGTAGTTCCATCCCAAGCAGCCACACTGAAATAGTGACTACGCATCTAGCGCTGGTGCATAGCACGTGAGCTCAGCCATTTCTCACAAGGACCCAAAGCCCTGCCCCCCTCTCACTTTCTGTTGGTTTTTTTTTTTCTCCTAGGCAGATGACATTGAACAGTGTGTAGCCTTGGTGCCCAACCCTAGCACTTAGCCCCATCCCTCATTCAGCATTTAATTTTTTAAAGACTTATCTACAAAGCTGAAATGAATAAGCTTGCTATAGAATGCATGTGTGAGCACATGTGTGCTTTTAAATTTTTACTATTTTAAATATTTTATTTATTTATTTTCAAGCAGAGAGAGGTAGAGAAAAGAGATACAGACAGAGTGAATGGGCATGTGAGGGCCTCCACTTCCTGCAAAGGAACTCCAGATGCATATGCCATTTTGTGCATCTTGCTTTTTGTGTGTACTGTGTAATTAATTGAACCAGGGTTCTGAGACTTTGCAGATAAGCACATTAATGGCTGAGCTATCTTTCTAGCTCTTTAAAATTGTATTTTAATGACAATGGTCAAGAGTCTGTGAACCTAGGTTTCATCATCAGCACAAAACAAATATTTTAACTGATAAATGTTGGCATCTATTCATACTTCTGAATAAGAAATGATTTTATTTGTTAGTTTCAGTTTTTGCATCTACAACTATTAATTGAATTTTTTTATTTTGTTTTAAATGTTGTGAACTGGACATTGGGATTACTTAGACTTAGTAAATTACTTATCATTATTCTCATCAAAATCTATTTGTATTTGGTCATACTGTAGGCATTTTACATAGCTTAATAGAGGTTTAAAATTTTAAATTTTTAAAATTTCTCAGGCTGGAGAGATGGTTCAGTAGTTAAAAACTATTCCTTATAAAGCCTGGCACCCCAGGTTCAATTCTGCATTACCCACATAAAGCCAAATGCACAAAGTAGTGCTACATCTGAAGTTCATTTGCAGTGTCAAGAGGCCCTGATACACCCATTCATTTTCATTCATTCATTCTTTCTTTCTTTCATTGCAAACAAATAATAAATGAAATATTTTTAATTTGCATTTCTTAGTTAAATTTTATCTATGAGTTAAGGTCTCAAGACATATTATTCATTTTACCTAATCAAGTTGATAGTATGAAATAATTTTTCAGATTATTTAATAATTGACTAGTCATTAAATACATTGTGTTATGAATAGACATATATGTATGTATTTATGTAAATGTGTCAGATTTCTGAAAGCATGTACATTTGGATTCATCTCTATAATGTACCTTTGCCTTTTGTAGATATTACCATTTCATTTAGATTATTAGTTCAGAATACATACAGTTAACATAAAGACAATTTTCTTCTAAAAGACATAATGCCCACATCAACAATTTTTCTTAATGTTTTAAAATTTATACTTCTTCTTGTATTACATTGTTTTGGTTCATTAGTGTGATATCCTAGAATTACATATTTGTCAAAAGTTTTTATGTCCACAAATTTTTTCCTAATTTCAGAATTTCTTTTTCTTCACAACTCGTATTTTCATTATTGATGATGATACTAATCTGTGTTTTAGTAATAGTGATAGGCAGGTACCTAGAGGACAGTAAGCTTCACCTGTGTGAGCATTACTTTCTAATTTGCACTATGTAATACTGTGTAGTATCCTGTAGGTGAGAGACTTTTCTCCTGAAGCTTTTTGTCAGTCTTTCCTCTAAAAGGTTAATCCAGTATAAAATTATAGCAGTAAACTTTGAAAGTTCTTTTTGTTCCTATATACTCAGCAAACAGCACTGGGTCTGATTCATTTTCAAAATAAATTTCTTACCAATTTAGTAAGAAAAAATTATCCCATATTTATTTCAGTTAATACATTTTTAATCAAGAAAGAGGTTAAAATTTTATATATTCTCCTTTTGCATTTCACACTTCATATAATCAGTATAATGTTTATCCATGCTGTTCACTTGTTTAAAAATTCAGGTTTGATTGCACTTTTCAAAGTTTGTGT
The DNA here is from genome assembly GCF_020740685.1 of Jaculus jaculus. Taxonomy (NCBI): domain Eukaryota; kingdom Metazoa; phylum Chordata; class Mammalia; order Rodentia; family Dipodidae; genus Jaculus; species Jaculus jaculus. The sequence goes on from NC_059107.1 coordinate 116,268,419, forward strand.
AAGTAGTTGTAAAATAAAAATAATGAGGCCTAACAGGTCTACTATAAGATTTCTCCTTGGAAGCCTAATATCAAATTTTTGCTAAAACCCACATGATCATGTAGTAGCTTAAGAAGCATGTTGCAGTGACTTGTCTTATGTGGCATTGTTGGAACTTGCTTCATAAAAATACACTGGCATTACAAATTCCATTTCAGTCCACCTTTGTGTTTCTGCCTATGAAAGAAAGAGCTAAAATCCAGCTTGACACAGAGAAACAGTGATACCGACTTTTTATATTACATTTGATTTCTTTTAGCCACCAGTCAGTTATATTCACCTTCTTTCTTCACAAGTTCCCTCCATGTGATTATTCTACTGATCTCAGGTTTTTCTGTTTGAGAAATGTAACACATTTTTGTATTCAATTACCTCTTAGTGCTTTGTGATAATAAACTGATTTTCTTGTTGGATCAATTTTGCTTAATGTTAGGTATACATCCCATATTATTCAGTCATCAGATATATTCAGTCCTTCATTTATTCCACCCTTACTTAGTAGGTACTTATTTTATGTTGGACTCTGTGATAAGTACTACATATTCAGGGCATGCTGTGTCCATGAGATTTGGTGGCAATTCTTGTAAATAATATGAGAAATAAGGGAGAAACAAAATAAATAGAAAAAATTACAAATTAATACAAATAAATATATTTCCTCAAGATGATGCTAAGAAAAAATGCTAAGAAGGAAAACTAAAATGACATAAAATAGCATAATGTATATTAATCTGTTTTTTACTTTTTATTTATTTATTTGAGAGTGACAGACAGAGAGAGAAAGAGGCAGAGAGAGACAGAGAATGGGCACGCCAGGGCTTCCAGCCACTGTAAATGAACTCCAGACAGTGCAACCCCTTGTGCATCTGGCTAACATGGGTCCTGAGGAATTGAGTCTTGAACCTGAGTCCTTAGGCTTCACAGGCAAGCACTTAACCACTAAGCCATCTCTCCAGTGCTGGATATTAATTCTTAAGAAGACATATAAACCAAGATCGGATGGGACTGATTCCAGGTAGAAGGAAGGGCTTTATGGAAGGCTGACGCAAGAAACTGACCATGTCCAAGGATAAGAGTGAAACTGATGTGATAAGCAGTTTGTAAGAACAAGAGATAAAGGAGGATTGTTAAGCAACAGACAATTGTGCAATGGTAAGAAGTTTGCATTAAATGGTTCTGGATTGTCTGTGGAATAGCTCTGTTTAATTCAAAAAGTTTTCTAGTAGGACTAATACATTGGGACTACAGCAGAAAGCATATCAAGAGAGAAATTAGGTTAAGCAGAGTAAGCAGGTTATTTTCATACTCAAGTGAGAAATTTTGGAAGTTTGCATAATGCACATGCAGAAACATAAGAGGATGCCTCTTTTTTTTTTCAATGCTGGGTATATAGTGTGAGGTGAAGAGAAAAAAAAAATAAAGGAAGGTTCTGAAGATTCTGAGTTGAGGACCTGGGGCCAAGTCCTAAAGGGGCCCAAGAAACAGAAGTGGACAGAGAGGAGTGACTGACATAGGATAGCTGGAGAGGCAGCCAGAGTACCAAGGGCATTATTTGTCACTGATATCAAGAGAAAAGATTATTTCAAGAAGAAGAAAGTGGATAAGAAGTTTAAATGTAACTGTGAGGCTGGTGCAGAATGCAGACTGAGAAGTCTTGCACTTGGCAGCCCCCATGCTTCTTGGTGCCAGTGCAATGGGTCAGTGGAGAGAGTAGAGGAGAGTGTGGGAAAGGAGCCAGAATGAAAGAAGTTTTAAATATCAGGTTTGTGGAGCATTCTTGTCTTGTTGCTAAAGATTGAAGATCACTGTATTTGCAGAGGAAGACTCAGGAAAGGATGTGTTTGATGATGTATCAGAAAGAAGGGGTTCACTGGTCCTGGTTAAGGTGGAAGGACTTGTCTTGAAAAGGCGACATTTTTCCAATTCATTTGAGGGCCTGGAAATGTGCTATAAGGGGCATTCTTTCTGATGATTTCGATGACTACTGCAGTGGTTTTTGACAGGGTCAGTACTGGATGCAAGAGGGCTGAGAGTGGAAGTTAGAGAGGCGTGCACAGAGAGCGTTGAAGGATTGCCGAATGGTTTGGTACTAAGTGCCAGTTTAAGTTTGGTGCTTGTCAATGTGTATTAAAGCTACATGACTGCTTTGAATGGTTTTCTCTTGTTATACTCAGCTACTTGATGAAGGTGTGGGGAAGATAGTTACATAGATTTATTTAGGATTGGATGTTTTAAGCCCAACTAGTTCAATTGAAGTTGAGGGCTAAAATGATGAGGAAGCTACTTGCCAAGAATTGCTTAAGATGAACTTGAAAATCTCAGTTGGGTAATCAGGGAAGTAAAAATAGGGGTCCCTTGTCAGATAATTTATTTATTTATTTATTTATTTATTTATTTATTTTGGTTTTTCGAAGTAAGGTCTCACTCTGGTCTAGGATGACCTGGAATTAATTATGTAGTCTCAGGGTAGCCTTGAACTCTCAGCGATCCTCATACCTCTGCCTCCCAAGTGCTGGGATTAAAGGCGTGCACCACCACGCCCAGCAGATAACTTGTAAAATGACATATTAAAGCAGTATTTTGATTTTAACATGGTATAAGAGAAATCTCCTATGGTTCTATGAGAAATTTGTTTTAATGAATTGCCCATATGCCATGAGCATTGACAGGAGAATGTCAGTGTTCCAGAGAACTTATTTAGTCAGGAACATACCGTGTGACCAGTCTCTTGCCATGCACTAAGGGAAAGGTAGAGAAAAGAGGTAGGGCATGTTTCTTGAGTCTGTTAATTTTATTTTCTAAGCATTTATGCTCACTTGAAGTTTAGTGTGTTTATTGCTTTAGCACCAACTTGGGTGAGTCTGTTTTTTTGTTTGTTTGTTTGTTTTGTTTTTTGAGGTAGGGTCTTGTTTTAGCCAAGGCTGGTCTGGAATTCCCTGTGTCATCTCAGGGTGTCCTGGAACTCACAGTGATCCTCCTACCTCTGCCTCCTGAGTGCTTAAAGTTGTGTGCTTTGAGCTGGGAAGATTAATTAACTCACATTCAAGGAGTCACCCATCAGTGTTCTTCTCCTTTGGTCTCATTTCACTTTTCCCTCTTCCCTCCCCTAGTCTCCTTTTGCCTAGTTTCCTCTCTTCGTGTCCTCCCAGTCTCTTTCTCCATCAGGATAGGAGATATAACTCCTGTATTTGTCCTCTAGAAAACTTTGAACTCTCTTGAAGGAAAGGTTGGAGACAAATATGCTCTAGACTGCCCCCTCCAGCTGATATTATTTAAATCAACAGATGTTCTTTGTGTGGCAGGCATCTAAGTTTTCTTTATTCTTTTCCCCCCTTTTCTCCCTGCCTAAGTCCCTTCCTCCTCCTCCTCCTCTCTCTCTCTCCCTTCTTTCATTTCTGGTTTCTTTCCTTGATTTCTTGGTATGCCTTTTTAGTGTACACGCATATCAGGAAGTTCATTATTTGCATTCTTCAGTTAGTCTTAGAGAAAATAGATACTTCTTCCCAAGATCACATGACCTGTAAGGATCAGACAAGATCCTCTCTTCTTTTCTCCTCTCTTTTCCCTCCCCTCCTCTCCCATCCCCTCCTCTCCCCTCCCTTCCTCTCCCATCCCCTCCTCTCCCCTCCTTTCCCCTCCCCTCTCCTTTCTCGTTCTTTCTTTCCTTTCCTTTCCTTTCTTTTGTTTTTTCTTTCTTTCTTTCTTTTTTGTTTTGTATGATTCCTTTAGGATTTAGTTCTAGCATGAAGCTCCAACATGTGTGAAGCCAGGATATACACACCAATGCTTTCACTGCCAGGGAAAATGGAGAGGAAATATTTAGTATTTTGTCCTTTCCATTTCAATAGTGCGAGGAAGAGTTCTTGCCTTCCTCCCACATTCTATATGAGTTATTGCCCTTTATAAAAATGGTGTTTAAAAGCTGTAAAGTGAAAAAATGATAAATGCTCACTACAAATCTTTGGAGGTATAATTATTCTTGATAGAAAGCAACAATATTTCAAACCCTTGCTTTAGCCTTCTTGTCACATCGGCAGAAAAATCAATGCTTGAATTTACGTGGCATTTTCCAGACTTGTCTTAGAAGTAGAGGACATTCTACTACTTGGTGCCACTGAGACACATGCTGTGACCCTCATATTATCAGAGAAACACAGTAGGTGGTCTGCTCAGAGATAACCTGCTCTTCTTTTTATTAGCTGAACTCTGACTTTCTTCACCCTTTGAAAGTCTTATGCCCTAGAGGACTATGCCTTTTGTGTGTAATCCCCCAAATATGATACCTTAAGGTACAGTAATGAGTTTTTTGCTGAAACACACAATGCAGTTTTGACAACTACAAGATGAAGACAATTTTTTCTTGAGGCTTTAAGAGAAAGGCTTCCTGAGTTTAGAAAGAGAGATTCCAGAAGAGATACTGTCCTCTTCCTCAGAAGTCATGTCTGTACTTGTTTGATGCTGCTGCTGCCATTTAACCACCACTTTAAGTGATCTAAAATGCACATAATGTTTCCAAAAGAGAATGGCATCAGCTCTGACCTATCTATTTATAGTAGGTAAAAATAAATTTTGCTATTTCTAAAGTCATTCTCTTTTGGACATTTTGCTGCTTATAGCTAAATACAGATAAACCAATCCATGTAGTTTTACTACATCATCCTCCATATCCAAATGAATAAGCCACTGGAGTTCTCATTTCTCTGTCCCAGCATGTTAAATTATTTTCATGTAATTTTTCAAAGATAATAATTCTTCACTAACTAAACTCACTTCTCTTTGTTTTCCTCTATGTCATTTTTATAAGTCCCATTGCCTTTTATGCATGAAATGTTGTGAACCATGTTACCACTTAGCAAAGAAAGTGAAAATGGTCTCACAGGAAATAGTTTACATTCTTCAGATGATATCAAATGCAGTTCCAGTTACCAAACAACACACACACACACACACACACACACACACGACAAATATTCACTGAAATAATGAATTAAATTCTATTTTAGTATTTAAAGAAATTATATTGAGGGAACCTAATGAGATTTAAAACCTAGTTCCTAGTACAAAGTTAGTTGTTAACAGAAAGGAACATTGCAAAAGGAATGATAAATCACATGCATATATTGATCACCTACTGTAACAGTAAAGTTGGCAGAGGTGCTATTTAAATAATGGTAACTCATTCCTCTCTCTCTTAGTGTTTATAGCTATTGTGAGTTTAGTAAGAATAACAAACAAGAAAGTGTGAAAATGCTCATATAATACTTTGTACAGAGGTTCAAGCCCATATCTACATCCTAAATCTTTGTGCATAACTGCCTTCCCAAATCCAACAGCCAAGAATTACCCCCCACACAGCAAGAGACACATTTAAAACTGAATATATTTCTTTAAATAGCAGTTCTGTTTGGCAGCTCTTCTCCAGTATTCACCTTTCCCTCCACCTCAACTAAAACATAACCTTTTCCCACATTGAAACAATAGTCTATAATAGATGCATTCCTCCACAATTGTTATCTTCTCTTCACCTCTTTTGCACCCTCTATCCTGAGATTTCCTTGGAAGGCTACAAGTGCCAGTGCTCCTAGTTCATCCCTTTCAAATCCACTCTTTGTCATGAAGCCTGGATACTTCTCATCAAATGCACATATGCTATGCTCAGAATAGAATCCAAACAACTTAAAGTAACTTAAAAATGCACTTTATGAATTCTATTGCTAACTTCTTGTTCTCTACGTCAGCTTATCCACTGTCAGCTTGCTGGAAACACCTAATAATTCTTTTCTAGCTGGGCATGGTAGCACACACCTTTAATCCCAGCACTCAGGAGGCTGAAGTAGGAGGATCTCTGGGAGTTCAAGGCCAGCCTGAGACTAATTTTAGGTCAGCCTGGACTAAAGCAAGACCCTACCACAAAAAAACCAAATATATATTTCTAGCTCTTTGTAATTATCCACACATTCTTTACTATTTTGCCTGCTTCAGTTTTATCTCTGGGATTCAAATTTGATGCATTTTCTCTAGAAATATTTCCTGCCCTTTCCAATCCAATTTGTCATTCCAAGTAAAGTATTTATGTTACATCTGTACATAGTACTATATGAGCATTTTCACACTTTCCTTTATGAAGTAGATAGTAGCATCATCATTTAATATTTCTGAGTGCTGAGATTAAAGGCATGCATTTTTAAGTTACTTGAAGTTGTTTTGACTGTATTCTAAGCATAGCATATGTGCATTTGATGAGAAGTATCCAGGTTTCATGACAGAGAGTAGACTTGAAAGGATGGAACAGGAGCATTGGCACGTGTAGACTTCCAAGAAAAGCTCAGGATAGAGTGTGCAAAAGAGGTGAAGAGAAGATAACAATCATGGAGGAATGCTTCTATCATAGACCATTATTTCAATGTGGGAAAAGACAGTGTTTTAGTTGAGGCAGATGGAAAAGTGAACACTGTAGAGGAACTGCCCAAAGGGACTGATATTTAAAGAGATACATGCAGTTTTAAATGTGTCTCTTGCTGTGTGTGGGGTTCTTCTTGGTTGTTGGACTTGGGGAGGCAGTTATGCACATAGATTTAGGTTGTGAAGATGGACTTGAAGTCCAGTGTTCTGATTTATTAAATGATGATGATACTATCTACTTCATAAAGTTAAGGCTATAGTTGCATGGGATATAGTCATACATATATATATATATATATGTATATATATATATACACACACACATACACTCACATAGTTACAAAAAGTTGGCAAATTCTATTTTCATATATTATATTCCTTTCTATTATTTATGCTTCTTTCCTTTCCATTACTAAATTTTCCAACCTGTAGCCTGAATGTATTAAAAAGATTGCCATAGCTAACATCTAACAGAATCTTACAGTATACTTATATTCACTACTCTAACATTGTGCATATTAGATTATTTATTCATCAGAAAACAATAATAATACTTAATGTTATCAAATCAAAAATGATTAAACTGTGTTTAATATAAATGATATAAGCAGATATGGATGTTGGTTTTAACTAGAGGTTTTAATAAATACTTCTAAAATTCCCTTTTTCATTGATTTGTAGTTTGAAGTCTGTATATATTTCTGTTTCATTATAACTAGCAATTCTTTTATGTTTTATTTTACCCCGATTTCATGACATCATTCTGTACAAATAAGATATGTTTTATGCAAATTGCACAGTTAATTCATTATAAACTTCTCTGACCCAACCCCATTTTTTAGTTTGGTTGAAGAGGTTGTTTTCTAAATATATCTCTTTGCCTAAATGATAATTTTATGATCCAATTATAGTTCCTAAATATAATAACTCTATTGAAATTTATTCAACCACAGAGACTTATTTCCTATGAATTCATTAATCAGTGTGATGAATTCAGGTATATATATATATATATATATATATATATATATATATATATATAATATGTGTGTGTGTGTGTGTATGTGTGTGTGTGTGTGTGTGTGTGTGTGCTAGAGAAAGTATATAAAAGATGCATAAGTAATTGTTATGTCAAATATTTTATATTTTTATATACTGACCAAAGTAACAATTAATTAAAAGACTATGTGAACACAAAAAAAAAAGAAAAGAAAACTATAGTTGAAGGCAGAAAACCAGAGTTTCATTTTTCCATTTTAAACCAATGACTCCTGTCTGTAGATGGATGCATCACCTGTATTCTTGCCTCTTGTTGAATATACCTTTAATGTTTAATCAGTCTGCATTATTTGCTATGTCCCTTAAAATATGCTAGTTGATATTTTATCCACATTAGTAGCTACAATTTCTGAAATACCTATTTTAGAGTAACTATAATTATTTATGTTTATACTAAAACATTCTATTTTTTATCATGTCAAACCAATTACTATTGACTTTTAAACATTCAAAGGCAAACATAGATTACTATTTCACATTCATGTGTCCAAGCATTTCTACATCCATTGACTTGTAGTTTTGAATGAAACATAAATTTTTATTCATCACATACAAGTATTTGAATGTGTCTGAACAAATGGTTATTATACCAAGACTTCTAAAGATTCAGCCATAGAAGTCCTTGCAAACACATCACACCTCAATATTTTCTGTTGCTGTTGGTAAGCTTTTCTTCATTGCCACTTCTTCAGCTCCTATGAGGTTGCCTGATACATGCTAGGCCCTCCATACATTTTGTGAAATAGATGAATAGTGCATGATTAGATATTAAAAACACATTTACAATCTTTTGAATTACTTTGAAATTCTGCAAGATAAAGTGAAATTCCATTAATGCAGGAGATAAATGTGTTCATGTGAGTGAAAGGCTAAAATAACTAAAAATTGTTTTTTGGAAAATAAAAAGACTTGACACATATAGAATTCTAAATACATCTGAATGCCAAGACTGCTGGAAATCCAACATGAATGTAATCTTCCCTGAATACTGAGGCAGCAAGACAGGAATTTCTTCTTAACTCTGGAAACATGGCCTTTTCAGTTTTCTTGAAGAAGAAATCTAAATTTCAATCTGAAATGAGAAGGAAGCTAAGAAGTCAAGCTTAATGATCAGGACTGCAATAAGAGTGATTCCTATCACAAATAGTCAGAATTTTATGATCTATGAAAAGACGATTGTAGTTGTTTACTGGAATTCATAGTATTACTTTCCTTCTCCCTAAGAATAATTGTGAATGCTTTTAATCTTAATATGTTAAGTTACAGCATTGCTAGAGAAATACAAATTTATTTAATTCACTTTCCATTGTTTACAAATTATTTCACCGAAGTGCTCAAAAGGAATGAAGAATAAATTTGAAATTTCAATCAGAGATATATTTTAATCCTGGTTCCTGGGTTTATGTTGGGAAAGCCTCCTATGACATGTTCAGAGATAAATTTAGGTTCAGCTTGTTTATAAACAGTTTTAATTTCTTTTATAGAGTAGTTATTCATGACAACTCATGATGTAGGTGAATTCCTGTTGCTAGTTAGGGCTGGGCATGGTGTCTCTGGGCTCCTGGCTCTGGGGAGTTGCCATGTGCTATGCTCTGAATGAACTGTCATCAGACTTTGAATCTGTCACAGGTGCTATAATTTGTGCCTCAGAAAATGTTCTTTCCTATCACTAATTATCCCCCAAAGTATACTGCTCTATATAAAGTATGGAAAAGAGTCAGCAATTTTTTTTTCAGTTCAAGTGCTTGGATGTAAATGAGGATTTTTGTCTACCACCTCACATGTTGTAAAGAAAATAGAATTTCAAATGGAGGGGCTCTTCACCTTACACTTTACAGTACTTCACTCTTTGCTATTCATTTTCCACTTTGAAATCACAAAAAAATACTGGGAAGTAGCCATCACTCTGATAATAAGATGTACCACACTTCAGAGAAGGAAGTAAGGTGTGAATGAGAAATGTGTAGGTTTAACCACTAAAAGAAGGTAATGAGAAACAGGAACTCTCAAGGCTAAAATTATGAAATAGACATTGAAATGACTTGTTCTTATTAAACACTAATGTGTGTTTCAACCTAGAGAAATCTTTATTTATCTTCTTAGTTATCTGTTGGCCTTCCTTTGCACAGAGAGACTAGAGAGTAAGGGACCGGTTGGAGCAAGCAGAATCCCTTTCAACTTCACAATCTACCGGCTATGATTTTTATTCATAAGACTCAATTTAATTTCCAACTATTAAACACAAAAGCCTGATTAGAAGGGTGTTCCATATATATCATTGCTGAGAATGTTTCTTCCAAATTGATAGAGGTTGTCTAGATCAACTAGACTATCTTTGACCTTGGAAACCATAAGACACGAGTACAGCTATAAAAATCCTTGTTAAGAGCTTAATAAATTGGGTAACTTAATTAGGAAATATGCTATAGTTAAACCTCTTTGGAACATTCTTAAATGGGATTCTAAATCTCTATGCATGTCCTCTTTGTATTAATGCAATTCCACACATGGAAATGGTTAATTTAATTGAGAAAGAAATGTGTTTACTGGTAATTGCTTAACCTTTGAATTGTAATTACAATTTTATATTCTTATAGGATTATTTAACCATTCATAAGTACGGAAATGCAGCCAGAAATGATCTCTGGAATACATTATCAGAGGTACAGTATAGTTAGCTGAAATGCCAAAATATCTTCTTGTGCATTTGAATGTCATTTATAAAACCTTTTATTAACACTGATAATTTGTCTTAACATCTTATATTCCCCCCTTCCTATGCTTTCCTGTTTTATTTTTCAAATAAATAAAGATGATGCAGTTCAAAATTATTTAAACTACAAAAGATACCTTGCTCACTTTCAAGCATGACTACAGTTTTAAGGATAATTTTACTATGGTAAGAGAGATTCATGGTAAAGAAAGAAATAGTAAAGTTTTAAGGAGTTTGATTTTTTTTTACAAATTAATAATAAACCTATTGGGAAGAATAAATAATACTCCAAGTATTTGCTTTAATAATAAATTATATTTTAGATTCACTTATATAAAATTTTATGTAGGTTTAATAAGACTTCTTTCATACAATTAGGAAGCTTTACAATGTAAGAAGATTAAGGAAAGATTAACTGCTAGTATGTGATTTTAGCTTCACTGATTTAAATGTTTTCATATTGAAGTAAATTATAATGATAAAAATGAAATGAATTGATGTTAATTATGTTTATAATACATGCTTAAAATCTAATTTATGCTATTTTTGTTATAAAGGCTTTAAAAAGACATGGAAAATATGTAAACATACAAGAAGTTATGGATCAGTGGACACTCCAGATGGGCTATCCTGTTATCACCATCTTGGGGAATACTACAACAGAAAATAGAATCATAATCACCCAACAACATTTCATTTATGACATTAGTGCTAAAAGTAAAGCCCTTCAAGTTCGAAATAACAGGTATAGCATTCTTGTTAACTTTGAAATGCTTTTCTTTTATATTTCACATTGCATTTTTAATATTTAACAATATTGATAAGATTCTGATAAATTATAAATAAAATATAGTTTCAATTTATTTACATGTGTTTTTTCATTTGGATTCATTTATTTTTACTTTTTAGATATTTCAACCCTCAATGTGACAACATTTACTGAGACGATAAAACAAGATTTGAGTTCTAACTTCCCTTTCAAATATTTCTTGAATTAAATTCAAGAACGTTAAAACATGTGCTGTGACCTACATGGAATTGAATAAAGTGAGATTTGTTCAAAAAAATGAGAAGAGAAAGTAATGATCAGAAAAAAAAATAATTAAAATAAACTAAATTCTACACATAATAATGTTTAACTGAAAGGAACAGAACATAGATACATAAAATCTAAATTTCAGTTGTGGTACTTAGTATATGTACTTTTTGCTCTTAATTTTATTGTTTGAAACCATGCCCCAGATATAGCATACAGAGAAGGTATTTTTTTATTGTAGACCAGCTCTCACTCTGTGGTCCTGACTAACCTGGAATTTGCTACATAGCCAAGCCTGGCCTTGAATTCATGGCTATCATCCTGCCTCAGGCACCATGCCTGGTTAGAATCATGACATTATTTTAACTGTTTGAAACTCTTGTGTTATTACTGATAAATTCACATACAAGATCTTTTTCTTTTCCACTTCATGTTTTCTGTTTTGTATGTCATTTTAAAGGCTTATAAGAGTAAAGCTAAGAGAACTTACATCTGTTTCATTTCTGATAAGAAGACCTGGCTATGTAGGGTGGTAAGCATGATGTTAAAATTAGTAATGCAATTGTCTGTTTGGATTGGGCTTTCTCCCATTGCTTTGGAAAACTATAAGTTTGCTTTAGTCAACAACAATTTAACCAGAGGCTTGGAACACACACTTCCCAAACTGTGAGGTCTGAAATCATTCTCAAATCACTTAGCTTCAATCATGGAAATACAGAGACAGAAGTGAGGCATTCCTTAGTGCTTTCTAGTCACTATATATGGTGTCTTATTTAGGAAAGCACTGTCTTAAGTCTTGTTCTTAGTATAGGTATTAACCTTTAATGGCATATACTGGGCCAACCAATGGTTTGGACCTGTGGAATAGCACACTACCCTGCCACATGGCAGGCAGGGCTGACTAGCAGGGCTTCTCTGCCCAGCCTGCTCCCTGTGAGGTCAAGTGCTGCCTCTAATTGTTTATCACTTGGCCCCAGGCTAAACACATTCAGACACCACCTTTGACCTTGCCAAGGAGTACATAAAAACTGACTGTGGCACAGTTAGAGAGATTCAGGCAGGCCTTTGAGAACTCTCAGCCTGACATCAATATCATAATACTGAAACACATGAAGGACAAATAGATGACAAGACAAATTTCAAACAAAAATTGTTGTCAACCTATAACACACATCAAGATGTAGCAGCCATGAGTCACTTCTCTGAAAGGAAAAACATTCTTCTAGAGTGTATAAGCGTATATAAATAACATCCAGACAGCTAAGCATCTGTAGGAATTACAAACTACATGGATGATTTTGAGCCCTAAGAATTTGGCAGATGAAGTATTAAGGGAAAGGTAACATCAGGCATCCCATTCATCTAAGAAAATGGGTGTATATTTAAACCTAGTAGAGGCCAGAGTTGAAAATGTAGTATATAAATTGTTTATAACTTTTAAAATTATTTATTTATTCATTTTATTTGAGAGAAAGAGGGAGGGAGGGAGAGAGAAGGGGAGAGAGAGAGAGAGAGAATGGGTGCATCAGAGCCTTCAGCTGCTGTAAGCAAACCCCAGATGCATGCACCACCTTGTGCATCTGGCTTGTGTTGGCCCTGGGGAATTGAATATGGGTTCTTTGGCTTCCCAGGCAAATACCTTAACCACTAAGCAATCTCTTCAAGCCTCAACTTGTTTATTATTGATCATTTCATTCACTGTGATAGAATGGTCCAAACCTCAGTATCACCTACCTAGTTTGTGCATTGGGCCTTCCTAGCTCTTTATTATGCAATGTTAAAAATTCCTGTACTATAATCTACTACCAATTTATGCCAGTATTCAAGTAAAATGTACTTGTTTTCTAAGTTCTTTGTTTCTTGCTAAGTTCTTTGCTTTCAATTTTGTAGAAGACATTGTGACACCAGTACAACATGCCAAGTACATTTTAGCATATATAGTAATCATATTTTTGTTATATGGTTATAGGAAAGGGAAAGATCTTTACATAACAAATAATGTAATAATAAACTTATCTGATGTATGACATACTGTAACATGTGTGCTAAAATATTAATATTTAGAAAGCTGGAAATTTGTGTCAATAAAACTATAAATTTTGTGCACTACAACATTATGCAATGTGTCACAGAGCTCTGTGTACACAGTAGAATATTCCTTTCCTCAATAATGCTTTCCTTTTCTTACGGAGCTGAACACTGCTATCTTCAAACCATTTTTCACAGTCTACACTAATCTGTTAGTACTGTTTCTATGAAGATTTCTCAATACAGCTAAAACATGTACCTCTGCTGCTCTGTGTTACTAAGACCAATAGAAATAAGTGTTGCTTAACTATACGCATGTAATCTATTGCTGAAGACAGAGAGTTACAGGGACTATGAAAGCAGGAACTATCTTGAGGATATTCTGAGGCACACTTTTTAAGTTTTTAATGCATAAAATGAATTAATTAAAATTCAAGTTAAACTCATGGTGATGAAACACAATGTAATTTCCTAAGTTCTGGTCTTTGAAAAAGCTGAACTGCTGCAATCTTAGCTTTCATTGTAACATACTATCTCTGTGCTTCATTCAACTCCAAATAGTATCACCTACTCTTAGAATAAGGCAACAAGGCTGCTGAGGTGGCTCAGTGGGCATGGGCATGGTGCTTGTCACACCAGGGTGAAAACATGAGTTCAGATACCCAAAGCTCACATGAATGCCAGATGGACGTGGAGGCCCAGCTCTAATTCTGGCACTTGGAAGGTAGAAATAGGGGCTCCTTTGGGCAAGTTGTCTTGTTGGCCTATCTGAAATGCTGAGCTCTGAATTGAACTGTGACACCCTGCCTCAGTAAATGAAGCAGGGAGCTATTGAGAAAGGCCCTCATAGTCAAGCTGTGGTCTCTCCATGCACATGCATCCACGTGCACCACATATCTATGTATACATGCACCCCCCACACAATATACAAACAAGACAACAGAACTTTTATCACTTTGATTTTAAAGTAAAATTCATGAACAACCTAGTGTATTCTTTTGAAGTCATGAAAAATAATATCAGGAAGGAAACAATTCAGAAGTGAATAGAAATTCTTGATAATTTGTGACTTTTGTCTTTGTCATAATGTATAGATTCTGAGGGTGTAACACCCCCCACACACATTATATACATGGAATGGAATATAAAAATATGGAAGTCTATTTTAAAAGTTTTGCGAAGTGCTTCAAATTTGTGTGTTAAATTTGCATGTAATAGCTTTTTTTAATAACAGTCTGTTTAGTTGGTTGGTTTTGGAAATTGACAGCTATATCAAATTTTCTCCAAATGTATTATTAAAAATATATATGTAGGTATTTATATGAACACCATTTTTGTTTGTTTGTTTGTTTTTTCGAGGCAGGGTCTCACTGTAGCTCAGGCTGACCTGGAATTCACTGTGTAGTCTCAGGGTGGCCTCAAACTCATGGCATTCCTCCTATCTCTGCCTGCCAAGTGCTGGGATTAAAGGTGTACGCTACCATGCCCGGCTTTATCTTGTATTTTTAAACACTTTACAAAATCACAATATTAAAACCAAATATATCATAATCAATAGTTATTCAGAAGAATAGCATCCAAATGCATATATAATTATTTGTTTATATTAAGGGCAAACAGTATTTCACACACATTGTTTGAGTCATAGTACAAATATATCCCACATTGTTCACTGGAAATTCATAAATATCCTTAATTCTTTGCTTTCTAAGAAATACTTATTTTACTTCAGATTTTACTTGACACAACTAAATGTGGAAGATATGTCTGAAAAGATCAATCTGATAGATTCACCATTGTTTTAATTACAAATTTGTTTGTGCTGCCCCTTTTTCTTTTTCTTTTTCTTTTTTTTTTGGTCCCATTTTTACTTTAATTTTCTTTAATCATGTTTCAAACATTATGAAATGTTTTCTGTCTACATGCTTTTCTAAGTGAGTCTGTAATTTAGCCAGAGAACCAGATTCAGAATGGAGGCATGATTATCTAGTTATTCCAATTAACAAAGTAATTTCCCATTTTAATAGAAAAGCTATTAAAGAAATATAAAAAATGTTGTCCTCTTCTTCAAGGTAAACAATACATTATTTAATAATAGTGACACATTCTCATCTCTATGAAAGAAGTTTGGTAGTATGTACTAAAAAGCTTACATGAGTGGCTTTTCACTAATAATTGCCTGAAAAACAAATGAAGGTTTGACTTGCTTAAATTATTTTCTGATTGATATGTGGATGACTACTACAATAGAAACAGTGATAGTGTTTTCATATGTTGCTTTCATTAAACAAGCAGACAATTTGAAAATTTGGAATCTCAAACATATTAAATTCTTATACTTAGAGTGTGTTTTGGTATAAAATAATGTGGATTCCTTCCAATCCTCCTTTGGACACTATTATCACCAAATTCTGTTTATAATAAGTGAAAATATGAAATGGTAAAATAATAAATTTTTATTCTTATTTATTTACTTATTTGAGAGAGAGAAAAAGAGGTACAGTGAAAGAGAGAGAGGGGGGGGGAAGAAAGAAAGAAAAAGAAAGAAGGAAAGAAAGAAAGGGAAGGAAGGAAGGAATTGTGTCAGGGCCTCTGGCCACTGCAAATTACCTTAGAAACATGCATCACCTTTTGCACATCTGGCTTTACACGGGTACCTGGAAATTGAATGTAGGTCCTTTGATTTGCAGGCAAGCTCCTTAACCACTGAAACATCTCTCCAACCCTAGAATAATCAATTTTATGTGAGTCAGTGGAAACACCATACTTTCTCAACCTCAAAGACATGTTCCCTGCACAATTTATTACACTAGGAATGTGCCCCAAAATGTGTAGTCCACCACTCCCTCTCACAATTATTAAGGGTACACAGAATTTCTTCTCCTAATTCTAAAAAACTATTTTCTCTGCAGTGTTTTTGTTGGCTACCCCTGTTGCTACTGGTCCATTGAGAAATCAGAATAATATAGATATATTTCAAGCAAGGCAACAAAGTATAGTCACTGGATTTATTGTAAAAGCATCCCACATATGTCTTCCTACTTACATCTTTGAGATGAAATTGATATTACCTCATGTAAAAGTCTAGACCTCAGTTTTTATCTGATAAAGTGGTGAAAGAAAGAAAATCTTTCTTTCTTTTCTTGTTTGTTTGTGCTTAGTTTTTCAAGGTAGGTTCTTGCTCTAGCTCAGGCTGACCTGGAATTCACTATGTAGTCTCAGGCTGGCCTGCGCAGTGAGTCTCAGTCTCACTGCCATCCTCCCACCTCTGCCTCCCAAGTGCTGGGATTAAAGTCATGTACCACCATGCCTGGCCTGAAAATGCTGCTTTTAATAGCTGTCACTGATAGCTGACCCTGCATGTTGCTGAATCCTTTGACACATGAACTTGGAAATACCATTTCAGAAATCAGAGCATGAAGGGTGTTTCACATTATTCTTTGTGTGGACCTGGGTTTTAGAAAAACCTGATGAGTTCTACTCTGCCTTTCTTCTTTGCAGGGTAGCATTAGTTGTGCCATACTTATCGTTACATAAAACATGTTAAAAGTGTCCCTAAGAATTGTTGAGCAATAAGTAAGGACAATGTTGAAATGCAAATGTGGGAAACTACTGTAACATGTATTAATGTAACAAGAAAAAAAGTAGAAAGGAGTTATTTTTAGACATTAATAGTGTGACTTAGATTAATAGATTTTGCTTTTATTTCTAAATGACAAATCTACTTTTATAAGATAAATTGTTTTGCTGGTAGTTTTCTTTCTCATTGAAAGTAAAACATTGGAGGCCAAATCTTCATTGAAACAATAAATTCTTTTTGACTCATTCTTTTTTGTTTACTTGTTTGTTTATTGTAATTTCCAATGACAGCAATAAAAACCCAACAGAAGGTGCATAGGTAATGTATGTTTTTGTTTTGATGTAGCTATTTTTATTCTTAAACCTTCTATTTTATTTTGTAGCTACCTGTGGCAGATTCCATTAACTATTGTGGTAGGAAACAGAAGCCATGTGTCTTCAGAAGCAATTATTTGGGTGTCTAACAAATCAGGTAAAATATATATTCCCCCTGAGGACCCATTTGGTTTTGGGTAATTATTTAGCAACTTAACCTCTGGCTCTGGCTGTTATAAAATGTGAATAAAGACAAATTATAAGCAGAAAGTATAGTAATGATAACCACTTCTACAAAACTAGGTATAATACAGTTTCTAAATAGTTTAATTTCAGGCCTCTTATAGTGCTATTATATTTACTTGTTTCTCTCATAGTAAAGAGAAAAATTTAAGTGTGTATTTATGGTGCTAATCTCCTTCAAGACATATAATTTTATAATCCCAAATGTAGTTAAAATATAATCATAACTTCTACTAGAGTTGTATGGAAAATATTGAAGCAGAGGCCTGATTTTTTAATCTGTCTCCTTCTCTCTATTGTTTACCAGACTATCTTTTTTAAGGGAGACAAGAGGCAATATTCTTCATGGGATTAGGTAATTCTAGGGCCAGTTGGAAGGGATTTACACAGGTCATCAAACCACCTCCCAGGTAGGAGCAAGCCTTAAGGAGCAGAGAGAGATAAGATTCTATTCTCTTTTTAAATGTCTTCAAATAAGATAGTGACCTATTTCAATTTACTACCAGAAAGCTATTACTTGAATCGAATCTGTATCCTTCATACTGGAGTGTGAAACAGGGTTATTTCATTTCTGTTTTCCTGTGACTTGAAGAAAAAAAAAAACGACAATTATTATTTTTTACATAACATTTTATTTAGATATATTTAAATAAGAGTCCATATTTTTTCTTGCTCCTTTCACACAGGCAATTGGTTCATATTGCCTTGCTAATTTGTAGGAGTTAGTTAAACCAATCACAAATCTTTTTATTTTCAGTTTTATTGTGTATAAATAAATGTTGTTTTTCCATTGTTACTATACAGGACTATTAGGTGCTCACAGCACATGTATATGCATATAAAAAATGCGTTAAAGCTAAGTCTAGTTTAAGGAAATATTCACATCTAAGTATTCGGTATTTGTTTACATCCACGTAGATTTTCCTTCAAATTCTTAGGTATCATATTTTAACCTAATCATGTATGAAAATATACACTTATGTATATTGTAAATAAAATATGCATATAGCAGGGTATTGTGGTGCATGCCTTTAATCCTTTAATTCCAAAACTCAGGAAGTTGAAGTAGGAGGATCATTGTAAATTTAAATTTGAGATCAGCCTGGATTACACACACACACACACACACACACACACACACACACACACACACAACAATGTTTAATATTCATTAGTATTTTTCCTTTTTAAATAATTATAATCTATTATTTTCATTCCTTAGAGTTAATACTTATACCATGGTTCTGAGATCAGATGGCATTATATATTTTTATTCCTCTGTTTTCTACTCATGTAGTTGTTTGATCTACACTTTTTTTTGTTTTTGATTTTTTTTTTTGGTTTTTGGAGGTAGGGTCTCATGCTAGCCCAGGCTGATCTGGAATTCATTATGTAGTTTCAGGGTGGCCTAGAACTTGTGGAGATCCTCCTACCTCTGCATCCCAGGTGCTGGTATTAAAGGCATGTGCCACCACGCCCAGTTTGATCTGTACAATTTGATATGAAATGATGAGTGAGATACTGGGTTGTAATTGTTATGCTCCAAATACAAGAATAAAGTCATCTCACCGAATGAGAGTTAGGAGGGTGGGACAGGGCAATTGTCATGTACTAAATAAAAAGTTTCTTTTTGGGGCAGGAGGGATGGCTTAGCTGTTAAGGCATTTGACTACAAAGCCAAAGGACGCAGGTTCGATTCCCCAGGACCCACGTTAGCCAAATGCACAAGGGGGCACCAGTGACTGGAGTTCATTTGCAATGTCTGGAAGCCCTGTCATACCCATTCCCTCTCTCTCTCTCTTTCTCTGTCAAATAAGTAAATAAATAAAAGTAAAATATTTAAAATGTTTCTTTCTAGAAGGTAGTTTGAAAATGGATGAAATGAGTGAAGCATCAGCATGCTTATGAAGCGTAAGGTTTATTGAGCATCTCATGTTTAACAGTTGAAAAGTTGGTGCCTGTGTCATTTTTGTAGCATAAACCTCTCAGGTCTATCTATGTTCTCTAGCTCCACTTATTTCCATGCTATTATTAGCTATATGCTTTTATCCCACAGAGAATAGAGTAACAGCTTGCCTGGACCTCTAGTCATGTATATATGTGTATAAAGGTTGTTATTTTATACCTGCTCACCATTAGCCAATAAAAACAATAGTGTCTTTGTTAAAACAAAATGTTTACATAAAACATTGCATATATTGATTTGTAACATCATTATACATAATTCTGGTGATGCTGTTTACATTGATATGGCTACATATGTGCATTCCACTCCTACCCTGGCAAACTTGCATAGTGTGTGACCTGTGCAGTATCATTTCCTATTAAGTAATAGCAGGATCTTCTGTTTGATAAGCAGTATGCCAAAAGCAAGATGTTGAGGCTTGCAAGTGCAGCCTATGTTAAATGAGCACATTTGGAAAACTTTATAAAAAAAAATGTGGAAGGTAGTTTCCAAGAACTTAAAAAAATAAAATCACCTTCATGGGTTTCTTTGCTTTCCTATTTAAAATGCATTCAATGTTGTTTTGAAGTCTTCCATTCTGATGACTAATAATAAAATACTAGAGAGACCTTAAAGGTAAAAGAAAGTAACTTTTGTATCTTTTTATATTATCTTCTTTTGTTCAAAATATAGCGGATATTTAATTACAATTAAAATGTTTTCCATGAGAACATATTCTGTTCAATTCTGTTGTTGTTGTTGTTGTTGTTTTGAGGTTGGGTTTCACTCTAGCTCAGGCTCTCCTGGAATTCACTATGTAGTCTCAGGGTGGCCTCAAACTCACAGTGATCCTCCTACCTCTGCCTCCCGAGAGCTGGGATTAAAGACGTATGCCACCACGCCCGGCTCTGTTCAATTCTTATCAACCAAACAAAAGAAACTCCAAATTATATTAACTAAATTACAGTTTTATAATTTTATTATCAGCAGTAATGAAGATTTCATCTCACAATATGAGAGCAAAGTTACTGATGGATATATATAAATGTGATGTGGTATTAATATTTATGATACTTCAAGTGAATAAATTCCAAAATAAAGAATATATCACTGTATCATAAAATGTAGTTTTAAAACCAATACCAAGCTTTTATGAAATATATATTTTGATTACTATATATGGATATATTTTGTATGTAATCAGTGTTGGTACCATCCTTTCCCTCCTCCCTGCCCCTTTTTTGAAGAGGCCTTCTTCACTGAGGATGCAGGTCAACCCCATGAGTATTGTGGGTCATGCATTGTGGGGCAGCAGTCAATTATGGGGGAGAGGCAATGTCTATGTGTAAAATGTCCCAACTTATGGCAATAACAATCTTTCTGTCCCCTCTTCTGCAATATTCCCTGAGCCATGCTGGGAACATTTTAAGTCTACTTCAGTGATGGGCATTTAGGATTGTCTAGATGTCTGGTTTAGTAGGTGTTTAGGGTCTTCAGTATCTTTCTCCATCACCCTTGTGCTGATATCAGCTTAACTGAGAGGACAGCATTCTTGCTCATTTCCCTAATTCCTCTGTGGATTCAGCTGGAGCTGGGGTAGAGTACACTGGGTTTTTTATCTCCTCAAGTCCAGTTCCCTTCTGAAAAAGAGAAGCAGATTCTCCAATGGAGAGTGAACTCGGCACCCATTAAGTGGGATAACCATTATTAATTTAGAGAGAATTATAAGAGTTTAGATACTTGCATAGTGTCAGGTTAGTGGGAGCTTGACAATGGAAAGCAGAATCATTATCTGGATATTATTCTGACTTCTTTCCCAGTTCCACATATAGTTACCTTTCCACTGAGCAAATTTGTTAGCCAATCCAAGAGCAGTTGGTTACTCACCATGGCTGAGTGCCACTAGGGCACTTGTGTGAGATCAGTCAGGTTGTTGGCTTCTGAGTTGCTTATACTTTGAGTTGCTTGGACAAATGTTGACCACTTTCCACTGGTAGCTCATGTAGCACTTTCCAGCATGCACTAAATGGGCTAATTATCTGGTGACTGGGACTCCTCTAGATTCCAATCAGGTCTCTTCATGGTTTGTGCAGACAGCATTTGGTATCCCCATTCAGTGGGTAATCTATTGGCTCTGCTTATGGTATGTTTCTCTGTGTAAAAGCTTTCTAGCTTCATGAGATCCCATTGGTTGAGTGCTTGTTTAATTTCCTTGGCTACTGGAGTTTTGTTCCCAGTCCTGTATTGTGGAGTGTGCTTCCTACTTTTTATTTCAGTAGTTGAAGTATTTCAGGTCTTATAGTGAAGTCTTTAATCCATTTTGACTTGATTTTTGTGAAATAGTGGTATGATAGTAAAATGAGTGGGTCTAATATCATTTTTCTACATATGGTCATCCAGTTTGTAGAATACCATTTGTTGAAGATGATGTCTTTTCTCCAGCCTACATTATTGGCTCCTTTGTCAAAGATCAAGTAGCTATAGTTGCTTGCCCTAAAGTCTGGGTCTTCAATTCTGTTTCATTGGTCTGTGTTTCTGTTTTTATTTCAGTACCATGCTGTTTTTGTCATTATGGCTTTATAATATAGCTTTAGACATGGTATGGTGATACCACTAGAAGTATTTCTTTTGTCGAGGATATGTTTGGATATCCAAGGTCTTCTGCCATTCCATATGAATTTTGAAATCATTTTTTTCAGTCTCAGTGAAGAATGATGCTAATATTTTTATTGGTATTGTGTTAAATCTGTTTATTGCTTTTGGTAGAATTGCAATTTTCACAATATTAATTCTACCTATCCAGGAACATGGGAAGTCCTTCCATCTTCTTAACTCCTCCTGTATTTCTTTCTTGAGTGTTTTTATATTTTCATTATAGAGTTCCTTCATGCCTTTTTTTAGTGTTATTCCAAGGAATTTAATTTTTTGTTGTTAATGAAAATGGGACTGCCTCATTGATTTCTTTCTCTGTATGTTTGCTCTTTGCATATAGAAAAGCTACTGATTTTTGTGCGCTGATTTTGTATCCTGCCACTTCACTGAAGGAATTTATCACCTTTAAGACTTATGGGATAGAGACTTTGGGTCACTTATATATAGGATCATTTGATCTTCAAATAGGGCGAACTTAATCTGTTTTATTTGTTTCTTCTGTCTTATTGCTTGGGCTAGTACTTCTAGTACTATGTTGAAGAGCAGTGGTGAGAGTGGGCACCCCTGTCTTGCTGCTGATCTCAGTGGGAACTTCTTGAGTTTATCCCCATTAAGAATTATTTGGGCTTTAGGGTCTTTCTATACAGCCTTTACTGTGTTGAGATACAAACCCTCCATGTATATTCTTTCTAGTGTTTTGGTTATAAAGTGGTGTTGTATGTTGTCAAAGACCTTCTCTGCATCAATTGAGATGATCATGTGGTTCTTATGTTTCAGTTTATTAATGTGGTGTATTACATTGAATGACTTCTGTATGTTAAACCATCCTTGCATCCCTGGGATGAAGCCTACTTGATCAAGGTAGATAATGCTTTTGATGTGTTTTTGAATTTGGTTTGCAAAGATTTTGTTCAGGATCTTTGCCTCTAAGTTCATTAGGCATATAGGCGTATAATTTTCTTGCCTTGCTGCATCTCTGTCTGGTTTTGGTATTAGGGCAATATGAGCTTCATCAAAGGAGTCAGGGAGGGTTCTCTGGTCTCTGATTATGTGGAATAGTTTGAGAAAAATTGGTTTCAATTTTTCTATGAAGACTTGATATAATTTAGCTGAGAAGCCATCCTGTCCTGGACTTTTCATTTTGGGGAAGTTTTTGTTTACCTCTTCAATCTTCATGGATGTGATAGCTTTGTTTAGGAGACTGATCTGCTCTGAGTTCAGTTTGGATAGGTGGTATGTGCCCAGGAATTCATCAGTTTTTTCCAGATTACTTAATGCTGTTGAGTAGAGGTTTTGGAAGTATGTCCTGGTGATTCTTCCAATTTCATTGATGTCTGTAGTGATCACACCTTTTTCAATTCTGATTTTGTTAATGTGAGACTTCTCTTTATCACTTTGTCCAGGAGTTTGTCAATCTTGTTTTTTCTCAAAGAACCAGTTCTTCATTTCATGGATTTATAAAAAATTGTTTTCCTAATTTCCAATTCATTAATTTCTGATCTAATCTTGATTATTTCTTTCTGTCTAGAGCTTTTTGGGGTGAATATTTCTTGTTTTGCCAGTGCCTTAGGTAGACAGTCAGGTTATTGATTTGTGATCTTTCTGTCTTTGTAATGAAGGCATTTAGGGCTATGAATTTTCCCCTTATGACTGCCTTCATTGAGTACCATAAGTTTCGGTAGGTTGTGTTTTCATTATTATTCAAATCTGGGAATTTTACAATTTCTTTTTTGATTTCTTCCATGACCCATTCATTGTTTAAAAGTGTTTAGTCTCCAGGAGTTGGTGGCATTCTTGATGTGTTTCTTATTGTTAATTTCTAGTTTTAAAACATTATGTCTGACATGGTGCAGGAAGTTACTTCATTTTCCTGACTTTATGAAGGCATGCTTTATGGCTTGATGTGGTCAATTTTGGAGAAGGTTCTGTGAGCTGCTGAGAAGAATGTGTATTCTGTAGAGTTTCTGTGGAAAGTTCTGTAGATATCCTTTATGTCTTGTTGATCTATGATGTTGTTGAGTTCTGTTATTCCCCTGCTGATTTTCTGCTTGAATGATCTGTCTATTTATGGTAATGGAGTATTGAAGTCTCCAACTATGATGGTGTTGGTATTTATTTCTGTTTTATTGTCTAGTAGATTTTGTTTTATAAACTCTGGTGGTTGGGGCATATATATGTATGATTGTGATTTGAACATGTTGGATCATTCCCTGGACTAGTAAGAAGTGACCTTGTTTGTCCTTTTTGGCTATATTTAGTTTGAAGTCTATTTTATCAGATATTAATATAGCAACACCTGCCTATTTTTTATTTCCATTTGCTTGGAATATCATTTTCCAACCTTTTACCCTGACAAGGTGTCTATCCTTAGTGGTGAGGTGGGTTTCGTGAAGACAGCAGGTATAAGGGTCCAGTCTTTTGATCCATCCTGATAGCCTGGGTTTTTTGATGGTTAAGTTAAGACCATTAATATTTAAGGTTATTATTGTGATTTTGAATTAATCTCTGCCATGATGAGGTGTTTTATGTGATGGGTGCTTACTTGTGTTTTATACTGTTTTGATCCTGATCTATTTTGGTTATTGTGATCTTCTTGTTGGCTTCTGAGATTGGTAGCTTGATTGTTCTGTGGAGGATTACCTTAAGTATTCTCTGTAGGTTTGGCTTTGTGTTCATATAATTATATAGTTGACATTTTTCATGGAAAGATACTGTTTCACCATCTATTGTGAGGGATATTTTTGCTGGGTAAAGTAGCTGGGGTTGGAAGCCATAGTTTTTCAGATTTTGAAGTGTTCCATTCCAGGATCTTCTTTCTGGCTTTCAGGGTTTCCAATGAGAAGTTTGATGTTATTCTAACTGCTTGTCTCTTGCTGCTTTTAACACTCTTCATTTTTATTGTTAAGGGTTTTTACTAGGATGTGTCTTAGAGAGTTTCTTTGGTCCTGCCTGTATGGTTTTCTGTGGGATTCTTTTATCTGGATGGGCCTCTGTTTGCAAGATTCAGAAAAATTTCTTCAATAATTTTATTGAGTTTGTTTTCTATGCCACCAATCTGGACTTCCTCTCCTTCTGGTAAGCCTGTGATCCAGATGTTTGGTTGTTTTAGAGTGTCCCAAAGTTCCTTCATATTCTGTTCATGTGATTTTTTGAACTGAAAAATGAATTTAATATTATGGGAATCCACAATTAGTTAAAATTTATAAAGTTTGAGGAATAGTTTATATATTAATATTTTATGTTAACATTACAATTTTTAGAAAAAAAAACTTATTTTAAAAAAAAATTTGTTCATTTTTATTTATTTAGTGGAGAGTCACACAGAGAGAAAGAGGGGGTGGGGGAGAGAATGGGCACGCCAGGGCCTCCAGCCACTGCAAACGAACTCCAGACGTATGCGCCCCCTTGTGCATCTGAATCAAGTCTCAAAGCGGGGTCCTTAGGCTTCACAGGCAAGCGCTTAACTGCTAAGCCATCTCTCTAGCCCCCCCCCCCGCAAAAAAACTTCTTTAATGAAATCATCATATGTTCTTTTAGCTCCACTGAATTCAAAGTTTTATTAATTTTGATATAAATTACTATGTCCAAAGACAGGATTATTTAAGAATAAAATATTTTTAAGTTTTGATTTTCACCTGAATTCAGACATGATTAATTAAGATATATTTTTTTAAGTGTGTTTCATTATTTTTTCCCAAGATAGGGTTTTGTTTTAGCACAGGTTGGTCTGGAAATCTCTGTAGTGCAGGCTGGCCAAGAACTCAATATGATCCTTGTACCTCAGCCTTCAGAGTGCAAGGATTAAAGTCGTGTGTCACCACAGGTTTTATACTATATATTCCTGTTATTTATATCTGTTATCATTTTTATATGTGAAAATGAAGGTGGCATTTTAATGTATCCCCAAAGTAGTTATGTACTTAATTCCAATAACATTTTTAAAAACATATATTTACAAACTTTCAGACTTGAACACTGTTTTTATTTTAGAGAAATGGGTCTAACATCCTTGCCTAACTTGATTAAATTGTGTGAGTTTTTTATGCATTGTAATGAACAAAGTTGACAAGAGTTTGAATGATATTTGAAAAATTACAGATTAATTATATTTATTTATTTATTATTATTTATTTTTGATTTTTTTTTTGAGGTTGGGTCACACTAGCCTAGGCTCACCTGGAATTCACTGTATAGTCTCAGGCTGGCCTCAGACTCACCATGATCTTTTTATCTCTGTTTCAACATGTCTAGTTAAAGATTAATTTTAATACCTAATGTAGATTTGGATGTAAGTAAATTTTATTTTACTGTGGATTTTTGAAAGTGTCTATTCTTTAATGTACATTAGGTCAATTAACCCACCCCTATACATATCTGAATAATTAATTCAGTTAAAACTTTTTGAGATATAACCTTTTCTGTTGTGATGTCTGATTGTAAAAGGAATTTGTAAATTCCTTCACTGAAATAAGTAAAGGGAGATGTTCCATACTATTGATTCTTATGTATAAAATTCTTGATTGCCACGTGTCCACTACTCAGTAACAAGACACAAGGTTTTAAATCATTGTAAAAATTTGAATATTCCAGTATGGTTTTTTTTTTGTTTGTCTGCTTTTCAACAGAAAATCATTCCAATGTATACTATAGTTTTATGAAGTGAATAAAAACTGGTTATTCAAGTGAAAGTAATTTTTTTTCTCTATGCCATGTTTTAAAAAGTTAAATATGTAAGAAATTATAACATTGTTTTCTTGCCTTTGTTAATTGAGTTACTTGAGGAACACAATAAGTTTCCATCTTTCAGTGTGATTCCAATGAACATTTATTTTATTTTTTTGTTTATTTTTATTTATTTGAGAGTGACAGAGAGAAAGAAAAAGAGGCGGAGAGAAAGAGAGAGAGAATGGGCATTCCAGGGCCTCCAGCCATTGCAAATGAACTCCAGATGTGTGTGCCCCCTTGTGCATCTGACTAACTGGGTTCTGGGGACTCAAGCCTCAAACTGGGGTCCTTATGCTTCACAGGCAAGCACTTAACTGCTAAGCCATCTCTTCAGCCTGAAAATTTATTCTATTTCTATGTCTCTGTGAAAATATTAGAGTTGTGAACAAATGAGAATTCTTTTTTCTAACATTATTGATGATGCTGAGAAGTCTGTTATTTATTAGTACTCATAAGAAAGCATGAGACAAAAGGTAAAAGAAATGACATTTAAGTAAATAAGCATTATTGTTTTAATCACTTTCTTCCTGAAAAAAAAAAAAAACAGAATTTGCTTAAAACATTTCTTTTATTAGATGTACAGTCTAATTAAGAGTTGCCTGAATATAGTGGGAGATTTCTAGCTGACTTTTATTTAAAGAAAAAATAATATGTATAGATAACAAGGTTTTACAAGAACAAAAAATGCTAATTATGAGAAAATCACTAATTGAGGTAACAACGAGTAACAACAAAATATTCCTCAAGTTTATTCTAGATGCAAATGATTAACTGAAGAGTGGATTTCAATTATGTTTTAAGTTGCATTCTTCTTAGGTATCATATTGCTAAATATGGGATTAAGAAAACACACGTTTTTATTTTCACTCTCAAAATTTAAAATCACTTAACTTTCACATTGTGATTTTCAGAACATCACAGAATCACTTCCTTGGACAAAGGAAGCTGGCTGCTGGGAAACATCAATCAAACAGGCTACTTTAGAGTCAACTATGACCTCAGGAACTGGAGATTACTCATTGATCAATTAATCAGAAACCATGAGGTATATTCTTGATCTGCTCATCAGTGCTCTGCTTCAACATGTGAACTCCTGTCACTCTAATCCTCAATGATTCCTTTTGTTTTCTGACTGGCCTCACAGGTTCTGTCAGTCAGTAACCGTGCAGGTTTGATAGACGATGCCTTCAGCCTGGCCAGGTATGTTTTCTTTAGCATCTCCACCATAAAAACTCAAAGCTATTAGACTTCCTGTATTAAACTAAGTAGTACTTATTTATGTATTGAATTTCAGAAATGTAAACAATAATTTCTATCTCATGCTGTTTTTGTTTGGAACTGAATTATGCTAGATGTCCCAAACCTTGATCAATAACAGCCATAGGGTACTTCCAAGATAGGAGAAGCTGATCAATTCCACTGCAAGTCCACTCTGGAGATTAATATAATCTCTTCACAATTGTGTTAATGAACTCTACAAAATGACCATTGTGTTATATTTAACATTTGATAGGAAATGCCTTCAAGCATTAACAATGTTTCTCTTGACATATGCCAGTATATCTTTTTAAAAATGTTTTAGCATTTGATTCATTATGCAAAGCTTGTGCTGCAAGACAGAAATATATACTCCACCAAGTAAATGTGCGTGTCACTTACAAGAAGCTTTTTGTTGTATGGGATATAGTAATACTTGTGTTATATACTTCACAAGTAGGTTTATAATGTTAAAAATCAATTATTCCCCTGACTCTTCATCACATGAAAGCATGCTGACTATATTATGTTGACCAAGCTATTACCTAAATTCCAAGAAGATAAAAAAAAATCTCAGCCTTTTTAATAGTTTGTACTTTTTACATCCAGGTAGAAGTCTAATGTTAATAACATATTTTCACAAGTTATAGATTAATACATTTTTAACTTAGTTGCCATGCTTTGCCACATTTTATCCTATGATAATTGTGTGAAACTCATTATTTATGGTCACATGCATACTATCACAAGGCTTATATTAGTAATAGGCATTGTTTCATTGTTGGGGCCTGAAACAGATTTTTCAGTTGATGTGTTCATCACATCTCAACTCTCTTCCATATGTTAAAAAGCATATCATTCCCAGTAGTATTCTAATCCATAAAAACTAATCAGCATTCATCTAGAACACTTGGTAATTACTTTGACAGAGGTAGAGCTGAAATTTGGAACCCAGGTACAAAGGGGTGTGTGTGTGTGTGTGTGTGTGAGAGAGAGAGAGAGAGAGAGAGAGAGAGGCATATGAATAAGGTTAAGGAAATTTGAAGTGCTTTTCTATTGGGAAAAAATAACTTTGACTTTTCTATTATTTACTGTCCTAAAGAATATAGCACCTTTATTATCTTTTCCTACATGGATAGTTATGTGTATCAAGGCCTCCTTTTGATTCTGATCTTTGTGTTGTAAAGAGGAAGCTGTTACTCACTAAAACTTATAGCTAAGGGCAATTTTCAGCAAGGAATTTTCTAATAGACTTAAGCTAAATAGATGTAGCTGTTTAGTGAGGAGAGGTAAATAAGGGTCCTTCCATGCCATGCCATCATCTTTTTAAAAATATAATTTTTAGAGAGAGAAAGAGAGAGATAATGGGTGCTCCAAGGCCTCTAGCCATAGCAAATGAACTCCAGACACATGTGCCACTTTGTGTATTTGTCTTTCGTTGGTACTAGGGACTCAAAACTGGGTCCTTAGGCTTTGCAGGCAAGCACCATAACTACTAAGCCACATGTCTACCCCATGACATCATCTTGTTATGTAAAAGTTAGAAATGTTAGAGGTGAGAAATGGCTTGCAGTGATAGTGATATATGGAGATTGTAATGGTTTAAATATAAAATACCTCCCACACTCTTATGTTTTAAATTCTTGGTCTCTAGCTAGTGGAAATTTAGGAAAGCTGAGGATCCTTTGGGAAGCAGAGCCTTGCTGGAGAAGGTGTGTCACTAGGATCATATTTTGAGGTTTACTTGTTTGGTCCTGCCCACTGAGGGTGCATAGCTAGCTCACTCAGACTACTTCTTACTGCTGATGTGACAATATGTGATGCTCTGCAAACTTGTTGTGCCATTCTTTCCTTACCATGGTGAAGCTTCCCCTAGAAACTAAGCAGAAATAAAGATTCCACAGGTAAGATGCTCCTGCTTTATTTATTTAAGGTGTTTATTCCCAGCAATGAGAAGTTAACTGCTAGGAATATTATATTTAATATTTGCTCTATAGTAATGTATGAATATTTTGAAGAAAAATATTTTTACACAGAAGTTAAGAAAATGCATAAAGTCAGAAAGAAACAGTATTTGAGGTCACATTGCACTGAGACAAAATCAGAAAAAGAGAAAGGTTGAGTTCCAAAATAATGGATTATGGACAGCTAAATAAACAAGTAAGCATTCATTATTAAACTCTGAATATGTGCAGATATTGCTGTCTTGCAGGAAACCTTTCCCCTGGGGCTTAGATTATAGACCAAAGGTCAATGAGTTTATTAGAGTTACTTTCAGAGCGGGGTGAGGGTTGCTCATGTTGAAGAACTTCTTGGGAAAGATCACTTCAATGCCAGTATGAGTGAAAGTAAAGGAGTTTATTAAAGAGGGCCCAAAAAGCTTAAGGTAGCCCTCCAAAGACTCTTTAGTCTCAAGCCGAGATTTTATTTTCATTTTGTAGTTTTCATAGCCAAGGGGAAGAGTTATTGAACACACAAGATGTATCAATTTGCATATCAATCATTTCTGTAGTCAGGCACCCTAACAATGAACTCCATTTTATCTTTGTTTTAGCCAAAACTGTCTTTCCTTCTTATCATCCCTTTGGACCACTTCTGGACAGTTCCTTATTAAGAACTTTTTCATATGCTGACAAAGATAAGTTTTAGCTCCTAAGCAATTAATTTTTATAGTAACTCAGTAAATCAATTCAATTTTTAGCTTCTTTTCTACTACATTCCCTCCTTTTTTTTTTTTTGTTGTTTGTTTTTTGTTTTTCGAGATAGGGTCTCTGGTCCAGGCTGACCTGGAATTAACTCTGTCATCTCAGGGTGGCCTTGAACTCATGGAAATCCTCCTACCTCTGCCTTCCGAGTGCTGGGATTAAAGGTGTGCGCCACCACTCCCGGCTTACATTCCCTCCTCTTTATCATCATAACACCTTATGATTTTGCATGTAATAGCTGGTATATCACCTACATTTTAATTATTTCCATCCTAGATTGGATGAACTGGAAAGAGCATTTAGAACATGGGATTTTTAACATTAGCCTCAGCATACATATTATGAGATGCTCCATTAAAGGAGCTAGCCAGTGTCCCCATGTAATCCACATAGGGTCCAGCCCAAGTTCTGAGTATATCAGCTGTAAGACTTCCAGAGCCTTGGGCATGCATGACCTTGAGGGCCAAGTGTGTGTCAGTAGTCACTGGGAACACTGACACTGTTACCATTAAATCTTGTATTTATAATTTTCAGCAGCAGGAACTGGTTCATGATTACTGTCCTTGAAAACATGTATGGCAACACAAAAGAATTATTATAAGAAAATCAGAGAGCCAGGAGGACCTTCTCTGTACAAGACTAGTCAGCAGGAGTGACTGTGACTAATCCTACTGTGAGGAGAAGAGTACAGGACAGTCCTGCAGTAGAGGGCGGGAGAATCGTACCACATTTCTCAAAAAGAAACAGATATTCCTGTGGAAGGAAAGAGATGTAACATGAGGCAATAGTAAAGGCAAACAATGGCTAACTAAGCAGGATCAGACAGAGGCAGAAGGCGTGAGTTAATAGTTTAGTAATGTAAGCCAACATCAGGCAAGACAGTCTATTTGCTTGAATCTTGATTTATATTGTAATATATTATAGTTATGTTCTCTTACTGGGTGTTTAAGAGCATGTCTATGTATTATATTAACACGGTCATGCATGGCTTTGTAGGAGAGACTTTAGGGACCTGTGAGGAGTTCTATGACTCTCAGCATTGTCATCTTCTAGGATAAGTCAAGGCTATGCTGACCAAGTGGCCCTCCCTCCTTTGGGAAGG
This sequence comes from Jaculus jaculus, assembly GCF_020740685.1. Lineage (NCBI taxonomy): Eukaryota > Metazoa > Chordata > Mammalia > Rodentia > Dipodidae > Jaculus > Jaculus jaculus. Next base: position 116,300,219 of record NC_059107.1, read on the forward strand.
CCTGGAGGACTGATATGCCTCAAATATGACTCTCCCATTGCATATACATTTATTTGAAATTCATCTCTGAGTCTCCATATCTTCTCTGATAAAGAAGATGGGTAACTTACCAGAGGCTAGAAGTTAGCAAATGTACCATCATCTCCTGTTGCCTTTTGACCTGAGAGCAGGAATCAAATTACTCGTTGTCCTTTTAAGTGCAATGTTTCCAATTGACTTTGACTGCTACATATGTTTATCAATCACTCAGAGAGACTGTACAAATCTGATTAGCAAAACAGATTTAATTAAAAAGGTGCAGAATATAACTGTTCAGTAAAGCAGATATGGTCAGAGAATGACACAATAGTTGAAAATCATTTGATTAGCATTTTAGTTGAGTTGTCCATTGATAGTGTAAACTATATTGGGAACATAGAAAACAATGCACATTTTATCTTTTAAGTATCTAACAGTTATAAGTATATACAGAACATGTTAGCAGCCCTAGAAACAATGTTTTATCCACAATTTAAAATCAATTGATTTGATCTAGAAACAATATGTCAGGAAAAGACAAGACAGTATAAAAACTTGGCATCTGTTCTTGAAAACAACTTTGACTTGTCTGTGTATCTATGTAGGTACCAATTACCCTACAAACTGGAAACAGGACAGCAGCATTTAAGATCACTTTTCTAGAGCAGGGAACATGTCTTAAGAGGTGGAATTTCCCAGCAACCCAGAGAACATTATTTACCTTTACCCCCCTTTTCTGTCGTCAAGGGTTTTGCCAATTTTAAGTTCTGCCAGATAGTACCTCATTAGTGGAGATTGTGTTACGAAGCAGCTGTGTGTAGGTGATCTCTGGCCTTGCAGCTTCTGTTCTGACTCTAGTTGAGCATTTTTACCCCAAGGGAAAGTTTTGTATTTCTCTCTGGGCTGCAGGGTAGCTCCCTAATCTTGCCATTTAAGAACTTTTAAGACTAGAAGAATCTTTCATTTTTCCCTGTCTATAATCTTAGTTACTTTCAGTGTTTTCTCTTGGGGCCATTTAACATTAGAAGCTGGCCTTCCTAATTTACAGAGGCCCTTAATTTTTCTGGTGTCATCTTAGTATTATAATCTCCTAACTATTTCCTTCTGAACTGTGGTTTGTTTTTGACCACACAGTCTAGGACAGTGGGCTTGGTGGAATACTTCCCCCACAGTGAATTTCCCACTGTGTCAGTGCTGCAGAACAGACACAAAGACAAAGCCATTCTGCAGCCTTGGGGCTGTGAGCCACATGCGTACTAGTAAATGCATTCATATCAAGTACACTTTTCATACAGACACCAGATAGCCATCCGCCCTCATATATTCATTCATTCAGAGTTTAAATAAATTTTCTTATCTAACCCCATTTATAACCCCGATGGTCCTTCAGATCAAATAACCATCAGTCAACCTGACACTTGATGGAAAGAGGGTCATCACCTCACGGCAGTACGGAGGCTCAAGGATCAGGGATCAGTCCATGCCAGGTCCTCCAGACTTGACTAGTCACAATACCAATTTCCAGTTTCCCTGGTGAATTCTAATCTGGTCTGGATGTCTGACTTAGCCTTGTCTCCTTCCATTCAGGAACTCTGGTCCCAGGCTTCAAAGCCTCATTGGGCAACCTGGAAGGAGATCCTGAAATCATGTCATAGACATGTGCTTCCCAGTTTCAGGGACTTTTGGCAGGCTGAGAGGCACAAAAGCAGTAATCCTTCCTGACCAACTGAGGTCACAATGAAGGAAAATCTCGCTGGGGCCTCCAGAAATATTGTAGAAATTCTCTGGAAAGATCACTCCAATTCCATTATGAGTGAAAGTAGAGGAGTTTATTACCCTGTTTTTTTTTTTTGTTGTTGTTTGTTTTTGGCAGGGGGAAGCTTGAAATGGCCTTCCAAAGAATCTTTGGCCCCAAGCTGAGATTTTTTTTTTTAAATTTCTATTTCATACCAAGGTGTGTCAATTTGCATATTAATCATTTCTGTATTCAGGCCACTTTAACAATGAACTCCATTTTACTTTGTTTTATCCAAAGTTGTCTTTCTTTCTTATCATCCCTTTGGGACTTTTCCAGATAGTTCCTTCTTTGGGATTTTTCTATTTGCTGAAAAGGATAAGTTTTAACTCCTTAGCAATTAACTCTTACAGTAACTCAGTGAATCAGCTCAACATTTAGCTTCTTTACTAGCACACTTACAGGGGCAATAGATAACTCAACGGCAGCTGCATCACCACCGAAGAGCTCACCCAGAATGGTAATGACTCACAGATGCTGCAGCTCTGGAGCACACTGTGAGGCTTGCAGTCTGCTTAGCTGGTCTGAGAGTCTCAAGCACTTTGCAATACTTGCCTACAGCTCAATCAGAGAGTCTCCTCTCCATGGACTTGTTTTCCCCTTATATATAGCCTTAGGATGTAGCCCTTTTCCAGACTTGTTAACTCTCTGAGTCTCCAGAATTTTCTTCCTGCCCTCCTCAGGAAGGAATGTTTTATTTTCTAATTAACAAAATCTTAGGATGTGGTTTTGTGGCCTTTAAATTTCAGACCACCCAGACTGAATATTTTTATTCTTTTCCTCAGGAGAGATTATTTCAGTTTGAGGCATCTGTTATACAACACTCTGTTTTTCATAAAATGTAGCCATCAGTCCACTTTTGTTGACGGTTTATTGCAGGACACTTTAAACCATACATAATCTGTGGGTGCCCAATTGTGTTATATAAAATGGAATATTATTTGTATATAATCTGTGTACATTTTAGAGAATTTATAGATTGTTTATTATATGATATCTATGTATTTGTTTATTGTATTATTATACTGTGTTTTTAAAGAAATAGTGATCAGAATAATCATTAAAATTTTGGAAACCTTAAAACTTTGAAATATAAAGTTCATTTTGATTTATGCAAAAATAAAAAATTCTGTAAATCTAGCCAAATACAAGCTTATAATTTATTTTGCTGCTTAAAGATAAGTTTATTTATTTATTTTTATTAGTATAATAACTTAAAAACTTATTTACTTATTTTGTTTTCTTGAGCTAGGGTCTCACTCTAGCCTAGGCTGATTGGTCTGGAACTCATGAGTGCCACCATACCCAGCTAAGAAAATTTTATTAATTGAGTAAAATAAATAAAAATATATTCATAGCTATTCCTGCAAATGCCCGATACTCACTTGAAACTGTTATTTATATCATGTGTAGTGAAGTAAATATTCCATAATTATATATTAACTTTATGTCACACTCTTTCAATTATGGACACATCAGGTACTCCTTGGCTTCCTTGAAAAATTGTAAGTGAAAAATTAGCAAGTATGTATTGAATACTTTTCTTTAGATCCTTCGCTGAGGTTTAGGTTAATGACCTCTTCATCTGTGCAAACACATGGAGGAGCTGTGATTGCTGTGGCCAGTTCAGAGTAGAGATGTGGAGATGAAGAGAAATTTTAAGTCACTTACCTAATATTTTATGGTTTCTAAGTGTGTGTGTGTGTGTGTGTGTGTGTGTGTGTGTGTGTGTGTATAAGAGGCTTAACACCAATTAGTGACACAGATGAATAAAGATGATTTTCTTTCCATTATATAAGATTCCTTTCGATCTCATCCTTCATATATGTTGAGATTATCAGTCAAACATTGAAAAGATAATTTTACTTCCCTGTCCTCACCACAGCTTCATCTGTCTTTCTGGCTGTAGAGTGTTTGTTTTCTATGGTTAGGACCTGGTCATCACCTTCTGTTGCTCTGCCATTTCCTGTTCTGGATCCCTGATACCTTTTGTATGATCTGGAAGATGGATTTTGTTTTATCTTTGTCCTACTTCTGCCTCATTTAATGTCTGGTACAGAATTTGCTAGTATATGCTTATTGTGAAATAAACTATATGCATATAATTATTAATTTACTAAAGTATAAACATTAATGTTACTATTTTGTGCAGTTAACTGACCATGACCTGGTATTATCTTTGTAGTATTTTTAACTATATTAAAAAACAGCCAGATATTGTGCATTTCTGTAATCCTAGCACTTGAAAGACTGAGGCATGAGGATTGTCATCATTTTGAGGTCAGCCTGGGATAAGTAGTGAGACAACATATACATATATAATCAAAATGGAAGAGAAACAAAGAGTGAGCAGACCTTTTATACATTGTAATAGAAAAGCCTTAAGATAAATCAAGAAATACAATGCTGTGCTGGAGAGATGGCTCAGCAGTTAAGGCACTTGTCTGCAAAGCCTATGGACTCAGGTCCAATTCCTCAGTGCCCACATAAAGTCATATGCACAAAGTAAGAGACTGCACCCTGAACTGGCAAGATGAGAACCTTCTCTTCCTGCTTTACAGCTGTAAGTTTAAATGCCATGAACTGACCTTTGCTAAGTGAATGTGAGGACTGTCAGAAACATTTGGTGAGGAACACCTCAGTGAGCTGGAATTTTTGTGTTAGTCTCCCTTCCTGGTTTGGAAATTACAGTGCTTTCCCCTTTCAGCTGAACAGCGAAGAGGAGCCTGAGCCCCTCTGCTGTTGTCTACTGCTTCATGAACTCTGACTTGATCAAAGATATTTAGTTTTATGATTCTTCTTTTAAGTCCTACAGTTTTCAAGTTCTCATTTTCAGAATAAACATTTTTCTTTGTTGTGATTAAAATGGAAGAATGAGAATTATTAATAACAGTAGCATGCACTTCCTAAGTATAGCTTACTGTTTTCACTGAGCAAAGACAGGATGATGTTTCTTCAGCTATTTCCTGTAGGCTCATCAGTGAGAGCTATTCATGTATGTTTATACTCATAGTTACCTTTTTATTAGGCCACAGAATATGTGTGCAAAAAAGTAAAATTAATGTTAATGAAATCTGAAACTGACAAAACTGTTTATTGTAAAGTAAAATTTATCATTATCATTGGCAGTATGCTTCCCATTCTCAGCCACTGATCAGAGACAATTGAAATTAGCTCACAGGTATCCTATGAGCTATTTAACCAGTGAAGATTACCCTGCACCATGGTCAGTGATTCTATGAATATTTTAGGAGCTTCACAGCTATCCCCAACGATCACATCTCTCACATCTCTGAGGCCAAAGATTCTAATTATCTGTTTGTCATCAGCAGCAAATGCACATATTAGACATACAAAAGGGTCATATTGAAGCACTCTTGGTTTTTACATTGATGCATACAATTATTTAAAAATCCATATTCCAAAGACCTATAAATTAGACTTAGTTTTTAGAACACTTTGGCACAGATAAATGCTAAAATAATCTGAAAGCATTTTCAGGACATTTTACGTTAATGAGCTGAGAATCTTAAACTTTCCTGGTATTATAACCCAGTCAAAGCCTAGAGTGTATTTCTGGATTTTCCAGTGATGCACTTCTGTTCTGGTAGGCATATGCTGGTTAACTCAAGGTTAGACAGCAAGTTAACATGTTCCTTTGATCTGTCTTTAAAAATCTGTTGAAGATAGACTCATAGATGTTGTCCTTGGGATAAGGATTTATAGGGAACTACTACACAAGGTACTTCTGAGAAGTACAAATCTCTCGAGGCATTCAGAGCAGTCCTGTTGCTCTTGCGTATGGCAAACTTTTCTTAGAGACTTTTAAATTGTGCAGCATTAAATCAAAAGCAAATTTTTAACCTTCCAGTGCCAAATTTGTGTTTCAGCACTGTAGGAGAAAATGTTTTAATATTAATATCTAATGCCTGAAAGTGCTGAGTAGAAAGTAGAAGAGAGGTATTTTGATATCACTTGGTAGGTTTGATCCATTTTCATAGCAAACAGCCTGGATTCTTGAATTACAAAATGATATTTGTTATGTTACATGAATTTGCATTTCAACATTCTTTTTGTGAGAATTGAGAATCAGTAGTCTAAATTTCCAAATATAAGTGCAAATTTGTTTGAATAAGTGTATTATTTATGTTCTTGGTGTCTCATGGATTAAAGGTTGTAACGGCCTTAGTACTAAGGTTTGCTCCTCATATGTGATGTAAGCTGTAGTTTTTCTGATTCTCTGTTTTGAAGCATAAGCCTGAGATTTCATAGGAAATGGCTCAGAAAGCCCCAACAATTTCAAAGACATACCTGTTCATGAATGATTTATTTAGGCAGTTCTTCCCTCAAATGTCCATTTACACCACCTTTACTTAAATGAATTTGTAAGAAGTACTTTTAACATGAGAGACTGAATATTCTAAACTTACATTCCAGTATGGGAATATTTTTAACCTACTGTTTCTCTTTTCATGAATTTGATTTATCCCCTCTACTGCTCATAGGAGGCATTTGCATATTTAAGTAGAATGCTTCTTTGAGCATAACCTGAGTGACTACCTGAATCAGAATCACCTAGGATGTTTTATTTAAAATTCCATATTGCTTGGGCAACCTGAAAATTTTCATTTTGTTCAGTACTTCATGTGTTTCTAATATGCACAACCATGTGAAAGACATTACAGAGAAGACCAAGACATAGGGGGACCTCTTTTGAAGCAGGAGGAACCCAGACTAGTCAATAAACAGAACTTCCTATGCATTCTGTCATGATGGGCTCATCCTAGAAAAAACAGGACAGGAGGGAACCAGTTTTACATATTTTAAATTTTGTTTATTTATTTATTTGAGAGCAACAGAGAGAGAGAGAATGGGCACGCCAGGGCCTCCAGCCACTGCAAACAAACTCCAGAGGCATGTGGCCCCGTGTGCATCTGGCTAACATGGGTCCTGAGGAATCAAGCCTCAAACAGGGGTCCTTAGGCTTTACAGGCAAGTGCTTAATTGCTAAGTCACCTCTCCAGCCCAGTTTAATATATTTTTAAACATTATTTTAATCATTAAGATGTTCTACTTAATAGCTATAAAAAAACATATATGTTGAGTATCTAAGACAGTTTACTAAACTTGGAAAGGTACTGGGGGGAGGGGTCCTTAGAAGGAGACACTCTTCCATTCAAAAGATAATGTAGGAACATATCAATTGTGCACATAATTCTAAGGTGCTCAGTAGGTTAAAACTTAAAAATGGAATTACCATATGATCCATCTATACCAAATTTAGGAAAATATACAAAGAATTCTAAATCAATAAAATCCAGAAATACATATATATCTTTGTTTATTTTTGTACTTTTCACAGTAGCCAGGAAATGGAACAAGCCTTGGTGTCTATTAGTAGATGAGTGGAGAAAGAAAATGTGGTATCTATATAAAATGGAATGTTATATAGCTGTAAAGAAAAATGAAATCATTATATTTAAAGGAAAATAGATGGAACTGCAAATGGTTATGTAAAATGAAATAAGTCAAACTCAGAAGAATAAATACCACATGCTTTCTCTCACATGCAAAACCTAGATTTAAAATTATACGTGTGTGTGTGTGTGTATTTAGAAATTCATGAAACTTGAAAGCAGATCATGAGACAGGAAGAAGATACATTAAGGAAGGGGGAAAGAGAGTGCAGTGGAATATATTAAAAAGAGAGCAGAAGGAAGGATTAATGGGAAAGAAGAGGAACCATCAGGTGAGTAGGTAGGGAATAATCATGAGGGGTGTTAAATGGAGAGGATACAATCTCTCTGTTTTTCACACCCACAACACACACATGTACATATATATACACACACACCAAAATGTTATTTTGAAACCCATTATGTTGGATACTAACCTAAAATAAAGCTAAACATAAAAAGTCAGTTCTTCCTAGTAGAAAACATGACAGTGTTTAGTTGGAAGATAACCTGGCTCCTCAACCAGGAATAAACTGCAACTCTTTTAGTATTCCTAGTAGGGAGTGCCAACTGGGCTTGCTTCAGCAATTTTTAACAAAGAAGATAATGGGCATTTTTGAGTTTTCTGATTATGCTTTTATGTTAGTAAGCTGTTTGTTACTATAACAAAATTCTTCAGGCAAGTTCTATATAAGAGAAAAGATCTATTTGGATCATAGTTTGAAAGCCAATTCTAAAATCAGACATCCCTATTAATTAGAGACACTCAGAAAGGTGGCATTTGTAGCAGGATGATGTGTCAGAGTGGCCGCTCACATCATACACAAGAATCAGAGACTGATAGTAAGAAAGCAAACAGGGTTTCACATTCTCCTTAAGAACATGAGCTCAGTATTCTAAGACATTCTCTGAGGTATCTCCTTTAAGAGATCCATGATGTCTCCCAATTTTTCTACTTCTACTCTGGGATGAAGGCTTTATCCTATGAACTCCTGGGAGAATGTTATCCATATTCAACCCTAGCAGCTATGATGTACTTTGAGGAAACCAGGAGCTCTGAAAAATGGAAGAGAAAAAACAAATAGGTAAATGTTGTTTCAACAAGGACAACTATGAATAATAAGGCTGATAAAAGGAGTAAATTATGCTAATTTAGAACCCTACAATTTCATATTTTTGTCATGTTCTTCAAGATTTGTCAAAACTTCATCATACAGAATTTATTGGGTTTATTTCTCATCTTCTGGAAGTAATATGGGTGGGAAATATGGTGCCTTTTGTTATCCACTTAGAGACATAGCTACTCAGTTGTAGTAGCCTCCCTGGTTTCTTAGAGAGATAGAGAGCATCTTACATATTACTAATTTCACCCTTCATAATCATGTAGCTCATGGTGGTTTGAATGTGAATGTTGGTCCCCTCTAGCCTGAAGTATTTTTTTTTTTAAATTTATTTATTTGAGAGCGACAGACACAGAGAGAAAGACAGATAGAGGGAGAGAGAGAGAACGGGCGCGCCAGGGCTTCCAGCCTCTGCAAACGAACTCCAGATGTGTGCGCCCCCTTGTGCATCTGGCTAACGTGGGACCTGGGGAACCGAGCCTCGAACCTGGGTCCTTAGGCTTCACAGGCAAGCGCTTAACCGCTAAGCCATCTCTCCAGCCCGCCTGAAGTATTTTTGACTGAGTTTAAGTTTCCTCCTTAAGTCTCTAGCAGCTTGCTAAAGAAGATGTCACTCAGGCAAGTATGGAGAGAGCAGTTTACATTTCTGGTGGTTGGTGCTTGCTTGTGGTGCTGGCTGTTGGGCTATTTCTTTCTGTTTGGATCTTTGGAAGGGAACCAGATTCTCCTGCCATAGATGGAACATCCCCAGGATTTCTAAGCTGAAATAACCCTTTCCTTCCATAACCTGGGTCTGGTTGGATGTTCTTCCCAGCCATGTGAAGCTGACTACAATATCCCTCTTCCTGCTGCTTTTATTCAATATGTTTCACATAATATTTGAAGTGAATGCAACTTTAAAAAAATAATACTTTCTTGAAGCAAATATATATATTTTTTCTGAGTTAGGGTCTCACTCTGGCCCAGGCTGACCTGCAATTCACTATTGAGTCTCAGGGTGGCCTCGAACTCATGGCGATCCTCCTACCTCTATCACCCGAGTGCTGGGATTAAAGGCATGCGCCACCATGCCGGGCTCAAAGTAAATATTTTAATCTTATATTCCAGTTTATTCAGAGATCATGACTATGTATTTATCTGGAATTTATGCATCATATAGTCTACCTTTTTTTTTAATCAAGTTCTGTTATATCGAACCCTTGAGGTCTATTATTTTATTTTATTTTATTATATTTGTGTATTTATTCAAAAGCAGTGTTGTAAAATAATTCTTTAGTTTTCATATGCCAGAACCCTGTGGGTGGTCAGTTTGTGTCCACTAGACCAAAATCTAATTGGCATATACCATAATAAATAAAACTGATAATTAGATTACTATCTGATAAGGTATAAGAGAAACCAAGAAGTCAACTATTGTCAAATGTAGTAATATTTAAAGATAGTAATTGCCTAATAGATATATATTCCAAGTAGAGTCCATATGTTGGGAAATCTGATTTCTTTGCCATGGTCTCTGTGCCCTAGAAAATACTGGCATCTGCGTTTTGCTGCTACTTAACTATTGTCACATGCATAACCTGGACATGACCAGAGAGTATCCTAAGGTTAAAGGTTATGACTATTACTTGTGACTGCTTAGCTAGTTTCAAAAATGTAACCTTTTAAAGCCACTTTCAGTTTCTTCATTGAATTTTTTTTAAATGTATGTTAATCTTTTCTGTTTGCCAGAAATTAATTCCTGCCTGCTTCTTCTTTTTCTCTGTCATACATTTTGAACACTAACCTGTGTCTGTTTAATTTAATTCCAGTGCTTAATTAGTAAGAGCCTTGGCTATCAAGATAGACAGAATTGGAATCCTCACTCTGTGTGTTACTGACAGTTTGGTGAGGGGCTTTTACGAGAAGAATGAAAGTAGAAGACATAGGTACTGGCCTCACATAATAATGAGTGGACGTCAGTAAGGTTGTTTCTGCTCTGTGCCTTTCCTACCTCACAGTATGGGCAGAGCTCCATAATAACTGTTGCATTGTGGGTCTTTGCTGTGGGTCATCTTGCATTTCACTGACTCCATCCATTTCCTTCTACACAGACACCTTTATTGGACTGTCCCAAAGCAAGTGTTAGACACATCCTGGTGCCAAATATACAGAAATGGAACAGGTATAGCAGAGCTGTCTGTCCCCCTGCCAAAGAGGATGGAAGCTATTCACTTTTGAGAAGCCCAATAGGTTCCCATTTAAAATAAGACAGTCTGCTTTCCCTGATAAGATAGTGAAAGTTTTGAGGTCTTGCCCATGGAAAAATTAAACTGGATCTTTTGGCATTTGTTCTATCAATGTAAATTTAATTTTTTAAATTAATTTTTAAACAGCATGTAGCATAGTGGGTTTATTCCTCTTTTTGCATGTGTGTTGTTATACTTTGTTCTTATTCTCTATATCCTTCCTTTCCTCCCATCATGAACCAGTGCCTCTTTCTAGACCCTTTTCTCTTCCCAAGTACTCCACCCTTCTGCTCTGATCTAATTCTATTGCCCTCACTGTCAATCTCCCTAAGTTTCCTCCTTTTCTATTTCATGGGTTAGTTGGAGAAATATTGCTCTTAGCTCTTTCTGGAAAATTTGGTGGAGTTTGTATGTAAATATTTCCATTCCTAGTTTTTTTTTTTTAATCTTTTTCTTTTTTCCTTCTTTTATTTTTGGCTAATGCCTATAAATTGATTCATTTTTTTTCTAAGTTTTCCAGTTTTGGATGGAGTATGCTTTTCAAATTATTCCCTCTTATTCTGTGCATTTCTATGAAATCTCCTTTTTGGTCTCACATTTTATCAGTTTGAGTATTCTTTCTCTTTGTGTGAATGTGTGATCATGTGCAAGTACAAATGTGTATGGGCTCATGTACACTTGTGTGCTTATGTGTGTGAAGTACAGAAGACAACCTTTGGTATTGTTTCTCAGGTACCAACCACCTTCTTGTGACATAGAGTCCCATATTACCTTGGAGCACACAAAGTAGGCTAGACTGGCTGTACAGAGAACCCCTTAATCTGCCTGTCTCAGCCTCTCCAGAACTAAGGTTGCAAGTGCACACACCACTCCCAGTTTCATAAGGCTTTTATACATGAATCCTGGGGATTGAACTCAGGTCTTCCATCTAGTGAGGCAAGCTCTTTAAGCACTGGGCTATCTTTCCAGTGCATCTCAATTTCTTTTGGTTATTTTGATTTGGAATTTGCCAGTCTTGTTCAAAAATTAACTCTTTGATTCTATGTATTTCCTTTTTAGAATTTCTTTTTTATAAATTTTTTATAAAAAAAAAACTTATTTATTTATTTATTTGAGAGTGACAGGCAGAGAGAAGGAGGCAAAGAGAGGAAGAGAGAGAGAATGGGTGCGCCAGGGCTTCCAGACACTGCAAACGAACTCTAGGCGTGTGCGCCCCCTTGTGCATCTGACTAATGTGGGTCCTGGGGAATCGAGCCTTGAACAGGGGTCCTTAGGCTTCACAGGCAAGTGCTTAACCACTAAGCCATCTCTCCTGCCCATAGAATTTCTTTTTATTAATTAATTAATTTTGTACTCAGTGAATATAGTCAAGTTAGTATCATTGTGAGCTCCTCCCTGTACTCCCTCTTCACCCTGGCCATTCCTTGTTGAGGTATATGGCTCATGCATTGTGTAGTTAGCCGTCAGTTATGGGTAGGAGGACATGTCTCTACATATCATGACCCAACATGTGGCTCTGACATTCTTTCTGGCCCTTCTTTCCCAAATTTTCCATGTTGGGTTCATTTTAGGTCTGCTTCATGATTAAGCCTTGGGATAATCTGTGTCTCTGGATATCTGATTTGGTAGGAGTTGATTGTTCTCTGTGTTGATCTCCTTCACCCTTGTGCTGATACCAGGTTCACCAAAAATCAACACCCTTGCTTGTTTCACCAATTATTCTTAGTTTCAGCGAGGGCCCTTTTGAGGTATGATGGAGTGGTTCTCTCTTTAGTATCTGAGTCTGTCTGAAAAAGAGAAGCAGATTCTCCAATGGAGAGTAAAGTTAGCACCAAATAAATGGGATAACCCTTGTTTTTTTTAGAGATAATTTAATAGATGTAGGCCCTCTTGTAGCCCACAATTCGTGGTAGCTTGATAATAGAGAGCAGACTCATTTTTGGATATGGTTCTGACTTGTTTCCCAGTTCCAGCTATGGGTTCTATTCCATTGAGTGGACCAGTTAGCCAAATCAAGAGCAGTTGTTTTCCCACTATTGCACTTGTGTGAGCATCATGACAGGTTATTTGCTGCTGAGTTGAGTTGCTTGGACAGATATCGTTCATTTTCCCCCAGTCGCCCATGTAGCACCTTCTGGCACTAGACGCGCTGACTGTCTGGGGGCTGACTCTCTTCCAGCTTCCAGCCATGTCACTCCATGTTATGTATCAACCACATATTGTGTGTCTTCAGCAGTAGGGTCTTACCACTAACCTTTGGTGACTCATCAAGTACTCTTCCAGAAGTCTGTCATTTTTTTAGAAAACCTTATAGGTCTCTCTGATCAAAAGCTCATTGTGGATGATAACCACACACTGGTACTGGGAGTTACAGGTCAGTGCCCATAAAGAGAAGGAAGAAAAAGATAAGTAATATAAAAGAGTTAGAGAGAAGAAGGAGAGAGAGAGAGAGAGAGAGAGAGAGAGAGAGAGAAAGACTGAAGCTATGAAAAATTAAGGTCAGTCTTTATCGTACCCTCTCCAGTGCCTTGTGGCTCAGGTGTTCCCTCTAAGGGCCTGGTGAAGGTTCAACCATTTGGCCTGCCTTTTAGGATATAGAATGTTATGGTATCATTGCCATTTGGTTTAGTATTCCTGCTCTATTTTAAAACTGCTTTTTATTTATTTGTTTCTAATTACAAAAGTTGCATCTTTAAACTTTCTGTTTTCCCTCTCTCTCCCTCTCTCTCTCTCTCTCTCTCTCTCTCTCTCTCTCTCTCTCTCTCTGTCTCTCTCTCACTGTGTATATGTGTGAGAGAGAGGGAGCAGGGAGAGAACACTCCAGCAATTCAGTTCTCAGGTCTCTGCGCGCCTATAGGGTTGGGGTTACACATTCACATGACCACACTCAGCTGTTTATGTGGGGACTGTGGATCATTAAACTCCAGCTGTCTTTCAGGCCTTCTCAGACCCTTATGCTTGCCCAAGATGTACTTTTAACTGTGGAGCCACCTCTCCAGATCTTTCTAATTTTTTAGTGTAAATGCTTGCAGCTATAAATTTTTCTCTTAGAACTACTTTAGCCAATGAATCTTATATGGTATGCTTTCATTTGATTTTCACAAACTTTAAATTTTATCTTTTGTTTCTTCAATACACACTGTTCATTCAAAAGTGTATTGTGGAGCCGGGTGTGGTGGTGCACACCTTTAATCCCACCACTAGGGAGGCTGAGGTAAAGAGGATCACTGGAAGTTTGAGGCCACTCTGAGGCTCCATAGTGAATTCAAGATCAGCCTCGGCTAGGGTGAAACACTACCTCAAAAACAAAAAGTATGCCTCAATACGTATTTGCTGCACAAGAATAATGAACTCTAGCATCAACATAACAGCTGTGTGTGGTAGTTTGCACTTGTTATTTTGCTATGGTGGGCAGGAGTGTAAACACAAGAGGGCCTCTGGCTATTGTTAACTAGCAGGTTAAGCCAAATCAGTGAGCTGCATGTTCAGTGAGAAACCCAGTCTCCACAAAATAAGATGATGAAAGATTAAGAAATGCACCTGACATCAACTTCTGGCTTACACTCCAATGTGTACATGCACAAGCACCCTCAAAGACATGTGCCCACACACAAATGGACACAAACACATACACATATCATACATACATACACACACCAGCTAAAGAAATACATATAAAGAGTATGTTGTTCAGTCTTCAAGCATTTGTGTAATGTTTTAAGTGTCTTTTTCTGTTAATTTCTAGTTTGATTCCATCATGATTTAATATAATATAATAATTGATTGGAATATTTTTTTTTTCTTCTTTAAGGCTTGCTTAAACTGGGGTTTACTTTGGGGAAGGTATCATGAGGCTGTGAAGAAAAATAGATATGCCATATCTAGTGGATAGGATAATTTGTGGGTATTTTTTTTCTTATTATTAGATAAAGACAATTTTTGTATGTAAACAGCACTTGGTCCCATCCTCCCACCTCCCGCCTGCCCCTTTTCTGAAGAGGCCTTCCTCATTGGGGATGCAGGTCAACCCCATGGGGATTGTGGGTCATGGATTATGGGGCGGCAATCAGTTATAGAGGAGAGGCAATGTCTCTGTGCAAAATGTCCCAACTTGTGGCTCTTACAATCGTTCCACCCCCTCTTCCACAAGATTCCCTGAGCCATGCTGGGAACATTTTAAGACTTCAGTGATAGGAACTTAGGAGCATCTAGATGTCTGGTTTATTAGGTGTTGAGTGTCCTCAGCATCTTTCTCCATCACCCTTGTGCTGATATCAGCTTTGCTGAGAGAGCAGCATTCTTGCTCATTTCCCTAATTCCTATGTGGTTTCAGCTGGGCCTGGGTAGAGTGCTCTGGGTCATTTATCTGTTCAAGTTCAGTTCCCTTCTGAAAAAGAGAAGGAGATTCTCCAACAGGGTGAAGTCAGTGCCTGTTAAATGGGATAACCATTATTAATTTAGAGAGAATTACAAGGGTTTAGATACTTTTATAGTGCAAAATTAGTGAAAGCTTGACAATGGAAAGCAGAATCATTATCTAGATATTATTCTGACTTGTTTCCCAATTCCACATATGGTTACCTTTCCACTGAGCAAATCTGTTAGCCAATTCAAGAGCAGTTGGTTACCCACCATGGCTGTGTGCCACTATTGCACTTGCATGAGCATCAGGTCAGGTTGTTTGCTTCTGAGTTGCTTAGACTTTGAGTTGATTGGACAGTTGTTGGCCACTTTCACCTGGTAGCTCATGTAGCACCTTCTAGTACTAGATGGGATAATTATCTGAGGACTGGAACTCCTCTGGATTCCAATCAGGTCTCTTCATGGTCTGTGCTGACAGCAACTGGTGTCTTCAGCAGCAGGGTCTTACCATTAACCTCTGGTGGGTAATCAAGTGCTCTGACAGAAGTCTGTCTTGTTTTGGGAGATCTAGTAGATCTCTCTGATCAATAGCTCATTGTGGATGTAGACCACATCCTGATACAGGGAATTACAGGCCAGCACCCAGGGGAAAAGAAACAAGCAAAACCCAGAGAAGAACGAGGAACAAGAGGAATTTGAGGTTAGGTTCCATCTCACTCTCTCCAGGTCCTTTTGATTCAGGTGCTCCCTCTAAGGTTTGCTTGAGGATTCCACCTTTTAGTCTGATTTCCAGAGTATAGGATTTTATGGTAACAGTTCAATTTGGGTTTAGATTTTGTGTCTTCTGCCCCCACACCCTTTTCCTTCCCCCAAGCCTTGCCCTCCCTGTTGTCCAAGCCTCAAGATGCTATTCAGTTATGTCAGGAACTTGGGCTGATCCAGGTTAGGAATTGTAGATGAGTGAAGATTATGTTTCTGTGATCATGTGGGTTCACTTAAAATGATCTGTTTCATGTTCGACCATTTTTCTACAAATTTCAATGTGTCATTTTTCTTCTTACTGCTGAGTAGAATTGCATCATGTACATATACCGCATCTTGTTTATCCATTCATCCAAGGATGGGCACCTGGGTTGATTCCACTTTTTAGTTATTATGAATTGAGCAACTATAAACATGGTTGAGCAAATATCTCTAAACTGAGATGTGGAGCTTTTAGAATAAATGCCCAGTAGGGAATAGCATGGTCTGCTGGTAACTCTATATTCATCCTTTTCAGGAATCTCCAAATTGATTTCCACACTGCTTGTACCAGCTTACATTCCCACCAACAATGAATGAGGGTTCCTGTTTCTCCACAGCCTTGCCTACAGTTGTTTTCATTTGAGTTTTTTAAATGTTTTCTATCCTTACTGGGGTAAGGTGGAATCTCGCACTTGTTTTAATTTACATTTCATTAATGGTTAAAGATGTTGAACATTTTCTTAAGTGTGTGTTAGCCATTTGTACTTCTTCCTCTGAGAACTCCCTTTTACTTCTCTGCCCCACTTGTGAAGTGGGTTATTCGATTTTTTTATTGTTTAGTTTTTAGATTCTAGATAGTAGGCTTCTGTCAGTGTTATATCTGACAAAGATTTTCTCCCACTCAGTGGGTAATCTATTGGCTCTGCTTCTGGTATATTTGTCTGTGTAAAAGCTTTTTAGAGCCAGGCATGGTGGCGCACACCTTTAATCCCAGCACTCGGGAGGCAGAGGTAGGAGGATCACCGTGAGTTCAAGGCCACCCTGAGACCACATAGTGAATTCCAGGTCAGCCTGGGCTAGAGTGGAACCCTACATCAAAAAAAAGGGGGAGGCTGGAGAGATGGCTTAGCAGTTAAGTGCTTGCCTGTGAAGCCTAAGGACCCTGGTTCGAGGCTCGATTCCCCACGACCCATGTTAGCCAGATGCACAAGGGGGCACACACATCTGGAGTTGTTTGCAGTGGTTGGAAGCACCCATTCTCTCTTTCGCTCTCTGCCTGTCCACTTCTCCCTCCCCCCACCTCTCTGTCACTCTCAAATAAATAAATAAAAAATAAACAAAAAAATTTTTTAGAAAAGTTTTTTAGCTTCATGACATACCATTGATTAAGTGCTTATTTAATTTCCTTGGCTACTGGAGTTTTCTTCAAGAAGTCTTTTCCCAGTCCTATATCGTGTAGTGTGATTCCTTTTTTCTTCCAGTAGTTGAAGTGTTTCAGGTCTTATATTAAGGTCATTAATCCATTTGGACTTGATGTGGTATAGTGAAGTGACTGGGTCTAATTTCATTTTTCTACATATGGTCATCCAATTTGCCAATACCATTTGTTGAATATTGTCAAAGATCAAGTAGCTATAGTTGCTTGCCCTAAAGCCTGGGTCTTCAATGCTTTTCCATTGGTCTGTGTTTCTGTCTTTTTTTTTTTTTTTCTCCCAGTACAAACCTGTGTTTGTGCCTATGGCTTTGTAATATAGCTTTAGATAAGGTATGGTAATACTATCAGAAGTTTTGCTTATGCTGAGGATATGTTTGGATATCCAAGGCCTTCTACCATTCCATATGAATTTTGAGATAATTTTTTCAGTCTCAGAGAAGAATGAGGCTGGTATTTTTATTCGTATTGCATTAAATCTGTATAACACTTTTGGTAGAATTGCCATTTTCACAATATTAATCCTACCTCTCCAGGAACATGGGAGGTCCTTCCATTTTCTTAAGTCTTTCTGTATTTCTTTCTTGAGTGTTTTTATATTTTCACTGTACAGTTCCTTCATATTCTTTGTTAGTGTTATTCCAAGGTGGTTAATTTTTTTGTTGCTATTGAGAATGGGATAGTCTCCCTGATTTATTTATCTGTATATTTTTCCTTTGAATATAGAAAAGCTACCTATTTTTGTGCATTGATTTTGTATTGTGCCACTTTGCTGAAGGATTTTATCACCCTTAGAAGTTTTGGGATGAAGACTTTCAGGTCACTTATATATAGCATATATCATCTGCAAATAGGAATAACTTAGCTTCTTTCTTTCCAATTTGAATCCCTTTTATTTTTTTCTCCTGTCTTATTGCTTGGGCTGGTAATTCTAGTTCTATGTTGAAGAGCAGTGGTGAGAGTGGGTACCCCTGTCTTGTTCCCAATCTCAGTGGAAACTCTTTGACCTTTTCCACATTAAGAATTATTTGGGCTTTAGGAGCTTTATATGTAGCCTTTATTGTGTTGAGATATAAACCCTCCATGCCTAGTCTTTCAAGTATTTTGATCATGAAGTGGTGGTGTGTCTTTTCAAAGTCCTTCTCTGCATCAATTCAGATGATTATGCAGTTTTTATGGTTCAGTTTATTTATGTGGTGTATTACACTGACCGATTTCCATATGTTATACCATCCCTGCATCCCTGAGATGAAGCCTACTTGATCAAGGTGGATAATGCTTTTGATGTGTTGTTGAATTTGGTTTTCAAGGATTTTGTTCAGGATCTTTGCCTCTATAGGCCTATAATTTTATTTACTTATTGCATCTCTGTTTGGGTTTGGTATTAGGTTAATTCTAGCTTCATAAAAGGAGTCATGGAGGGATTCTCTGGTCTCCAATTATCAGAATAGTTTGAAAAAAAAAAGTTGGTTTCAGTTCTTCTATGGAGGTTTGATAGAATTCAACTGAGAAGTCAACCGGTCCTGGACTTTTCTTTTTGGGGAGGTTTTTGATTACCTTTTCAATCTCCATGGGTGTGATAGGTTTTTATTAGGAGATTAGTCTGCTCTGACTTTTGGTAGGTGGTATGTGTCTAGGAATTTACCCATTTCTTCTAGATTATTTAATTTTGTAGAGGAGAGGTTTTGGAAGTATGTCTTGATGATTCTTCCAATTTCATTGATGTCTATAGTGATCTATTCTTTTTCATTTCTGATTTTGTTAATTTGAGGCTTCTCTTGATCACTTTGGCCAGGGGTTGTCAGTCTTGTTTATTTTCTCAAACAACCTGCTCCTCATTTCATTTATTTTTAAAATGGTTTTCCAATTCATTAATTTCTACTCTAATCTTGATTATTTCTTTCCATCTGGAGCTCTTTGGGTTGGATATTTCTTGTTTTTCTAGTGCCTTTAGCTGTACAGTCAGGTTATTGATTTGTGATCTCTCTGTCTTTGCAATGAAAGTACTTAGGGCTATGAAATTTCCCCTTATGACTGCCTTCAATGAGTCCCATAAGTTTTGGTCAGTTGTGTTTTCATTATCATTTAAATCTAGAAATTTTACAATTTCTTTTTTGATTTCTTCCATGACCCTTCATTGTTTAAATGTGTGTTGTTTAGTCTCCAGTGGTTGGTGGTGTTCTTTATGTGGTTTTTGTTAATTTATAGCTTTAAAACATTGTGATCTGACATGGTGCAGGAAGTGACTTCAATTTTCATGACTTCATGAAGGCATGCTTTATGGCTTAGCATATGGTCAATTTTGGAGAAGGTTCTGTGGGCTGCTGAGAAGAATATGTATTCTGTAGGGTTGGGGTGGAAAGTTCTGTAGATATTCTTTATGTCTAGTTGATCTATGATGTTGTTAAGCTGTATTATTTCCCTGTTGATTTTCTTCTTGGATGATCTTTCTATTGATGATAGTGGAGTATTGAAGTCTACAACTATTATGGTGTTGGTGTTTATTTCTGCTTTATTATAAAGTAGATTTTGTTTTATAAACTCTGGTGTGCCTGTGTTTGGGGCATATATATGTATGATTGTGATATGCTCATGATGGAAAATTTCCTTCATGAGTAAGATGTGACCTTGTTTGTCCTTTTTGATTTTATTTGCTGTGAAGTCTATTTTATCAGATATTAATATAGCAACACCTGCCTGTTTTTTATTTCCATTTGCTTGGAATATTATTTTCCAACCTTTTACCCTGATGAGGTGTCTAACCTTAGTGGTGAGGTGGATTTCTTGAAGACAGCAGGTAGAATGGTCTAGTCTATTGATCCACCCTGACAGCCTGTGTCTTTTAATATTTAAGATTTTAATTAATTCCTGCCATGATGAGGTGTTTTATGTGTTTGGGTCTCACTTGTGTTATGTACTGTTTTGGTCTTGGTCTATTTTGGTTATTGTGATCTTCTTGTTTGCTCATGAGATTGGTTGTTTGACTGTTCTGTGTGGAGTATTTCCTAAGTAGTCTCTGTAGGTTTGGCTTTGTGTTCATATAATTATATAATTGATTTTTTTCATGGAAATTTTTTCTTTCACTATCTATTATGAGAGATGTTTCTTCTGGGTAAGGTAGCCTGGGTTGGAAGCCATAGATTTTCAGACTTTGAAGTGTTCTGTTTCAGGCTCTTCTTTCTGGCTTTCATGGTTTCCATTGAGAAATCTGATGTTATTCTAATGGGATTGCCTTTGTTTATTGTGAATTGCTTCTCTTTTTGCTGCTTTTAACACTCTCCATTTTCATTGTTAAAGGTTTTAACCAGGATGTGTCTTAGAGAGTTTTTCTTTGGCCCTGCCTGTTTGGTGTTCTGTGGGCTTCTTGTATCTGGATGGGCCTCTGTTTTGCAAGATTCAGGAAATTTTCTTCAATAATTTTGTTGAGTATGTTTTCTATGCCTCTGGTCTGGATTTCCTCTCCTTCTGGTATGCCCATGATTCAGATGTTTGGCCATTTTAGAGTGTCCCACAGTTCCTTTGTATTCTGTTCAGTTGATTTTTTTGAACTTAGCAAAGTTTTTGGCCTCCGGATCAATTTCTTCTGTCCTATCTTCAAGGCCAGAGGTTCTGTTTTCCACACGAGTAACTGTTGATGAGGGGTTCTAGACAGGTTTTCATAAATACTATTTGAATTCTGTTGTGATGTTCTATATAGTGTCCTCTTTTTTGAGGTATGATTTCAATTTGAATTCTGATTTTTTTGATGCTTCTTATAGTTCATTCTTACATTTGATTAAGTCTTCATTAAGTTTAATCAATGAGTTGTGGAGGTCTTCCATTTCTTGATTCACCTTCAATTTATTCATATCTCTTTCAAGGGTTCTAACATTTTCTTCAATCTAGTTAAGCTTACTGTCAAAAGCAGAATGCTCTAGGAGACTGTTCTTTTAAATTTCATTGATATGATTGTTGGTTCTTTGATTGTTTGCTTCAAGATTAGTGATTTTTTTTTTAAATCAGTGTCTCTTTGGTTGTTGTGTTATCATTTTGGGAATGAATTTCTGTGGATTTCTCTATGATTTCATTGGAGGCTTCCATAGTAGGACTAGGCATCCTTAGTGATCTCTCAATCTTCTGACTTTTATTGGCTTTTTTGCATTGTTGTCTACCCATTTTAGGAAGACTCTTTATTTTATTGAGGAAGAAGCAAGTTTGTGTCCTTTGGCTGTTCACCCTCTGACTCAGGTAAACAAGGATGTCCAGCCAAGATACCAGAGCAAAAGGCCTGATTCCACAGCTCCCACAGGAGTCAGGCCTCCCTACGCAAGGCACAATGGGACCTGCAAGAACAGGGGTACTAGGAGGAGTAAGGGAACAGGGATCTGGCCTATTTCATGCTGAGACCCCAGGACATGGAGCAGTGCAGGCAACCTAGACTGCGGAGGTGGCAGGAGCCTCAATGAGATAGCTCTGTCATGCCCTCCAAGACTTGTGGAACATTGAGAAAATGGGGCACAAAGAATGTATAAACTAGAGTGTGAGGGCAGAACTTTGGGTCACTATCTTCTAGACATGATATGACCAGTATATTCATGATATCACAGTGGATGTCATGGCCTTCACAAGGCCAGTTTGTTTCTGTCTTCCTTTGTTTCATAGGTTGACTTTCATGCCATGGAAGTGTGTATATTGGAGGCAGCAGGTAGCTTTGAATATAATGATATTATTGAGAACATTTTTCCTATTTACTATGGTTTTATTGGTTAATTCTCTGCTTGACTAAAATATTGTCTGTTCTTCCTTCCTTATTAGCATTAGTTTGTTTCAGGTCTACTATGTTATTCATAATGAATTCCTTCTGATCATTCCCTTATCTGTATCTGCTATAATAAGTATTCTTTCTCACATTCTTATGATTGAGACTGTGTATAGTATTTCTTTAGAATTTTCTGCACTGCTGGTTGGTGTTCATAGATTGATTTTTTTTTTTTTTTTTGTGCTTGTCATGAAATGTCCTAGTTTCTCGCACAATGATAGAATAGAATTTATTGTACATACTGATTAAGTTGGCAGTTATTTATTTTCTGGGCTTGAAATGTATCATTACTTGCTCTCCTGGCTTAGGTGGCTGATAAGAATTTCAGTGTGTTTTTGATATTTGCCTTTGTACATAAGTTCATGTTTTTCCTTTGGAATTTTTTAAAAAGGTTTATTTATTTATTTAAGACAGATGGAGAGAGAGAGAGAAAGAGAATGGGTGCGTCAGGGCCACTGAAAAACGAATTTCAGACATATGTGCCACTGTGTGCCTCTGGCTTATGTGGGACATGGAGAATCGAACCAGGGTCCTTAGGCTTTGCTGGCATGAACGTTAATTGCTAGGCCATCTCTCCAGCCCTGGAACTTTTAATAGTGCTTCTTTGCATTGTATTTTTGGACATATAAAATATGTCATGAACAGACTCTTTCTGTTCATGTCTGTTTGCTCTTCTAAATGCCACTTGTGTTTGGATGTCCACTTTGCCCCTAGATTTAGGATTGTTTTTTTCTATAAGTCTATTTCATAGATTCTGTGTCCTTTTATTTTTTTTATTATAGCATCAAATTCTATGTCACTTTATTTATTTATTTTTAATCACAACCTCTTTATTTTACTTGTGGATTCTTTAGTTTCGCCTACTTAATATGTCCTAGAGGTGTTAGAAGTTTTCCCCATCTTCATTACTTACCTTTCTTTATAAATGTCCAAATATACTCCATCCCTAACACTCTTCTGTTTGATTTTCCCTGGTGATTATACTTTTTGCTATGCTTTTTATTTAATTGACTCCTTCATTTCCAGAATTTCTAAGTAGTTTTCTTTCTTTACGGTTTTTAAAGATAAGATTGTCAACTAAGCTGATCTTTAATTTTCATGTGGTTGAAGATGTCCTTGAACTTGTTGATTCTTCTGCTTCTACTTCTCAAGTGCTGAGATTACAGGTGTGCACTATCAAACCTAACTTTTTCTAGAGTCTTTTCAGGATATAAATTTTCTCACTGATTTTTCTCTCTCTACATTTTTGATTTCTCCTCTTTAATAATGGACCTTCTAGCCACTTTCCTAATATTTTTAAATCTAGGACTTGAGTTGACTTCTTTACTTTATTCATCAACTTGGTTGAATCTTTTATGTGTTCATTGATTCTTTTCAAAAGTAGGATTCAAAAATCTATTTTTCTGACATTACAACTATTTCATTGTCTTTGGCATTAATTATTGAGACAGTTGTCAGATTTGGAGGTGTTGTAGTGGCTTGTTTTCTCATTTTCCTGTTGTATATTTGCTGGGATAGATGTGTTCTCCAACTTTTTAAAAAAAATATTATTTATTTATTTGAGGGAGAGAAAGAGGTGGTGGGGGTGGGGGAGGGAGAGAATGGACATGCCAGGGCCTACAGGAACTGTAAACAAACTCCAGATGTGTGTGTGCACCTCCCTGTGCATTAGGCTTACATGGGACCTGGGGAATTGAAACAGGATCTTTTGGCTTTGCAGGCAAATGCCTTAACCACTAAGCCATCTCTCCAGCTGTGTGTCCTCCAATTTTTATTTCTTCCATTTTACCAGTATTTTTGTTTGTTTTATATGAGTCATTTTCCTGAGACTTTTTTTTTCTTGGGTTTATGGTTTTCACTATTGTTTTGGGGTGAGTTGAGAGCTGGCTGCATCAGTAGTAATAATAATTTGGCAAGAATCCTGTTTTTAACATATGGTGAAACACACATAACCATATACACCATATACATATAAATATACTTCAGTTATATCCCCCCAAATTTGGAAGACCTGTGGTAGGACATTGTTAAGAAAAATATAGTAACTGCATTTTACTGTTTAAGATTTTAGTTTCAAGAGGAAGTAAATGGGAAAGAAGGAATGAAGTAGGAATGAGATAGGAAGTATGTACATTATAGCTATGAAAAATAATACAGAAAACATTACAGAATCGATGCTTAAACAAAGAAGAGTCACAAAGCCTGTACAGACAGATACAAAAAAAAAAATGTGGGCTGGAGAGATGGCTTAGCGGTTAAGCGCTTGCCTGTGAAGCCTAAGGACCCCGGTTCGAGGCTCGGTTCCCCAGGTCCCACGTTAGCCAGATGCACAAGGGGGCGCACGCGTCTGGAGTTCGTTTGCAGAGGCTGGAAGCCCTGGCGTGCCCATTCTCTCTCTCTCCCTCTATCTGTCTTTCTCTCTGTGTCTGTCGCTCTCAAATAAAAAAATAAAATTAAAAAAAAAATGTACCAGGCAACCACAGTATAAAAGTGCATCTTTAAAAAAAGGACAAAACAAAATAGGGGTCCCGGTGAAAACATAGAGGAAATGGCCAGATAAGCAAGTGTTCTGCTTCACATCATGGCGATAGACACAGACAATTCTCAAAATGTACCAAAGTAGAAAACCAGAACCAGCTGAGAGCTCAACACTAAAGTAGACTTAAGACACACTCACCAAACCTCAGGGAATTTTGAGGAAGAGGGGTCAGAAAGATTGTTAGAGCCACAGGTTGAGAAGCATTATACCCCTCAAAAAATATGGACAGCTGCTCTCAAAACTCATAACCAACAACTCTGGGTCATATCAGCATTCCTAGGGAAGAGGACCCTCAGTGGCATGGGGGCAGGGAGGAGGGAAATGATGGTATCAACACATGATGTGTCCATACAAAATTTCTACTAATGACAAAGAAGGGGCTGGAAGGATATCTTAGTGGTTAAGGTATTTGCCTGAAAGCCAAAGGACCCAGGTTCAATTCCCCAGTACCCACATAAGCCAGATGCACAAGGAGGTGCATGTGTCTGGAGTTTGTTTGCAGTGGCTAGAGACCCTGACATGGCCATTCTCTGTCTGTTTGCCTCTTTCTCTCTCTCTCTCTGATTCTCTCAAATAAATAAAACTTAAAAAAAGGGAAAAAAAAGTACAAAAAGCTTTATTTTTTTAAATAAACTATAAAACATAACATCAGTCCTATCAGTCAGGACATCTTCCTATTATGGAACAATATGATTTTCCTACCCCTGGCATCTCCTCAGGGGAGTTACTGTGGCTTTGTTACCTACAGTTACCTACTATCTGGTTCCTCCTCTTGGGTGTACAGGGTGACTACAGTTTCCATGTCTGTGGTGATGAGGGTACAGTAACTAGGCTGGGAGATATTGTCCCACCTGGAAACTGATTGAGATTTCCTTATGTTCTATCCCACAACCTTGGCCTGTGAATAACCACATAGACATATAGTGTGCCAAGTTCATATCATTGCTCATTTTTCTATGTGGTTATGTCCTCTGAGGCAGTGGTGATGATGGGGTCCTCTGTATATTCTGTAGGCTAGTTACCCTGGTGACCATGGTGCATCTGTCTTCAGAGGCCTTAATGGCCTGTCTCTTCAACTGTGGTATTCACAGATCCTGTTTTTGATTGCTGCCTGTTGAGTCTTTCTCCAGCTAGTGGGTCAGCAGAGCCTTCATGGGGGAAAGAACAGCCCCTCCTTGGCAAAACTCTGAACCTAGATCTAGGCCCTAGAGTATATAACTCCAGATATGTCAAGAGTTTCAATGATGAACAATTTCACAAAGGTTTTTTAATTACACTACTTCTAGAAAAGTATATATTTTTTTCTTTTTGACCAGTGTTGTGGTCAAACTCAGATCCTTACACATACTAAGCAAATGCTCTATCACTGGAATATATCTCCACTCCCTATATTCACTTTATCATGCTAAATTAAACTGTAAAGGCTTTCTTAAAATCTGGAATCTATATATGTAGGAATTAGTGTGGTCTTTATCTTACAGTACTCTTGGAGCCAAAGGACTTCATCGTGGGTCCCAGATGTCAAATATGGAACTATAGATGTTTGATGTTTGCCCTGCTGGATATTGATCTTGCGTTGGTCCATCCCTATTTGTTATGCTTTTTTTTTTTTTACAATAGGAATGTTTACTTTGTGCCATTATATCTTAGAAGTATGTAGCTTGTATTTGATTTTACAGGGCTCACAGTTAAAAGACAGTCTTGAATCTCCGATGAGACTTTGGACTTTTGAATACTGTTAGAAAGTTGGACTTAGTACATTCTGCATTATGAAATTATCAGGAGTCTGTGGTGTCCAGGGGCTGAATATTGTGGTTTAAATGCAAATGTCTCCATACTCTCAGATATTTTCCATTAAATTTCCTACTTAGTATCCAGATAGTGGAGTCTAGGAGGTGGAGCCTTGCTGTAAGGGGCATATTGCTTGAGGGCTGACTTTAGGGTGAGGAATCCAGCCCTACTGTGTGTTCAGAGCCAGAACCTACTTGCTACATCTCTCTGCTGCTCATATGTGATGAAATGAGCCAGCTTTCTCCAACATGATGAAGCTTCCCCTTGAATATGTCAGCCTGATATTATCCCTTTTCCCCTCAAGCTGCTTTTTGACAAGCATTTTGTTCTAGAATGAGAAGTTAGCCACAATAGGCACAATCCTTTTGCTACTTTAAGTTATATTGATGATATATTTTTTCTGGGAGCAGATATTTAGAGGGACCTTATATGTGTGTATATGTATATATGTATGTATGTATGTATGCATATGTATGTAATTTATTTATACTCAGGGAGAGAGACAAAGAAATAGAGAGAATAGATGATTAATCTCATGTCAAATATGAAAAGGTGATAATTGGAGATGCGGAGAAAGGAAAGGAAATTTAGTTTCAAGGTTTTGTGCAATGAAAACACACACATTTTTGCTTATGTGGCCAATCACAAATCCTTGAGAGACATTTTCAAATCCTTCTTTAATTGCATGCAATTTGAACTATTCTGCATTGAAGGCTTCAAATGTCCTTATGTGGAGTAGAGTACCAGTGAAGGGGCCCTCACATTTTTAGATGTAAGAAAACATTAAGTTAGTAAAACCTGCATCATTGCAACTATGCTAAAGCCTGTTTAATATTATTTAAAGCTATGAGTTCAGGGGAACTCAGAATTTCAGAAGTGGTGCTGGGTCCTGTGGAATCAGAACACATCTGATTTACAGATGGGATTCCTCCTTCCTGGTGTTGGATGATGGCCACACTTGTTCATGCTACTAGAGGGAGGTCAGTAGAGACAGCAAGTTGCTCAGCACTTCATGTAATTCAGTCAGCCTTAAGCACAAATGTACTCCCAACTCTTCAAATCATCAGGTTGTAGTGTTAATGACAAGGGGGATAATAGATCATACAGAAAAGAAGAAAATGTTGTGAATCTACAAGTCCAGATTTGCCAAAGCTAATAGGTCCCGAAGAATATGATTCAGCATCAGTGAGTTTTATGTGGATTCCAACTTAAACACACTCTAAGTTAGGGGAGTTTTCATGGGAATGCTGTCAGAATTGTCAAAATAGAAAAACATCCACATGAAAATTGGTTGGTTTTACATTCCCAGTGCTCAGATATAATGGAATTTTATTGTGTAAGCCTACAGCAGATCATGAATTTTGTTTGCATCAATTCAAGGAGAATATTCTTTATCCTCTTTCACCAATTAGGGAAACAATAATTATTGGACAATTTAATTACTATACAGAGAAAAGAGGTATTGGACTTCTTAGTTTGCTCTACTTTAAAATTTTCATCTTTATAGAATTTCTCTCAAGTTTCCTGATCCCATTTGTTAGATGAATTAGACTGAATTCTGCAGAATATTGATATTGATGGACTATTATTTATTCTTAGAAGTGTGAGGAGTTGTGAATCCACATAGAGTTTACATTTCAAGTGATTAATAGGACATTTCAATAAGTTAAATGAGCATTAATGAGTTTGCTGTGATAAATAGATGATAGATAGAAAGCAGAAGATAAATGCATGTAATGTCAATCTTTCACGGTAGATAAACTGGTCAGTTTCTACAGTGTATGTACGTGCTAGTAAAACAAATGGTGCTTTCTTCATCCTTTATGGGAAAGATAGCATATTTTTCTAAAGGCAAAAGGGAAAAGTGCAAGCATGAAAAGCATTTCACTGCATGCTTAGTTGGTTGGCATTTTATTTTGCATTTTGGTGCATGCTAATAAGAATAATTCAGAAATGGCAAATTCTATAATGTAAAATTAGTCAGCAATACCTTGCTATTTTTATGTGACAGTTTTTCACACATGGGAATCCATGGGTTTAAAAATAGATAGAACAAGCTAGAAATAGTAATCCAAAATGACTTATGTATGTAACAATTTTCTCAGAATATTGTGACTAGGCATGTAGTATGTCCCACGCTATGCTATAGGCACTAAAATAATAGCAGAATCTTAAAAAGGCAAGAGCAACTGACTTTATAGAGATTAAAGCAGAGAACAGTGACAATGAAATTATCAAGCAAACAAGTATAGTTCAAATGATGACAATTGTAGAGTAACAAGAAGAAAAGCAAGGAAATGCAGGGGATCTTTGAAGGTAAAGTATAGAACAAGGGTTTGTTGTAAATAGGGCCATTAGGAAAGCCCTCATTTCTCAGTTGCTGTTTGAGAAACAACAAAAAAGAAGTACATTGAAGCTATCTGAATGGAATATTCCAGATATAGTACCAAGTACAAAAGACCTTGGTAGTACTAATAGGCTCAGTCTTGTGCTGGAAACCACAGCTTTTGTGAGTTCATATCATATCCAGATGATAGCGTTTTAAAGCCCTATTCTTCATCCTCCTGCTCTTACATGCATTTTGTCCCCACTTGAATTTAACTCAGTGCAATAAAAAAGCCATAAAAGTAAGATGGGGATTAATGGGAAAGAAGAAGGGTGCTAATGGGAGGGAGTGGGGATAAGTGAAGGTAATTGTAGAGGATAAAATCAAAACATATTATATACATGTATGCAAATGTAAAAATTGAAATAAATAAATAAATATATTGTTTTAAAAGCCCTGAAGTAGGATGCTTAGGTGATTCAGGGAAAATGGAGAATTTGGTGAGGAAGAGGTCACTGACCAGGTAAGGCCTCATATAGTACAGCGATAAATAGGGCTTTTATTTGAATAAATTAAAGAAAAAACACCATTGGGAGGGTATTGAAACAAGGAGTGGTATGAACAGACATAGTTCTTAAAGATTCCACTGGCTGCTCGGCTATATACAGGGAACCTACTCTTGTGTAAAACAGACACTAGAGAAAGATGCTGGCTACAATATGGCTGTGTACTTCAGGGGAGAAGGGATACCACACAGTACCTTGTGGCCTTCTGTATGCCAGAGGTTGACATTACACAGTTCCCACTCTATAAAGATATTTGTTTAGAGAAAAAATTATCCATTGTGTGCAAAAAGAATTGGGTATTAGAGTCCTTTGTATAGCATCTGTGGGTCTGGTGGTTTTCTTTGGTTCCCTATTTTATCTTCTCATCTCCACATACAGGGTGGATACATGTCACTGGTTTTTGTTTGCTTGCTTTGTTTTGTTTTTTAGTTCTTTTTTTGTCTTTAGAATGTTTTTATAAGAGATTTCTTTGAACACATTTTTGTCAAGATATCACATAAAATGAAATTTATACATGTGTGATTGTGCAATTAGCCTCATAATCAAGACAGGATAGTCCTTTTACCCTAAAATGTTTTTTTCATACCCATTTGCAATCCCCTTTCCTCCTTCCAAACACCTAATTACACCTGAGTCACCCTGTCATTGTCTCACAGTCTCAAAATGTTGCATGAATTGATTTCCACTGTTGATAATAAATAGATTTATATTTAACTTTTTTTAATGCAGCACAGTGCTTTTGGAACATCCAAACTTTTACATTATGAAGAGATTTTCCCTTTGCGGATTACTGTTATCATCATATCACCACTACTTTCTTGACATTACTTCAGTTTTAGAGTATGATGAGCAATGCTTTGATGAACATTTGCATATGCATTTTAGCGTGGGTATGTGTTTTCCTTTGAAAATGTATCTATTGGACTTGCTGGATCTTATGATGATCTTAGATCCATAGACTTCTATTTAATGGTTGTTCCACTTCACACTTTAACATTCTAGTTATTTTCCATCATTGTCAGCACTTAGAATTGCCTGACTTTTTAACACTTGCTATCTGTTGGGTATAGAATGTACTTTATTGTGACTGAGCAGTTGGACATTTCTCTAATACTCAATGATGTCAAGATTCTTCTTTTTCTTTCTATATATCTTTTAAAAGAATCTGTGTGAATAATTTCTTTATATTTAGAAATTATATTGTTTTATAACTGAGACAAGTCTTTTCACCAATAAGCTTTGGAAAAGTTGTCCTAGTTTTCAGCTTCCTGATTTTTTTGTTTTGTTTTCTTACCTTATTTTTTGATATTTTTTTAATCTTGATAAAATCTATTTTAATCAATTGTTTTTTTTCTTTGGTTTGTACTTTTTATGCTCTATTGAAAATATTTGAATTTTTTTTTTTCTGTTTTACTACTGGAAGCTTGATTTTGCTGACTTTTTGGTATAAGTATGCATGTTTGATTAATTTTTGTGAATGCACTAGGGTAAGTGTTAAGATTACTTCTTTTCATTTAGACATTTAGTTGCTTTGGTGCAATTTGTTGAAAAGTTTCTTATTTCATGGACTTTCCATGGCAACTTTGTGAAAATCAATGGATCATATAAATTGTGAATCTATTTTTGACTCTATATTCTTTCTATGGTATACATCTGTCATTATGCCAATACCACACTATCTTGATTCACTAGCTCTACAGAAAGTCTTTCAGGATTTCAGTTTAGATTGCTCTTGAGACCGTGAATCAATTTGGAAAAAAAGTGTCATTTTAATAATAAGCATGCCTATGGCATATCTCATTATTTATTTAGAGCTTTTAATTTAAGTTTCCTTTTACATTGCTGATAGTGCTTATTATACAACTCATGCACAGCTCTCCTTAATTTATTCTACTTTTTCTGTTGTTGAAAATGAAGTTATGTTTTGTAATTGTATTTAACTTATTAGCTTTTATAGTGTTTGAAATTGAATCCAAGGCCTATGCAAGTGCTTTAATAACTGAGCTACATCCTTAACCCCTTTCTTTTCACGTCCTTCCTTTCTTCTTTCCTTTTCTCCCACTCTCTCCCCTCCCTCCCTCCCTCCCTCTCTTCCTCCCTTCCTCCTTCCCTCCCTCCCTTCTTTCTTCCTTTCTTCCTTTTTTTCTTTCTTTCTTTCTTCCTTCCTTCCTTCTTCTTCCTTCTTCTTCTTCTTCTTCCTTCTTCTTCTTCTTCTTCTTCTTTCTTTCTTTCTTTCTTTCTTTCTTTCTTTCTTTCTTTCTATAAAATCTCACTGTTTGATCTCAAACTTGTATACTTCTGCCTTCATATTCAAAGAGCTGGAATGACAGTTCTATGCTACCTAGCTCAGCTTTCAACTTGTTGCATAAATATCTTATTTGTATAGGCACTTGATAAAATGTAGCAGGGCTTGAAAACTGTAACCTGAATTTCATAAAGTTTTGTCAAAATACCCATGACTTTTTATTTTTATATTCTGTCTAATGGTTTTAATTTTAGAAAGATGAAAGTGAACAATTTATGGTCTATTGCCTTGAAATATTTTATGACTTTCCTTTTGATATAAGCTGATCCAACACTTATTACCTAGAAATATACACGAGTTTTTTTTATTCCCCCTAAAATCTACACTCTTACTAAATTCGTTTTTATCTTATAATGATTTTAAATTTTTGTGTTTTCTGTAAACATTTTAATATTGTCTGCAAGTAACAATAGTTTATTTATTCCATATAATAATATTACAAACCACATTACCTGTTGTGCAATCATAGGTAGACAGGATTGTGCCTTTAGTTATTGATAATGATATCATCTTTAATTTTAACTTAGATAATTTTAATCATATTTTAGAAGTTTCTTTCTGTTTTGCATTTGCTAAAAGTTTATATCTGTGAATGGGTGTTGAGGTTTATCAATTTTTTAATGTTGTTATTATTTTTTACATGTGATAAATGATATTTACAGATCTTTATGTGTTAGACCAACCTTGCATTTCTGGTATATTGTTGGGATAATTAAATCTTGAAATATTGTTAAATTTGGCTGGGCACGTGGGAACACGCCTTAATCATAAAACTTGGAAGTTTGGGGCAGGAGGATGATGAGTTCCTAGCCAGCCTGAGATACAAAGTAAAACCCTGACTCAAAAAAGATAAGAGAAATTATTGAATTTTATTTGTTCACTTTTTGAAAGAGTTTTGTGTGCATATTATTGAGAATTATTGTTTGTAACTTCACCTTTGTTGTGATGTATTTGTTGGTTTTATATTCAGGCTATATAAAATGAACTTAGTCATACAATGAATTTTCTAAAAGCATTTGTGTAGGAAAAAGACAGGAAAGTAGGAGGGAAGTTAGTCAGGAAGAAGGGGTTTATTTGGAATGGGAGAAAATAAAGGAGGGTAATTGGAAT
Source organism: Jaculus jaculus (assembly GCF_020740685.1). Classification (NCBI taxonomy): domain Eukaryota; kingdom Metazoa; phylum Chordata; class Mammalia; order Rodentia; family Dipodidae; genus Jaculus; species Jaculus jaculus. The sequence goes on from NC_059107.1 coordinate 116,332,807, forward strand.
GAATATGATAAAAAATGTATTATACATGTATGGAATTGTGAAAGTAAAACAAGGAAAATAAAAGAATTCATGAATAATTATATCTTACCTACGTGTTTGATGGAATTTACCAGTTTTCACTCCATGGCTACCTGGTCTTATTGCTTTGAGTCTGTGGCACCATAGACCATCCTGGTAGGGGTGAGTCTGTCCACACCATGGTGGCTGGGAAGAAGAGAGAAAAAGAAGTGTCTAGTGTCTTAAAAATCCCTTTTATTGGGGGGAGTTTGATCCTAGAGGTGTAACTTTCTTGTATGAGTCCCCACTTACACAAGGAGCCAGTATTGCCAAACTGAACTCACTCCTTTCATCCATAGACCTTTGGGTGACATTCAGGATCTATACCACAGCTGTACTCAGAAGAATCCTTGTTGAATTTGATTATTTTTAATCATCTTGGGTGTTTTTACTTCTAAAACATTTCCACCATGATCAGAAAATATTTTTCCATATTTTTAAAAGTTTTAAATTCCCAACTTTTTGTCTTGTATTATGGTATAGACACTGCCCTTTCCTGTTGAACATTCTGTTTCCAAGTAAGTAGAATGGGAATTCTGTCTTAGGTGGAATTAAGTTGAGGGAGTTGATGGTGCTATACAGATTTATATCTTTGCTGATTTTTTGATTAAGGTTTTGAGTCGATAGCTATGTTTGGGTTATTAACAGGAATCTATGTTAATTTTTGCTCTATGTATTTTGAAACTGGAGGCAAAATGCAACATTTGTTTATATTTTTTCCTCTGAGTACTTGTCATTTTTGTATCCTCCTTGATATTTGATGATACATTTTGTTTTGAAATTTATTTTATTCATTATTAACATATTCACTCCAGGCTTATTATTTTACCTTTGCATGGTACATCTGTTTCATTATATTCACTAAGAAAATTTCAGCATCTTTTCACTAAAAATGAACTTTTTCTACAAATAGTTTATAGTTTTTAATCTTTCATTATGTTAATTTCTGTCTTTTAGTTAGAGTGCTTAGGCTCTTAATATTTAATGTAATATTTGAGCCAGATGAAATTGGCTCTACTAATTTGTTGTTATTTTTTTTAACTTTTTCTGGGTCTTATTTCCTTTCCATGTGACTCCTTTCTTGCATTTTTTCTTTTTATCATATGCATATTTTGGGATCTACTTTTGATTTTTCTGTTGACTTTTAACCTCCATTTCTGCACAACACTTTTATTTTAAACTTTTGAGCAATTAGTTAAATTGCCATGAGTGATGGGCACATTTCTTTCAATCATAATATACATATTTTATAGCAAAACTAAAGTTTAAAACTGATGATGTTTATTTCACTTCTTTTATTTTTTCCCTTAAGATAGTAATTGTTTATTTTTTTAATTAATTTTTAACTTGTTTTCTTTAAAAATTTTTTTAGTTTAGGAAAGTATAGGAATGAAGATCATTGAGTCTGAAATTATATAAAAATATTAGTCTTGTTTCTACAAAAATAAGAGCCGAAATCACTGAATACCTTTTTATCCTTACTTGTATCATCTAAAAATAAGAGTAAAATAGTATTCAAGCATTGCAGCTAGACATTATGTATAGCCTTAGGATCACTACGTACTTACTATGTTCACTCCTGTGTAGCATTCATAACAGACCCTGATCCTGGTCATTATATTGAAGAGATATATGCCATTGAGTTGAAAGCTCAGTCCTGGAAGTAGTGAATATAAGAAATATTGTTTACATTAATTTCACTTCACTTTGTAATAGATTATTTGGGCTAATTTTATTGGAAGTATATCACCAAGTATTAATCTGATTCAGTTTTAATGACCTGTCTAACCTCCTGTTTTCATCTTTTTTTCACTTTGTCTATGGTATATTCTTTAAACTTCCCTTTGCTAAGAAATAACAGAACAATTGTTTCAAAATTACAGCATGTAAACTTAAGTACTGGAGAATCATTGGGGCTTATGATAGTTGCAGCTTCAGGTTCACATAGAGACTCTATGTCAAGGACATATACAAATGAGTGATAGAAGACACCACATGTTTTCCTCTTGGCTACACACTTACATGCATAGGGTACATGTATCTTTATACACATGTATACAGCACACACACACAGCATCACACCACACATACATGCATATGCAAAAATTGTACATTTTATCATTAAATGTAGTACCTCAGGTAAGTGGGCAAAAGAGGCACGGGCACCTGTAGTTAAATACATTGCCATGATTTTAAGAGCAAGCAGGCTTTAAAATGAACTTTCCCATAGGAAATAATTTTTCATTAAATACTATGTAGTAGTAAAACATGCATTTCATATAAATGACACTTTCTTAGATAAAATTGTATAAAATGTCACAAAAATTCTTAAAAATTATAATTTCATAATTATATAATATAGAATATTATCTAGTCTAAATGTATTTGTAAAATGTGTGTTAGGCTTACCTAATATAAATGTTAGGGAGCTTAAAAATTAATGCAGCATGGGGCTTGGGGAGGTGACTTAGTTAAATGCTTGCTACATAAGCATGAGGACCTGAGCTGTATCCCTAGAAGCCACATGAAAGATGGACACAATGTCTGCATCTGTAATCCCAGAGCAGGAGAAATGGGAGACAGAAGGCTCCCTGGAGCTCCCTGGCTAGCTTTTCTAGCCTAATGGTTGAGCTCAGATTCAGTGAGATACCCTTTCTCAAAAAATAAAATAAAGGGCTGGAGAGATGGCTTAGTGGTTAAGCGCTTGCCTGTGAAGCCTAAGGACACCAGTTTGAGGCTCGATTCTCCAGGACCTACGTTAGCCAAATGCACAAGGGGGCGCACGCGTCTGGAGTTCGTTTGCAGTGGCTGGAGGCCCTGGCGCGCCCATTCTGTCTTTCTCTCTGTCCACCTCTTTCTGTCACTCTCAAATAAATAAATAATAAACAAAAAGTTAAAAAATAAAATAAAATAACATACAGTGGAGCATGATTGAGAAAGATACATGGCGTTAACTTTGAGCATGCATCCACACACATGAGCACACACATGTACACCCCACTAACATCTACATGCAAAAGAAAACATAACAGATGTAACAAAGAGAAAGTAGTTGATCACTATTGAAGCAGATACTGGGAATTTCTCTGTTTTGTGGAAGTGGTGCCAACTGAGACTTGAAGATGGTGTTTGTAAGCATCTGGAAGGAAAAAGTAATATCATATGCATGGTGTGATACCATTCACACCCAATATTAAATGTTAACTGATATCAGCTACTTTAGTAGTCTCTAGTATTTCAGGATAACCTTCCATGAGAGCAACAAATAAAGTGACTATAATGGATGTATGTTGAACATTGAGGAAAACATGAGAAAATAACCAACATGACAATGGTAAAATTATAGTACCTTTGATAAGTTTGCTTGAAAGCATTGAATTAAAGCACTTGCTCCAATTTCAAACCTCAAATAGAAGATGTACAGGCTGTGCTTTACAGTGACATACCAAAATCAAAAGGTTATTAAAATCCTTTCACTGTCAGCCAGTTTCAACTTTTATATAATATTGTTATTTTATTTTTTATTATTTGTGAGCTTCAGTGTATAAACATATTACATATTGGTCACATTCTCATAGGGCTATACTCTTATATCCCCTCTCTATGCCACTGTTGCACTGGTGGCCCTCCTCAGTGGAGTTATTGATATTCACTGTGGGATCATGAATGCACCAGTCAGTCTCTGGGTAAGGGGATGGGTGAATTTCCCAGGATACTCCTTCCCACCATATGGCTCTTGAAATCTTTCTTCCATGATGTTCCCTGAGCCTTGGCAGGCTTGTTATAAGTCTCCTTTAGTTTTGTGCTCTCCACAACTTCTGATTTTCTGCTTTGATGAGTTTTGAGGCTGTATAACATCATCTCCCTGGAGAAGGATCTCAGTGTTTAATCTGCCACTTCCTTCATAACAGGCCTTGTCAGATGTGATAGAGATGATTTGTCTTGGACTAGACATACAGTTGGCTTCCTTTACTTGTACTCTTGGATCTTGGGTCTCCCAAGTATTTGCCTCCATCTGTAAAAAGTAGATGCTCCAACCAAGAGTGAGAGCAGCATAGATTAAAGAGGATAAGCATAGTCACTTTAAAAGAGGTTTTGATAGCCATACCCTCATAGCCAAAGAGCCCTGTGAGCTTCCTTGTACAGTACATGACCTTCTTATCCAAAGCTTCTGACTTGGTTCTCAGGACGAGGTATGAATTCCTCCCCCTGAAACAGACCTCATATCCAATCAGAGATTACTCTATTACCCTCATAGACTGTGTTCCACTATGGCACAAGTGTGTACATCTTGTCTGCTGGTTGGTTTTATAGTTTGCAGGATCCCCTGCTTGTTCACATTGTTGGTGACTGTTATTCCCTAGCAGTTCCCTAAGCGCTTTGTAGCACTGTGAGAGCTTGCCAGCTGGGAGCTGGTTTCCTACTCAGTTCTAGCATGATCTCCTCTTATATTGTGCACGCAGCCTGTGGTGTCTTCTGCAGTAAGGAAAAATGAAACAATGAAAATTGCAGGAACATGGATTGTTGTTAGCTTCACATTGCTGGGATGAACATCCAACCAGACAGCACAGGGGAGGAGTGGGTTTGTTCAGGCTTACAGATCCAGGGAAAACTCCATCAATGGCAGAAGCTACTTACTCCAATACATCCAAGTAGAAGGAAACAACTGCAACAAGCAAAATTTGAACACCAGCATATATGAATTCCAGAGTTCAAACTGTTCTCTCCATACACTCCTGTGCTGAAATTCTGATCTTCCCCCAGTGATATGCCCCCTCAAGCAGGAATCTGTCTGCCATGGGATGAAGTTGCAAACTCAGTTTTAATAAAACACCCGAGTCTATGGAGCCATACATTTTAAACTACCAGATGGATGGACTTGGGGAAAAAAAATCACACTAAGGCTATACAGGTTCAGAAAGATAAACACCACAGGTTTTCTCTCATATGTACTTCCTAACATGTAACAGCTTGATGTTTTACAAATTGTAGTAAATATCAGTAGTATTAGCCAAGAGAAAGGATTTAGAATGATGCTGGGAGAGAGGGGAAACAAGAAAGGGTTGGGGGATGAGAGGAAGTAGTGAGGGGATACCCGACAGTCAAGTGGAGAGACAGAATATAGCAAGTGGAAGGGTGTTGAGGTAGACTGGGGTAAGAGGAGGTGAGGAGGAAGGAAATATACACAACTATGACAGCATAACCAGTACCATATAGAACTTCTTCCATGATAGATAGTTAAAAGATATAACTATTGTTGGAGTGGAGTAAGCTTAACCCTAAAACTATAGACTCTTGATGGCAAATCTCAGTACCAGAACTAGTCACCCCCTATATTAAGTTGTTGGCCAAGGAAGTCTATGAGACCCCCAAAACAATGTAGGTCATTGCCCAAGAACATGATAACCCACCCAATCTAAATGTAACATTGATTTAAAGCATATGTCTTTGAATTATGTCACTTGAGTTTGCACTCTAGGGGAATGACACTCATTTCCTCTGGAGAAGGTGCCACATCCTGGGCTATGTGTGAACTCTATGATGGTGTGGATATACAGATGTCTCCCTACTGAGACTCACTGAACTGAAGGTCTTTCTGAGTTTCTTAGTGTTAGATCCATCCATCCTTAGAATATTGCAGTGCTTATGCTTTCTTTGTAATGACTAGTACAAATTTATGATCTATTTTATATTATATTGCTAGTCAAAAGTGAATTGTACCTTGGATTAAAAAATTTTTAAAGAGGTATATATTATATGATTATATTTATATTATAAAATAAATCCTATACAAGAATTTTTATAATTTCTAAAATAGAAATTTTATTTGAGGTTGCTTCAAAGCCATATATGTATCAGAATATTTTTCCTTACAACTGAGCAGGTGTGGTGGTTTGATTCAGGTGTCCCCCATAAACTTAGGTGTTCTGAATGCTAGGTTAATGCCTCCTGGAGGGAGTGTATTGTTGGGGGCGGGCTTATGGGCTTTATAGCCAGTTTCCCCACACCAGTGTTTGGCACACCCTCCTGTTGCTGTGGTCCACCTTATGTTGGCCAGGGGGTGATCTACAACCTCTGCCCATGCCATCGTTTTCCCCTGCCATTGTGGAGCTTCCCCTCGAGCCTGTAAGTCAAAATATATCTCTTTTTCTCAGAAGCTGCTCTTGGTTGGGTGATTTCTAACAGCAATGTGAACCGGACTGCAACAGCAGGTAAAGGGAACTAAAAACTGTTAAAAATCTGCCCCTTTTAACTTAAAATTTAGTATTTTGAATGTATTTGCTATACCATTTATTGAAGTAAGTTAGCAAAAATTATTTAATTGTGCAAAGATAAGCATAGATAACCACTGTTTCTCAATTCTTTATTATACCCAGCATATGGGGAAAAAAAAGGCTCTAATGTATACTTAGTGATTAACAGAGCTTATCTTCAGTAATCTGATGTATGAATTTAGACAGAATCAACATTACCCATTATTTCTCTTTTCATTAAGACAAGTTCTCACTTGAACTCACATTGGTTTTGCCTCTGCCTCTTGGCTGCTGAGATTAGACTAATTAGGCTAATAGATTATCATGCCTAACTAAGGTTTTTTTTTTTTTTTTTTCTTTCAATATACTGTCTTTATGTGAAATTGGTGCTGTCTACATTACAGCAAGACAGGAAACAGGGACACACATAAGTGTTTATATGCCAGTTTGGAAAAGATTTGTACCACATCTGCCAACTTTTCTATGATAAAAATCATTTATATAGTAATTCCCAATTTTGAGGGAATGTCTGGTTGAGTCTTTAGGATTTAGAGAAAACATGGATATTGTAAAGAATAAGCTGGATGTGTGAGCTGGTGACCTAATATGCTCTCAGGCAGCTATGGTGCATGAGAGTGCCACATTCAATACAGCCTTCTCAAAGACCATGCTAGCCCAACCATTTTCATATTTTTTTTTGTTGTTTCTACAAGAATTTAAAGAAAGTGAAAAACATGCATATTAAAAACATATATATATATATATATATACATATAAACATATATATATATATATATACACACATGCATGTATATATTTCTGTTCCCTTTTCTTACCTTTCCAATGTCAACTGCCAATAACAATGGCACCTCTCAAAAAAGAGAAAAGAAAAAAATAAGCTTAAAATATAGACATGATAAAAACACTCTCTGTGTGTATGCATGCAGTCTGGAGACATATACAAATCTAAATTCCAAAATAATATAATGATAAGCACAATCAGTTTTGAACCAAAGCACAAAAGTCTTTCTAGGTTATGTGAAAATGTTTGCAAATCTTCTTCACATTTAATTTAATTTAATTTATTTATTTAAAAGAGAGAGAGAGAAGCAAACAAAGAGAGAATGGGCATGCCAGGGCCTCTAGCCACTGCAAAGGAATTCTAGATTCTTGCACTACCTTGTTTTTTTGGCTCATGTGTTGGCTGGGGAATAAGCCTGGGTCCTTAGGTTTTGGAGGCAAGTGCCTTCATCCCCAAGCCATCTATCCCGTATCATTTGCAGATCTTGTATATGACATATATAGAATTTTAAAAACCTAGAGCCATATCACTGAAGGGATTGCTTTATTTGGAATATTTATATGTAGAGGCATGGTTGCTTACATTGCTGAGTCTTACTTCACATGGAAGAGCAGCAAAAAATTCAAACTGATAGGAAACACATGATAATTCCAGTATTTTTCTGTGAGTAGGGAGCAGGAGCGAAGGGCTGGAAGGATGAATCTATGGCAATTGGCTTGGCAATCATTAATTGAGACAGCTGGAAGAAAAAATTAAATGTTAAATCACCACAGTGAGAGCTTGCAATAGACAGCAATGAACTTCAAATACTACAGCTCGCCAGATATCTGATATGGAAGTATGGAACAGAAATATGCTCCTGACAGATGGAACCATGGATTTGATGAGAACCAGGTCTGAGATAACAATCCTAAATGGAAACTGCTTCTGTTCCAATCTATTCGCCACAATTGCTTTCTAGCCACACTCTGTCAGCAGCTACTTCTGGTGTGTAGCATTTCCCCTTTCAAATATGAATGATAATTACACATAACCTGGGCTGAAGGCCTTGGAACAGAATAGAAGCAAAAGGCTTAGGAATCCTAACTGTAGCAGAACTCTATATCATGCAGAAACCTCAATCAAATTCCCCTTTATGTGGTAAAAAAGTATTAAAACAGAGAAGTGTGGATTCTATGAAACAACATTTTGAATCAGATATGCAAAGAATCTCTAATTTAATTTAATTCAATTCAATATGTCACACACCCACAAACACTTGTAAGAAAAAGGACTTTAAAGGAAGAAGGGCTAGCTGGGAAGACCCCTTCCTGGATAGGGAGGGGAAATCAATAGAAGGTAATAAGAGAAAATTATCATGAATATGCATTATGGATATGTATAAAAATTGTCACGAAATAAAATGATAAAGTAAGAATAAAGGAATGTTAAAACAATAAAAGCACTTCAAGAAAGAAAGCCGTTGTAGCAACAGTGAAATTTCCTTAGACACATGGAAAAGCATCATCAGACTAGTGTGACATGAGCTTGAGACAGGTGAAGAAAAGGAAATGGAAGAAGCAATGAGAAATGTAATCACACAAGAGACAACTAATGTGAAAGTGTTCATGTATCTTAAAATTACAAAAGAGAAAAAAGAAAAATAAATTGAAGTCATAGAAATAAACACTTATGTATATAGACTGAAAGTCACTTGTCTTTATACTGAGACCTACCTGGGTCAATATATTGGGCTTAAAGGGTCAAGAAAGTTCTATGGAAAGTAAATTCCATAGGAAAAAAATAATCCAGCAGATAAAATACAAAGTCTTATATATAATCAAGTTGTCCTTTGTATGTAAGAAGATGATAGTGATCCTCAAATCCACTGACAGAGAGAAACAAATGTAAAGAAATAAGTAGGGGATGTAGGGATATTGATATCTTACTGGTTAAGGAACTTGACTGTGCAGCCTGCGGGCCCAGGTTCAATTCCCTAAAGCCCATGTAAGCCAGATGTACACGGTGGTGCATGCATCTGGAATTCATTTGCAGTGGCTAGAGCCTAGGCACACTTATTCTCTATCTGTCTATCGCTCCCTAATAAATAAATAAGGATATTAACATTTCAAATTAGAACACAAACAAGAAAAATTCAGAGATAATTCAACAGTTGAAAAATCAGAAAGGGCAAAAGAAGTGGCATTGAGAGCATGTGTGCTGTTTTCTTCATCTGTCTTAGCCAGAACTTGGAAAATATAGATTACAGATAAATGCTTAGGAAAAGAGTCTTTGAATAAAAGTTGAATTTAATCGAGATGAAGTTCCTTTTGATTAAGAATAGCCAGATAAATTTTTAACATCATTTTGGGACATATTTTATCCTATAGTTCTTATAATCAATGTTAAATATCTGATTCCTGTCAAAATATGTGATTATTAGTATTAGACATTAAACAATAATGATAATGACTTATTAAACTTATTTATTATCTTATAATAGTGGATTTTTAATGAGAATAAATTTATATTTTTCAATTTTATATATTTTCTACTTTAATTAGTGTTGTTGACTTGTGTGAGATAATTTTAATAAGATGTAACAATCTTTACCATAGTATGATTCCTTTTAACCAGTTCACATGTTTTTGTGATCACATTGTAGAATAATATGAATATACTTTCTTTATTCTGAATTAAGTAGCATACTTTTTTATTGTGTGGTAGTTTCATTGATGCTTCAACTTTAGAAAATTACTTCTTATAATTGGTAACAAAGAGTTAATTTTCAGGCAGTAAGAAAGGACTCAACTACAGAACTTCCTTTACAATAATGAGCATCCTTGTTAGAACACAGTGTAGCTGCTATGTTAGCTATCACCATGTGGATATTTTTCCTCAATTTCATTTTTCCTCATTTAATTTTTTCTTCTGTTTAATTTCAGCATTAAAAACATTTAAAAATCAGAAAGATCTAAAGTCTAATATTTCTGAGCTTAGCATCCAGGATTAATTAAACATTTCTGTATATATGATGCTTGTGGCATTTTGTAGCATGGCAAAATGCTGCTAGAACCAAAAAGTTGAAAATAGGTAGCAATTAGAAGCACTAAGTTGTCCATAGCCTCTGTCTCAGGACATTTTGTAAATGGTCCACAAGATGTTATTCCAAAGAACAAAATATTTCAGTTATTAAAACATACAGCTATTAGCTGATTTGAAAGTGATATCACATTATTTTAAGTAAACTGAAACTTTCCCCATATTAATTCCAAACTTCTTACATATACAAGTTTTCAAGTGAGTTGCTTACAGTATATTGATTCCATCTTCCTGTAGGTTTGTAGATAAATATTATTTTTTTCATTATTATTATTAATTTATTTGCAAGCACAGAGAGATGAAGAGAGCAGATAGATAGAATGAACACCAGGCCCTTCAGTAGCTGCAAATAAACTCCAGCTGCATGCTTTGTATATGCTTTGTAAATCTGGCTTTATGTAGGTACTGGGGAATCAAACCCAGGTCATCGGATTTTGCAGATGAGTACTTTAACCACTGACCAATCTCTCCAATTCTCAACCCATTTTTGGCCATCAAGTAGTACCCTTAGTAGGACAAAGTTACACCAACAACTAACATTCCTGTTTTCCCAAAGAACATGATAACTGAGAACAGTCATCTTTTTTAATACACTTACCCTTTTCCTACATAGTGAATTATAAAATTGAAGTCTCTTTTTTCTCTTTCACTGGTAAAGAGAATTTGTGGTATTCATAAAGAATTAGATTATCTATTTTATTTCTGCATGAGTTAAGGATATTTTTATTATGATTACAGAAAGAAAATGCATGCCATAAACAAAAGTGTGTCTTCTATCCTTTTTCTATTACTCCATATGATTTGAAGTTGTTGCTTTGACACACTTTAATATCCAGTAGCAACTATTGCATTTAGGAAAAATGAGGATTGCCCATTAATTGTGACTAAATAAGCAAAGCTTTAATATTCCATCAATGTAACATAAAAAAGTCATAGATAAATTGTTTTCCATGTGGTGTATATACAATGTACCTGTGACAGATGATAGACTATTTCTCTAACTGATGAGTAAATCACCTCATTTTCACTATTTCCATTGTTGACCAACATGATGTCAGCTTGGCTTCCCTCTTCTGATTTACATACATGATTCAGGATGACTTTGGAGGGCTGTGATACTCACAGATTTATGGGGTGTTTGTGTATAGGATTCTCATCACTGTACAGCATCCCTGTCGTTTTTGTGACAGAGCTTGTTTGACTGGTTTGGGATTTATGATGGAAATAATTTAGAATTGAGTAATAATTTTCCCTTGGCAATTACACTATCATTTGGTGCTTTGTCCCTAAGGGGAAATGAATGTGCTGGGATCTGTACATGATTCTAGTAGTTTGATGTAAAGAACAAATCAAGGTCGGCATACAGATAGATAGGGGACACACATTCACTGAATTCCAGTTCTGTGTCTCCATTCTTAAGTCCTCCCACATTTGTTTGACAGTTTATAAAATATTTTAAATATCTTGTCATTTCACTGTCAGTTAACTCAGGAAATTTTGCTCCATTTCCCTCATTTTATAAATGAGGAATTTAAGACAGAAATATTCTTTTATTGCAGTTTATTATTCAGCAAATACCAGTAAGCATGTACCACATGATAGCTGTGTGGTATGCAATAGAGAACAAACAGACTTCAGACTTAGTCCTGACTTTGCTCCTTAACTCTCTATTATAGAAAATTCCAACTGAATGCAAACACTGGCTACAAGAGTGTCATAATTCCTACATCCATTGCTCTGTATCAGTAAATGTTTGAAAGTCATGGTCATTTCACTTTTATCTATATTGCCTACTCAAACTTTTATGATATTTTGGAGCAAATTCTATATATTATATCAGTACATGAAAATAATGTCACTATGTGCCTTAAAATTGAATATCACAAGTAGCTTGATTTGACCTTGGTAAATTTCTGCTACCTAGTATGGCTAAGTCATACAGATTTTCTAATCTAGGCCCTATTTCCTTTTGCTTTATTAATTACTTTTTCCATTATAACTATTTTTAAATGTATCCACCTATGGATCCACATACTAACTTTCTGCTTAGGTATTAATCATTATTTCAGTGTAGAACATTAATTTTAAGGTTTAGAAAATTGCATAGTAAATCATAATGACCTCATATGAACTGATACCTCTACAAATAACCTAGAAATTTCTTGGTTTTGAAAATTATGAGTATTTTTTTTTTTTTTTAGCTGAGATAGTTATCTTTGAGTCTCTATCCAGGCCTAGAGCTTTATACCACTTATGTCCAGGAAGAAGTTTCCCGTATACCCTTTCTGTCTCATTCCTAAGTACTTCAAGACAGATAAATTTAAATTGAGGGACAGCAGCCAGTACTAAGGAGGAGGGGCTAAGACAAAAAAATGCCCTTTTATAATTAGAGCTTTATTTGTTTAATATTTTATTTTTATTTGTTTATTTGAGAGCAATAAAGAAGGAGAAAGAGAAAGAGAGAGAGAATGGGCATACAAGGGCCTCCAGACACTGAAAATGAACTCCAAATGCATTTTCTACCTTGTGCATCTTGCTTACATGGGTTCTGGGGAATCAAATCTGGGTCCTTTGGCTTTGCAGGCAAGCACCATAAGCACTAAACCATCTCTCTAGCCCTAGAATTAGGGCTTTATTGAGAGACTTGAAAGACTTCATATAAGCTAAAGATAATGTACACAATTCTTTGCCCTTTCTTTTTGATCCATATTCCAGTGCTCTGTCAATAGCATTTCTGAATATTTCTGTTCTGATACCTGCTCTGCCTGGCAGGTATATTGTTGCTGACCCAAGCCTATGTAGGTGCTGGGGGAGTTCCCTGACTTGAGGAGATGGGAACTGCATGCTAGAGAGATGCAGGGAATATAGAACACTGGGAAGTGTTGGCTTTGGCAAATAGGGCTAAAAATGACCCAATCTGTATCTGTGATGGATTCACTAAGGCCTCTTTATCAAAGTCACTGTCATGGTCCAAATATTTCCCCATTTTCATAATCTACTATGTTACTGTTAGTAAGCTTTCATGGATGATTTCTACTTGATACCACCCGTAACACTCACCATTTCCCCAAGTTTGTTTTGCATTTCAAAACTATAGAAAGAAAAATACAAACTATTGCCAGTCTTTTGGGGGTAGTGGTAAGAATATCATGGGTGTGGTAAAGGAATACTGGATTCAAATATTGACATTAGCTTTGAAATGTGACCCTGTGACCATTAGGCAAATGTTGAGCCTCACTTGTGAACTATAAAATGAAGAGAGGGATGTTCTTTTGAGATTTTAAAAACGTAATACATGCAGCGTTGGTGCCTGGACTGACTCACAGGGAATGATGGGTCTGAGCTGGTCTTCACAATGACTGTCTGATTTACAGAAGCTCCTCTTTTTCTTTTTATGGACCAAGTTGCTTCTTGGCAAAGACAGGCATCATGTACTCTAAGATACTCCCTATATATTGTTTATATGGCAACATTTACCTGATATTTTGAACTGGAAACTATGCATTAGCTTGAAAAGAATTTTGTTCTGAGGTGATCATAACCTCATTAACTAGGTAATCTGAAAAAGACATTTAAGCAAAATACCCCAACATAGTGAATTAGACTTAAATCTCCAACAGAACGGTGTAAGAACTGATCCAGAAGTCATTCGGGGAAAATATTGATGGCAGGAAAGTTATAGAAGATGGGCATATAAACTTTCATGTGCATTATAATAAAATCTATACAAAAAGCAAAACTTTTGACATAAACTTTACTAGAGGAGATATGCTTGGTTATTATTAAGTCATTTGGTTTGTGTGAGATTTATTTTCTCTTTTCTGGTTTCCTGTTATTCATGCATTTCTCTAAAAGCAGCTATGTAGGAGATAAGTAGTATCACTGATTTATGGATCTTTAGGTTAATGATTTGATATCCTTATGGCAATAACACTAACCTCTGCAAAACCCTGCTAGATTTCTTTATTCCTTTTACTCCCATGTGGCTCTTTATATCATTAGAAAACTTGACTGCTGAAAAAGCAGAATACAATACTAGCTTTAAGAATTCTATTTACCATGTAAATCATAAGCTATATATGGATAATTTTTCTGCATTACATTAAATCTATTTTTCTATTTTTAAATTTGGCACTAGCTCTGAAAATTAGCTCATATTTGAAAATATAGCCTCTCATATATTAAGGTTATATTCTTTTTAAGTGTACTTAGTCTTAAAGGAATTGTCAGTGAACATTCACCTATTATCGAATGCCATTTTTAACAATTAAACAATGAATATTTAATGAAGAAGATTTTGCAATTTTGTTTTTGATTCCTTCATAAGAAGCTTTTATTTATTTTTTATTTTATTTTTTGGTTTTTTGAGGTAGGGTCTCACTCTGGTCCAGGCTGACCTGGAATTAACTCTGTAGTCTCAGGGAGGCCTTGAACTCATGGCGATCCTCCTACCTCTGCCTCCCGAGTGCTGGGATTAAAGGCGTGCGCCACCATGCTCGGCAAGAAACTTTTAAAATAAGTTTAATGTATGGCCAATACTCTTTAAAAAGTCATTGTTTCTGTTTTTATGACATGTACTTCATTAAGTATGCAAGCATACTGCATACAGTGAAGAAATCCTATGTGACTTCATTTTCATCTTGCAATACCATGAGGCACATTTGAGTTTGCTTTCTACAGCAGCCAGAGTCAGTCTTTTAAATGAGATCATGTCATTTCCCACCAGAAAACTTCATTAACTTTCTGTCACACATAGAAAAAAAAAGTCTTTGCTTTTGCTCTACGATGAAATTCTGGATTCAACAAACTTGTGTGTACATTGGTAGGTTTATAGTAGGTCTCTGCAGAGACAGAAATAGGAACCTTGGGTGGAAGCACTTCTATCAAGTCACCTTCAAGGTGGACATGAATGAGAATAGTACCTTGGTGCTATGCATGAGCTATGTTGTGAAATGAAACGTACTCCACAGATATTTAAACACTTGGTCTGTAGCTAATAGCAGTGCTTCCGGGGAGCTTTGGGATGGGCCATATAATTGGTCAAGATAGGATGCTGGTAGTGGGACTTTGGGCATTATAGTCTTACCCTCCTTCTCCTCAGGGTCTTTGATTTTTGGATGTTGCTCTGTAACAAGTAGCTGCTTGCCTGCTCATACCAGCATGGACATATACTACAAGCATGCTTTCCTCAGCATGATGGACTGACAACCTCTGAGTCAAAGTAAATCCTTCCTTCCTAAGTTGTTCTGTCAGGTGTTTGGTCACAGCAATGATGAGAAAAGTAAATAACACACAGTGTATTAGTTTAATTTCCAGGAAAAGATTGGCCTAGGCTATCACTCAGTGGTAGTGTATGTGCTTGGCATGTGCAAGCTACCAGGTTGAACAGGGAGGGGAAAGAAGTGGCTGCAGAGCTTTTGGAGTAAATGAAGACAATCTCAAAATCAAAGCTGATGAAAGGAGGGCAAAGGACTGCTCATAGAAAATGCTGCTCAGGGCTGGAGAGATTGCTTAGTGGTTAAGGAACTTGCCTACAAAGCCTAAGGATCCAGGTTCGATTCGCAAGGTCCCATGTAAGCCAAATGCACAAAGTGGTATATGCATCTGGAGTTTGTTTGTAGTGGCTAGAGACCCCGGCATGCTCATTCTCTCTCTCTCTTCTCTTTCTCTCTCTCTCCCTAATAAATGAATAAATTAAAAATAAATTTTAAAAAAGAAAGCACTGCTTATGTGCTATTTTGTGAAGAGATTTTAGGGAGGAGGAATATTTTGAAGAAAAGCTCCTGTTGATACAGGTGGAAGAGGAAAACCAAGTGAGAAAGTAGTGTGTTGTACTTGATCAAGACAAGCTGATTGGGCTGGAGGAGAAGAGCTCAGGGTTATCAAAGCTTCTAGAGAGCTATATCAGAAGGCTATAGGAAAGGCAGGAGCAAAGTTTAAGCTGATATGAAGGCCAAGGTACCCTTAGACATGCTCCAGACTTCAGCTGTTCCACTTGAGCCAACCCGCTGCATGTCTGTCACACCCAGCAGAGCTTCCTAGGAAGGCAGGTATGAAGCTAACCTGTACAGCAAACTGAACTCTGTCAATTTAAAATTTATTTATTTATTTATTTTAGAGAGAGAAAGAGAGAGAGAGAGAGAGAGAGAAAATGGGCATGTCAGGGCCTCCAGCCAGTGTAAACGAACTCTAGATGCATGTGCCCCCTTGTGCATCTGGCTTACATGGGTCCTGGGGAGTTGAACACCTGGGTCCTTTGGCTTTGCAGGCAAACGCCTTAACTGCTAAGCCATCTCTCCAGCCCCTGAACTCTGTCAGTTTTAATTCCAGGGTGGAATTTTGTTACTAGGAAGAAATTAATCCCCTGGATAGAAACACAGGGAAATTGATTATGCAAAATCCTATAATCTCATCAATATCAATTAAGTGTGAAATACCCTACCTTCTTTTCTTTCTCTTTTGAAAATTTTCTATTCAACTTCTAGTGACCATAAGTAGCTTTCTCTTGGAACCAATTTTCATCATTAGGTGAACCTCTATTCTTGTCAAGCCTATTGGATAGAGTGGGCTAAGTGAATTGGAAAGGACAGGGGTGGACATTCAAAGCAGATCTTGGGGAAACAGCATAGGGCTGAATTGTCTAAATTATCTAGGTTATAGTATTTTCTTTTCCCTTTGCCTTTGACTATTGAAGAAGTATTTGGCATCTACGTTTTATTATTTATGTCTATTAATATTTATTTATTATGTATATAAGAGGACAATAAGGTGATAAAAACTTCCTCTTTTTCAGTGGCTGATTGCTAGTGAAATGTGGCATACAATCTCTTCTTTATCATGAATACTAACTTCAACCACTATCAATGACCAACATATTTTCTGGAAGACATACAGGAAAGATAAACAATCTAACGGCCTTATTATTAAAGGCTCTTCAACACCTTGCTGTCTCTGACCCTACTCCTATTTCCACCACAACCACAAAGACCTTCTGTTATTCTTCCATAATCCCAAGTATGCTTTTGTCTCAGCATCTTTGACCTTGCTCTTTTCTCAGGCAGATTACCCCCTCCAACAAGGTTTGTTTATTTCTTCTCTCATATCATGAAGGCAAGGTCTTCCCTTACCACCCAATTAAAATAATTCTGCCCACTGTTTCCTTCCTAATGGTCTTTATAATGTTTCTTGTTACTGTTGCAAAATACTTAAATGAAAGCAACCCAATAGAGGAAGGATTTATTTGGACTCATGGTTTTGAAAAGTTTGTCTTTCATGAAGTCCCTATCATGATGTCCCCATCATGAAGGAGCCAGGACATTTATGTCTGTGGGGTTGCAGCTTACACATGTCCCAGAAAAGGCGGCAGAGAGCACAGCTGGAACCAGAAGTGGGTAGCATCTTCACAGGTAAGTTCTTAGTGACTAATTTTTTCCAAGTATGTCCAGTGACCTCCCTAGACAGGACCACCATGACCTTGTGGAGGACAGTAACTTTTCTGTTTTTCCTTTCATAGCATTTATGCTATATTATGTTATTTATTTGCACTTTAATTCAAACATGATGAATGTAACTAGTTGTTAAAGAAAGGAGGAAGAAAAGCATCTAAAAGAAAATGAAAATGGTATTTTGAGAGGCAGCCCTATGTGTTGGAACCTGCACTAGCTTTCTTATCAGTGTTAATATTGAACTCCCGCTATACCACCACTTAACCATGTTAGGAACAGTGATTAACTCCTATAACCCTAGAGCTATTATCTAAAAACTCACATAGTAATAGTGACCTTGAAGCTTAGTATTACTATTATTGAAAATAATCAGGTGAAATAAAGTTAGCTATTTTCATATCATATCAAAAACAGAATACTCATTCTAATACATGATATCACAAAATCATTAAATCAAGAGTGTTCTAAAAGTTACTTACTTTCCCATAAAGCTAAGTTCCTTTTTCTGTTTGACCAAGTGGTTCATCTATTAACTTTTCCAAGTATTGGCCAAATATTGACCTTGTTCTTCACACTGTTTGATTTTTACAGGACCCTCTCTATTAAGGTGATAGCTGAATTCTTGTGAAATTCTGTTTGAAAATAAAGAAATCTATGTGAGTGGGAAGGTCAGTTGCAGTAGTGAAAGTGAGGATGTAGACAAATTGAAAAAAATGTTCTTTTAGATGTTCTTCAAATTATTTTTATTGAAGAATGGGATAGAAAATAATTAAGCTCACCCATTTGGTTATACTGACAAGGAGAAAGAGTCCTCCACTGACGTATTTAAATGTATCTTGGAGCTACAGAGATTGTTCAGTGGTTAAGGGCACTAGCTTGTACGATGTGATGGGCTGGTTTCAATTCCTCAGTATCCACATAAAGCTGTCTGCACAAAATGGTGCATATTTCTGGAGTTTATTTGCAATGGTAGGCGGCCCTGACATTCTCATTCATTCATTCATTCAGTCTATCTCCTTGCAAAAAATGTAATAAATGTGATTATATTTTTATAAAATTGTATATTTATTTCTAGTATAGCACTCTCATTTTTAGGAAGTAGTCTGCTAGTCAAAAACAATGGCAGAGGTATTCATACATTGTCTCTGCTTCCTCTCTGGCTATTAAACTATTTGTTTAGCCATAAACTTGTTTGTTTAAAACTAATAGTTATATAGTAGTGACCTTATTATCAATATGTGTGTGAGTAACAAATATGATGAATAATAATACTATTAATATCACCATGCCACAATTTCCCCATTGTGCTGCTAAATTTTAACTTTTGGAAGTGCTTCATTTCATAGAAATTATGGTTGTGTTTAAGTTTCAGTGAGCCGAGAAAGTGCTTTTGTTTTTAAATGAGACAACATTGTCATCATAATTTAAGTTTAAGGAGTATTTATTGAATGTCTATTTAGTGCTAGTTTCTGCATTCAGCTATGAGGGAATAAAGAGGGGTAATGCATGCTTGATTTTCTTAAATGCCTAAGCCCAGTGAGCAAAAAGATTGTGTCATAAAATTCCATAATAATTTAGGTGTGTTCTAAAGTAATTATTATAAATGGAAATTGCTTGAGGTCCTACTGAACCCCAGAAAATAGGTATCCGTGAGTTCAATGACTAGTTTCATTGAAAAGCAGGAATAGGAGGGAAGGAAGGTAATAGGATCTATTTACTGTGTACCATCTCATTCTTTGTTTATGAGGTTACAAATCAGTTAACTATTTTTGTTCTCTTGGAGACAATAGCTCAGCGATGCAAGAAGTGTGCCTTTTTTCCAAATCCTGTCTAAATGTTCTACTGATTGAGTGAGATACAACAGTCCCCTGACTTTTTTTCCCTCTTATTCTAATCTATGTTCAAGGACTACTGGGGCTTCTCTCGGTGCCATAGGATCTTCCTAAAACAGCTTATAAATATCTTTTGATAATAAATACTAAAGAAAAATAGATAAAACATAGTAAACTTTCCAAATTAAGCATTTCAGCAAGTGCTTTACAATTCTGTGCCAAAGGGAGAGCAATAGTATCTTTTTGCATATATTGTGAAATATGTAAGCTATTTATTGACTCTAAATGAATATTCAATTAATGAAGACTAGAGTGTGGGTATCAGAAGAGTCTGAGAATATTCTCCTCCCCTTCCCACATTCAATTTCAAGCATTTAAGAATTGACTGTCTTTAAAA
Source organism: Jaculus jaculus (assembly GCF_020740685.1). NCBI lineage: Eukaryota > Metazoa > Chordata > Mammalia > Rodentia > Dipodidae > Jaculus > Jaculus jaculus. Next base: position 116,352,675 of record NC_059107.1, read on the forward strand.
AAGAACCTCACAGTAAAAATGAGTTACTTAACCCACCACAGTAGTTTCAAGAGTTAACATTCAGGGATTTGGAATGGTTTGTGAGAAGCAGTTTGCATCTTAGTTGCAAACAAAGCCAGCTCAGATCAAAGCATTTCAACATCAGCTAATATTGTCTGGTTTTAATCTCCTTCTTATAAAAAATCTGTCTTATATGCCTAAAGATATATTTCATTGCAACCTCAGTAAATTGGAGAAGGAGGAGGAAAAGAAGGAAAGAGGGTGGAGTGTGGGGAGTGGGATGAGCAGCTGTGTAGTCACATGCGGACAAGCTTTTATCTGTTTCTTTAATGTTCCTCATTTGTTAGGCTTCTTCTTTGTCTCTTCTTTGGTTTCTTGTGTGCACTCTTACCACTGAGTAGAGGAGATAGATAGATGCAACTTCTTCCTAAAATATTAACAAGTCACAATTACATGTGAATTATTCTTTAAATTTCCCATGTCTTCCATATTGCTAGCAACATTTCCCAGTGATGATGCAAATTTAAGGAAACTGCATTTCAGCATCAGACCTTAAGTGTGCTCCCTGCTGGGCTGATTACTTTAAGCTAATGTAGTGTTCCATTCATTGGAATCCACACACTTCCTGTATTTATTGCATTATCAGTAGTAGTAATCACAGATATCATTACTAGCCAATTACATGAAGCATCTAAACTAGGTAATCCTATGCTCCAACATTATTTCTTAGAATTCTTCATTTCATAATGAAGCTGATAGTCCTCTTGGCCAATTAAGTATAACTACATATTTTGATCTAGTATGCTTAGATGCAAGCATATTGAAAATATGTAGTAGGTAATTACTTACATATGTTAGGAGCAAAGTCGAATGAGGGCAAACTGAGTGCTATCTGTTTGCATTCTATTTGAAAATAGCATTAGCTTTGGCTAAGTGCTTGAAAAATATACCCAGACATGTGTGGAAACTGAATGAAGTGGTAGTTACTTCCTGCTCACATACCAGGATTGGTTTTGACAACTGGATTTGCTGTTTAATACTTAGGGACCAAAGTGGATTTTTGGCATATTCAAAATTACTCTAACCCTGGCAAGGACACACATTCATATTCTGTTGGTTAGCTCCCAGGCACATGACCATGTCTAACTAACCAGGAAGACTGAGAATTGCAGTCTATCCTAAGAGGAGTAGAAAATCTTGGGTTTTAGTAAGTGGATAGCAGTTTCTGCCATATGGTCCCAAAACAGAACTGTTCTCTATTTGATGAATACTTTGACTTAGCATTATTTGAAATTACTAACCATACTTTTCTTTTTCTTTTGTTAAAACAGTATGCCAGATGTCTTATAAAATTTAGATCCAAGTCCTACCTCTTATTTTTATGTATATTAAGCATATGGAGAATGAAATATATGATTGCATACATTTTAAAGTTCCCAAACTTATAATTATTTCTAATCGATTAACTTGTAGATATATAGGTTAGAATTGAAAAGGCAAGGGCCAAAAAGAATGCCTCCTAGTTTGAGCTTTTTATAGACAATGGATAGGAAATGTTGAGTTAATTTTACTGGGAGAGTTAGAATCAAAATCAGGCTCTTTCTCCATTCCATGTCTTTTTCTATAACACTGTTTTCATTTGTATAGAGAATCACATTGTTAATAAATAAGTTTGTTAAAATATCCACCCATTTATGTAGATGAGGGAAATTCAGTAACTTGTATTTGACATAACACTACCATATTTAATCTATGTAAAAGTACAGCAAAATTTGCAGACTTCCTATTTTATTTGATGAATTATAACGTCTATTAAAAGCTCTTTTTAAGGGCTATGTTCAGTGGTTAAAGACACTTGCTTACAAAGACTGTTGGCCTGGGTTTGATTCCTAAGTATCCACATAAAGCCAGGTACACAATTGGTATATGTGTCTGAAGTTTGTTTATAGTGGCAAGAGGGCCTGGCCTGCCCATCTTCTCTCTCTATCAAATAAATAAATAATAAAAGATTTAAAAGTTTCTTAAAAATTTATCAATATTCTTTCTTTTTCAAAATAATAACTGATTGTTAACAAATCTTCAGTTCTAAAATTATATGTCATGGCATACTGAAAGAGGCAGTATATTAATGATCCTGATACTAATTACTATTTAAAATTAAAAATTCAAGAAAAAAATGTTACATGATTTGACATAATAAAAATTTTGTTTCAGGCTAGGGAGATGATACAGCAGTGAAAGGTACTTATTTGCAAAGCCTGAAGGCCTGGGTTCAAATGCTCAGTACCTGCATAAAGCCAAAGGTACAAAGTAGTACATGTGTCTGGAGTTCGTTTGCAGTGGCAGGATGCTCTGATGCACCCCTACCTATTCTTGGCTTGCCTCTTTGTCTTTCTCTTTCTCTGTCTCATAAAAATATAAGGCCTCTTGATCCCCACGATGGATAGCAATAACCCCACTGAAGAAGACCCTTACCAGAATTGGAGTGGGGCAAGGGGTTCAATGAGTACAACCATCTTTATAAAACACCAATAAATAGTAAAAAGTTATGTTTTTTAAGGTAGAAAAATCTTATTACTAATTATGGTTTCCCCCCTGTGGCAACAAACCCATGGGTATAAAATTTAACTGCGTTACCAAGATGCAATACTAGGTGAAGGCCGCACTGCTTATTTACTTACTGATATAAATGCTTCAATCCTGCTTCTGTAAGGATGTATAAAATGGAATTACGTGGTAAAATGGCACAAATGTGCATGTACTCCACATCATAGACCCTTGATAAGAAATTATGAAATCGTGCCAGGGTCAGGGTTATCCCATCATTTCTTTGCATGTCCGGTATTAACGATGTTGGGTCTTGCGTCATGGCTGAAACAAACTCCTCAGTGTCACACACATTGTTTCACTTCTAGTCATGGGAACCTGAAGCACTGTCATCAGGATGACATTTTTATTGCTGCCTTTCTAAACACAGCAGCTAGCTAATATTCACTGTCAGTTAACTTTTGGTGATCAAATTGAGTAAAGAGTAAATATTCTGGCAAGTATATAAATGAAGACAGGAAAGACTTTGCTTTTACCCTGTCCACCTTCCATCAAGCCCAAGTGAAAAGGTTTCTCTAAAAGAACAATATGAAATTTAGACAAAGGACATTCCCAGTTTGGGATGCTTTTATATTTCCTTGTTCTTTGTATTAAAAGGCTATATTGATCAGATAATTTTCTTAGTGTGTTAGGTTGCTATAAGAACCTTAAGTTGGGTAATTTATAAACATTATCTTCTCTTTAATCATGGTTTTGGAAGCTGGGGAGTTAAAGCTCAAGGTATCAGGAGATTGAGTGTCTGCTGAGGGCCTTCACTCTGATTCACATAGTCACTGATTTATCTCATGGCACTGAGTGGAAAGGGAAAGGGATGTTGTTTGAGCCTCTTAGACAAAGGCACTAACTTCATTCACGAGGGTGACACTCTCATAATTGAATCATTACCTAGTGGCCCTATTTCTTATACCATCACATTTTGAATATCAGTTTACAACATATGAAATTTGAGGAGGCATCAATGTTTAAACCATAGCAATTATTAAGGTAAAAGATTCCCAGCAAAATACATGACACAAATAATGCAGTTAGGACATCAAATTCAAAATCATCTCATATTCTGTTATTTATAGTGCTTTGATTTTACTGGTATATAATGTGTAATATATAGGAAAATAAAAAATACAAATATTTTTAGCATCTTTTTTTTCTATGGTTCCCTTTAAGTCCCAAGAAATATGAGCTTGAAGAAGTTTTTAAAGCTTAATTTTAGTAAGTTCTAAAAAAATCTTGTATTATTCCCTTAAGTGACATTACATCTTTATTGAAAGTTAAATAATAATAGGGTAGAGTCTATCTTTTGACTTTTTTAGGTTGGACTTCATTAAATACTAGTGATTGTGTAAATATTATGGAAAGCAATAAAATGGGATTGAAAAATGCTTGTTTATAATATAATCTAACATGAATACTTTTAAACCTGCAAGCAAGCATTTTTATATTATTATCATAGTTTAGAAAATAGTTTAGAAAAGGGTCTTAAATATCACTACATGAACCTTCATAAAAAGTAAAGGGAATGCATTAAGAAACTGAAATTATAGGATAGTAATCAATTACTTTCAATTTCTTCTTACTGCTGAAGAAACTCTATCTAGGAACTACCTAGGATTGGTTTTCTTCAAAGTCCACAGTTATTACCTATTTTTTAAATAATTTTTTAAAAATTTTGTGCTCAGTGTATACAGTCAAGTTGATACCATTGTTTACTTCCTCCCTGTCCTCCCCCTCTGCAGGGACCCTTCTTGTTGGGGAATATGGGTCGTTCATTGTGGGGTTAGCCATCAGGTATGGGTAGGAGGCAATGTCTCTGTGTATCATGACCCAGTGTGTGGCTCTGACATTCTTTCCACCCCATCTTCTATAAATTTTCCTGTGCCACGGTAGGGTCATTTTAGATCTGCTTCAGTGATGAGGTCTTGGGAGCCTCTGTGTCTCTGGATATCTGGTTTAATAGGAGTTGAGTGTTCTGTGTCTGTCTCCTTTACTCTTGTACCAGGTTCACTAAGAAAGCAACACAAGGGAAATAACATGCATTCTGATATATTTGTATTCTTATAAAATTTGAGTTGTCTAACTCTGTATATGTTAAGGGTCATTGGCATCCTAAGTAGCACTGTTTTTAAAAGTGACTAATTTTATTTTTATAGCTCTGAGTATTTTTCCATATTGTGATGAATCTTGTTTTCTGTCTTCTATTTGCATAAGTAAAATCTTCATTTTTACATCATCATGTATCTTTTCTGCATATAATTAATGGTAACTTCTCTTTGCCTATGCAGGGCTGGCTATTTGCCTCAGAATATTCCCCTGGAGATTATCAGATACCTGTCTGAGGAGAAGGATTTTCTTCCCTGGCATGCTGCCAGCCGGGCTCTTTATCCTCTAGATAAATTACTGGACCGCATGGAGAACTACAATGTCTTCAATGTAATATATGCAACTTCCTCTTTCTAATTTTCCCAGATTAACTATTTTCTCACTATGTACAATATGCAACTGACCTTGAATTATTTCAGTTCCTTCTGATAGTTTGTATTACCTTTTGAGGCCTGATTTTCAATGCAACACCAATGACAGTTATTTGAAGAAGAAATGTAATACAGGCTACTTTTTTTGTTCTGGCCTAAAAGTGTCAATTAAGCTTAAATGCTTCAGAATTTCAGGAGGAATATACATGGCAAATCCAAAACTTACTTTCCAAGTGTTAAAGGGCTCTGTGTTCACAAAGGACTTAACCTGGGTGGAGGGATTCCAAAGAACATAACAGAATATACATGGTTTCAATAAAGATTCTTAGTCATTATTTTTATCCAAAAGGGCATGGTGAATCCAATTCAATTCCTTAATTAACAAGGATAAGATCAACATTGAGGCAAAAGCCCATCCATAATTGGGTCCAAGGGGATACAGGAGAGCAAACAACAGATAATCCAAATAGACACAAAGACATGCCACACATTCCAAAATGCTACCTGACCAGATTTTCTAAACTCAAAACACAGTTAAGTCAAAATCGCACTAGCAACAAAATCGGATTTAATAGTAATTTTGAGTGATATTAGGATTATGTACTGCTAATGAGCTTTTGATTCCTAAATTTCTTATCAGTGTTAACTTTACAGATTATATGTCATGTTTGATGAAATTATCTCATATTTTATGACATTTGACACTGTAAATTATTATGAATAATTGGAATTATTCAAAACTGAACTGCCATGGCATGAAATTTGTTTATTATAGTCATTTAAATTTTGTGGGCAGCAGAGCTGACTTCTTTTTTCTTGCTCTAGTGCTTCAGAGAGAAATCCTGTCAATTTTTTTTTTAAATGAGAAAAATCTTGGTTTGACTATTGTTTGAAGAAGCCCTTAACAACAGAAATGCAAGGAAATATGTCACTAGAGTTATAGTATAATGTGATCTACTAGATAAAGATTTATAGTTATCCTTCTGATACAGAGATGATATAATACAAAACTCCTACAAAAGAAAAATACATTTTTGTGTATATTTGTAGTTTTGAATAGTGTATCAAGTCAGATATTTCATTTTTAGTCAAAGTTAAGAATTGCTTTTACTGCAATGTTAGTGCTTTCATTCCTTTGACAAAATTGTAAGATGACATTAAAATGAGGGAGAGCATATCTTACTATGGCATTGATATTTAAATATATCACTGGCTGAATAGATTGTTGACTTTGTAATAACATATCGCTTACTGGAGTGTTATGTGCATCTCAGCGTCAACAATGCTAGGCTAATGGCTGGGCCAGTATAACAGCTTTGCATTAAAAATGCTCCACTGAAAAATGCATATATATTAGATATTAATTTTCCTAAAGTGTATCTACATCTGTATATATGTATGCATGGATGCAATCTTCAAGATACCTCATTTTCCTTATAATATTTTTAAATTGCCATCTTAAATATTTAGCACTGAAAATTATGCGTTCAGTCAGAAGAGTACTGTCTTCTATGTTTGTGATTCTAGGTTGAATAAAACAATAAGAAAACATTACTTGTAATTTTACTGGTATTTAAAAGTAGACACATTCAAATATCATAATTTTTTATGAACTTTTAATTACCAAGATAGAAAAGCTTCCTACTGATTTTATTCTGTTTTCTCCCACTCTCCATGTAGGAATATATTTTAAAACAAGTTGCAACGACATACACCAAACTTGGATGGCCAAAAAATAATTTTAATGGATCTCTTGTTCAAGCTTCCTACCAACATGAGTACTATTTTATTTTCTTGTTCTCTTTTCTTCCCCCAGAGCTGAACAATAACACACTTAGCAGCATGAGACTTCCTTTCTTTCATTCTGTATTTTGCATTTCACTTCCCTAGGAGGACTGCCACTGAGTAAGCACAGTTGTACTGTCTGATAGTGAGAACAAAGGCCTTTCCTTGCTAAGATTTAATTCAAGATCTGCCCTTATTGTGATATTGAGACTATAACCTATGCTCTCACTAGATGACTGTAGAAGAGAGAACAGTAGAAAACGTTCACTGGTCTTGTTTCCACTGTGCCTAATTAATCATCTTTATTCAGTAGCATAAGATTTCCAATCTTAAAACTATTTTTGTGTTATAATTTACTTATCTCTTTATTGCATCAGTTACATTTCTCCCAGCTGTAGCAAAATACCTGACAAATGTAAGGAAAAAAGAGTTTATTTTGAGTTGTGGTATGAGAAAATACATGTTTTAGGGCAGAAAATCATGGCTGTGGGAATGGGAGTTTGGCTGATCATATTTTGTCCACAGTTAGGCAGGAAGCAAAGAGAGATGCATGCTGATGCTCAGCTGGCTTTCTCCTTTCCTGAATAAGTCCAAGATCCCAGCCCTTGGCATGGTGCCATCCTCATCAGGGTGGGTTTTCTCTCCTCAGTATACCTTTCTGAAAAAGGAAAACAAGCATAGAAACCTAAAATGTGTCCTAGATGATTCTAATTTTTTAATGGAAAAGTACTATTTATTTATTTATTTGAGAGAGAAAGAGCAGAGAATGTGCATGTAAGGGCCTTCAGCTGCTACAAATGAGCTCCAGATGCATGCACCACTTTGTGCATCTGGCTTATGTGGGTCTTGGAGAATCATACCTGGGTCCTTTGGCATTGTAGGCAAGCACATCAACCACTAAGCCATGTCTTTAGTCATCCTAGATGATACTAAATCAGGTCAAGTTGACAATGGAGATATTTGTATATAACATGAATTTTCCTGTGTTTCCAGATCATAACAGTAGTTTTACTTCCTTTTTTTTGACAACATGTAGAGAACTCCGGAGAGAGGTGATAATGCTGGCATGTAGCTTTGGCAACAAGCACTGTCACCAGCAGGCATCAACACTTATTTCAGATTGGATTTCCAGCAACAGGAACAGGCAAGTTGAACCAAGTCCTGTGTCTCTGATGTTATGTAACAGTGCTTTCATTCCTTGATAGATGCTTTCTTCCCTTCAACTGAAAGAAAAAGGTGAAAACTACATAGCAGGACTTTTCCTTTTCCTCAGGTTCAATGTACAAAGCAGCATCATGAAAGACAGACATAATGACCATACCTTGAGATTGCTTCACTGGATTTTAAACTTTCTTTTTTAAAGAAATTTGTCTGTGTGTGTATGTGTGTGTGTGTCACAAACATGCCACAGGGCATGTATGGAGATACGAGAACAACCTTGAGGGCTTTTTCCACTTTCTTTGTGCTTGGATCTCTTGATGCTGCAAGTTAACTGCAGAAGACCTGGCCCTGCCCCGGTATGCTATGCACATTGGGAACACAGATGCATGTAGTACCTTGTGTCCAGCGTCTTCAGGCTTTGCAAGCATATCTTTTTAGCCACTGGACCATTCCTGTTTGCACTTAGGCTAACTCTTTAACTCTTCACAGTTATATGCAAAGTGTCACCTGATTTCAAGTTTGGTATCACTACCTTCTTATAAGAAAGAAATAATTAAATTCAATTTAAACTCTTTAAGGTTCTTAATAAAGGTCGAGGCATTTATGCACAAATAAACATTTGCCAGCATCTGTTATCAACAAAATATCATAGCAAATATTAATATTAAAAACAAAAAACATAAAGGTCATTAGCAACCTTGTTACTCTTTCAATGCCCTTTCAAAATGACCTTAAACTTGTACCATTTCTTAGAGTTTTATCATACATAGTTTTATACAGTATACAAAGTTAAGATTGTTTAATGAAAATTGCTTTTAAGAAAAACAATACTAAATGTCATGTTTTAATGAAAAGAATGATAAAGTTGTCTTTGTATTTCAAAGATGATTGTGCCATTTTTCTTTTTTTTTCTTTTTAATTTTTGGCAACTGTTATGTGATACTTTCCCGGTTGTGGCTTGAATGAACTAAGTAGATTTTCACAGAAGAGGAGAGGGTAATGAATAGACATGATGCTTCTTTCTGGAACGTCCCTGACCTAGGTGTTGGTAATGATGCCAGGAATACAAGGAAGGAGACATTATTTTGATAAACACAGAGAAACACAGACAGTAGAACTTACTTATTGAATTGATAATTATCCCATTAACAGTTATTTGCATTTAAACTTAATATTTCACTGACTCTAAATCAAAGACCAGCAAATCTGTTGTAAATTCTTTGAGGGAAATCATTCACTGCATTATTTAATAATTTTGCATGATATCTAACCTTCTATCACATTTTCTTGTGCACCCTTTATGTTAATTATCCCCAGTCTTATATTAACCTAAGAATGGAAATGTTTTATCACTGTTATCTGTCAGTTGGTCCAACATATCTTTGAAGAGAGTGATTAAATATCATCAGTTTTTCCTCAGAATAAAGTGTCCTCATGTTTTAAATTTTTAGTGATGTTAGCACCGATTGTCCTTTATGCTCAGACTTAAGACTATTGTATTAGGTGTTAGCACTTTGTAAACATCTTTCACTGCATTTTCTGACCTCTCTCAATTCTACTACATATACTTAGATTATAAAAAACATTTATCCAAAATTCAACATTGAGATATATATATATCATTTACACATTGGAGAAAAACAGAGGAACTGTATTATGTATTAATGGTAGTCTCTATTTCATTCTGTTTTTGCATTGTTTGTTTTTTTGTTTTTTAGTTTGGCTAAAAACATGTGTTCATTCTTAGAGCTGATAATTGCTTTAATCATTCAATAAGCTTATCCATGAAAATATATTTTCTTATGATTTCATTAAAATTGGTTTCATACCATTGTATCAGCATAATTTTCTAGAAAGCATTTGAGTATCAAGATCTACATTAAAATGGTGAAACATTTGAAAATAACCACTTTTAAAACAATTTATTTATTTATTTCATTGAGCAGGATTCATCAGCTGGAAGCTGAAGAGTAAAGCAAGGATGTGGTCTAAGAGTTAGTAGAAGAAACAACTCCATAAATAGTATAATTTAAGGAACTTTTATATAACTTACATAGTTCTAGTTCTATGGCAAAACTGAGCAAAAGATAAGGTGTGAACATGGCAAAGGAAAGATATTTCTATCTTGGAGGAATCTCGTTCTCACCCACAAATGACCTTGTTACATGGATCTGCCTAGACTAGAGGCAAGAGTAGGCATGAACAAGCTCCTTGAATGAGTATACACAAAAAGATGGTTTATTTAATAAATACATTAATTTTCGACTCACGGTTCTATATCCCTTTTAAGTAATAGCCCATATCTTAGTTATCTGCTTATTTTCTTTTAGCCTGTCTTTATTCATGGTAAAAATAAATTTGCCCTAAACATTTTTGGATTCTGTTGTCAATCCCTTTGTTATTTTTATATTTCTGGCTTTTTTTTTTTTTTTGTATCTGGACATGTAACATACCAAGTAGAACTAACTGTATGTTTGCTAAGATTTGCTTAACCAACCATGTGACATGCCTGGCATCACAAGTGACCTGCAGCAGCCAGGGTACATGACACCAACTGAGTACATCTGTGTGAAGATCAGAGGTTTCATCTGTATTTTGTGCATGACAGCTTAGTAATAGAACAAAATTCTATACTTGGCAGTAGGTTTAACAATTTTAAATTAAGTCAAAGAATGGAAGAAGTTTGCATGTTTTCAGTATGCTTGCAGAAGTAAGCTAGTCAGCTCCTTTTCTTTTGTTGTGATCGTTTAACTAAAAACTTAAAAGGAGTGATTTGCTATAAATTGTCTTTAAAAAGAACACTAGAGGTAATGTAAATAACACATGTGACATGTTGGAATCTGTATCTTTATGCTGAAAATCTAAAGAACAATGAGTTAGGGAAACCACAGATCTTTGGGGTGCAGTAGGAGTCTGCAATATCATCTTGACACATTGGGCAGATGGTAAAATTGGGGACATTAGAATCAGGAAAATGGAACAGATGTGAAAGTTGGTGCAAGAGGGTGATAATGGAACCAAAAGTACAATGAATAGCTTGAGATGATAGCAGCAGAGAAAAAAATTCAGGAGTTACAGTGGGTGATAAATTGAATGTGTCGACATACTGATCCCTGTTAAAATATTCAAATGATACAGTGTGTTGAATTGTAATGGTGATGTCATGCATAAAAATGGATTGAGCTACATTCAGGTCTTGTTAGGCTGCAATTTGCAGACTAAGTTCAGCTCAGTGCCTCATTTCAAAAAGGAGACAAATTGCCAAGCCTTCAGTGGAGAACAATGCATATGATAAAAAGATCTTGGAAACATGTGTTGGGAAAAGAGCTTGTAAGACCTGGAAATTCCACTTGTAAAAAAAAGATAGGAGAAAGAAAAGATGATACTTTTTTTTTTTTTGTAAGTATGAAACGTATAACAAGGGGACAGAAAGTGGTTTCTTTCATTTGCTTATGCAAACATAAGAAATGTGTATGAATGTCATAAAATTCAGGACATTTAGCACTGCTGCAGATGAACTACTATTCGAAGATCTCTGTCCTAACACATGGAGGAGATTATAAAGTTGGCCAGACAGAGATCATAATTTAGTCTCATTGTTTAGTTCTAAGTAATAAATTTAAACTGTAATTAAATGTCTGTTTACAATAATAAACTATTTTCAAATGTGCTAAACTCACACCACAGGTGCTTTAAGCCAACACAGAGTAAAGATTTTTTAACACACTAATAATTTACTCACTAGATACTAATAGTACTTACTGACATGTAGACTGGAGATTGGCCTATTCACTCTACTAAAAAAAAAAAAAAAAAAAAAAAAAAAAAAAAAAAAAAAGAAAGAAAGAAATCAAAAAGAAAACTGGAAACAACATAGTATCTTCTCAATAGTAAAGAAACTTTTGAAACTGAAAAAAACTAAACCATTCTACTGTGAAAATCAGAGGAGTGTCTCTGCAAATTTATGCTTACTAACCTTGCCTCACTTCTCATACAATTATTTATAATGTTACTGATATTGACATTAATGTTGGTCATAATCAGAACTATATTTATGTTTTTGAATGCTTGTTATATTTTAGGCACTGACTAGTGCTTTCTGTGCATGATATCACTATAAATATTTTAATGCTTGGCAGGGCAATTGTAGATCCTGCAATGGTATTACAACTTGCTAAATTTTTACAATAGGTGGTCAGGTGGGGGTTTCCTTCTGTTTCTAGCTTAACCTCTTGGCCTACAATATGTGGTTCATTGATTGATCAGATTGCCAATATAACTAGTTTTAAAAACGATTTTAAAATTTGTAATAATAGCCAGGTGTGGTGGCACCTTTAATCCTAGTACTCAGGAGGCAGAGGTAGGAGGATCACTGTGAGTTTGAGACCAGCCTGAGAATACATAGTGAATTCCAGGTCAGCCTAAGCTAGAGTGAGCCCCTCAAAAAATTAAAAAAAAAAACTGCAATAATAAAAACTACTAATGAATTTTAATTCCCTCTACAGAGAGCATAAATATCAGTTTTAGGTAGCAGTAATAGTAGATGGGCCGCCAAGGCATAGCCAATGTTATGGGGTCCAGTGTCGCACAAGTAAGACCACAGGCTCACAGAATGCTGGGAGAGGGATGATGCATCAGGACAACAACCTAGAGGTCATGATCTCTGAGTGCAACCCAGAACTGCTGGGAGAATCAGCTTTTATTAGAGAAAACCACAAGATGTTATTGCAAAAATAGGATGGGAGGAATTAGACCACAATGTTACATAAAATTACTTTTAAACAGGGAGGTTATTACAAAAAAAAACACCACAAGGTATTCATTACATAGGTCACATAGGCAAAACTGAAGCAAGAAGCATTCTATGCTTTAATCACAAAGGTATTTAGAAACAGAGAGGTCATGGTACATTGCACAGAGGGGTCATTCCATTCCTTATGGTGTAGATAACAGGAAAACACCTGCATTTTGCAATCAGGCCTGTGGAAATGATTCCTGAAGCTTTTCCTTTATCCTTCAGGAAGATCCACTTGGATAGTGATCCCCATTACATGTGCCTAAAGGCAAGGCCTGCATAGGAGAATGTTTAACCAGGTCTATTGTATCCCTTTACATTCCTTTTTCTACCAGTGGTACTCACACTTGAACATCAGAATTATCTGAGGACTTCAATTTAATGATCTCTGTCTCTCCATTTCTGATGTAGTAAGTAGAGACCCAATATTTTCTATTCATAGCAAGTTGCCAGGTAATTCTTGTTTAGGAACCACTGAACACTGCAAAGATTACTGTCTTTAGAGTAAGGAACATTTTGATAACAAATTAAACGTATTTTATTACATCAACTTGAGAAAACGTTTCGTGGCCTCCTAGGGACAGTGGTAATCAACAGCACAGGCTGTGAGAGTCAAAGCAGACCTGTCAGATACCTCAGAGGAAACCATAGATGCCAGTCTTCAGAGTTGCCTGTGTTTGGATTACCTCTTTGCAATGGGCAGTGTGGATATTTTTCTGAGACAGAAACATCTACAGAATGCCTTCAATGTTAGTCCATAAGTTTTGAGGCATACCAAGATAGGAAAGGCTAAAATATAAAGTTTCTTAGCCAGGTTTGGTGGCACACCCCTTTAATCCCAACACTCCAGAGGCAGAGGTAGGGGGATCACCATGAGTTTGAGACCACCCTGAGACTACATAGTGAATTCCAGGTCAGCCTGGGCTAGAGTGAGATCTACCTCAAAAATAAATTATATATATATTCCCAACAGGGAGCAATAAACATTTTACCTTTCTCCTGTTTTAAGAATGCTGCCTACCTTGGCCTCCAAATAAATATTCCTTAATCAGTTGCTTATGGCATAAGCTACTTTATCAGTAATAGTTTACTACTTCTTCTACTGTAAGGAGGTCTAGGTAAATCATTTGCTTTGTCTTGCCTCCAAGTCTATTAATATTTGTTTGCTAAGACAATATAAAATTAGAAGGACAAAGGGTTCTTTCTACTATGTCCTGTTAAAAAGTTTTCTTTATAAAAGCCCTATGTTGTCTTCCTCTGAAATATTGATTCAAAGTTGTGGTCCATGTTTTCAAGGTCTTCTGGCCCTTCTCCTTCAGAGCTTTCTCAAATTTTCTTATTATATATTGCTCCACGTTTGGAGGTCTTGCCAGCCAGGCCTTCCAGGTCAGTGCTTGCTCCCAGGTGTAGGTGCTTTGCAGAGGAGTCATCAGAGCAGGGCATTTGTACGTAGCAGTGAAAAACGCAAAGCTGCCGAGACTTCAGTGAGCTGTGGTGAGGAATTCAGTTTTTCCTCTGATGTCATCACTGAACAGATGTGCCTTTAGACAGTTAACTTCTCTGAATCTCAGCTGTGTTTTTGAAAAAAGTAGACATCTCTCAAGTTACCAATGCTTACCTCAAACTTTCACACCCACTGTGTATAAATTTAAGTAATACAATTTCTTTACATTGGATCCAGCTGTGCCTCCTTTTTTGATCATTTAACCAAAGGGTACATGTTTATTTACTTATGCATTAAGTAAATGTACTTTGACCATGTCAGTGTGCCAGACACTATTATACTTGAAGACCAGCATCCAATTAGTGCTTGTTTTGGTTACTGGGCAGGTGAAGAAAATGCGTGGCCCTGCTTTCTAAACTCTGAAGTCTAGTGAGGTATGGCAAGGTCAGTGCAGGACAGAAGGTGTTCAAAATAGTCACAGAAAACTAGGACTGTATCTCTGATAAGTGCCACAAAACAAAAATCTGTAATAGTCAGAAAAATTACTATATAGGATACCTGGGGAAAAACAAAATGTCCTGAGAGCAAATAGTGGAAAGTGAAAGACGTGCAGACATTTGAGCATTATTGAGGAAGGAAGAGTAACAGAACATAATGAATGAACGTGTTAAAAAAATTTGTTCATTCTTATTTATTTGAGAGTGACAGATAGAAAGAAAGAGAGAGAGAAAATGGGTGCGCCAGGGCTTTCAGTCACTGCAAACAAATTCCAGACACCCCTTGTTTATCTGGCTAATGTGGGTCTTGGGGAATCGAGCCTCGAACAAGGGTCCTTACACTTCACAGGCAAGTGCTTAACTGCTAAGCCATCTCTCCAGCCCCAATGAGTGCATTTTGATTGAAAGAACGATAGGCACCAAGGGCAATTGATTAGAGTAATTCATTATGGCTCCAACTTCATGTCCATATTAGCACCTAAAATATTATGTTTAAGGTGACTGGTAAAATTTTCCATCCCATATTTAAATATGCAAGTATTTAAGAAATACTGCCTATTTGGGTATATATGATTAATGGATTTTTATTTTATTTATTTATTTTTATTACTAGATATGGACATATTTTGTATGTAAACATCACATGTTGGCACCATCCTTTCCCCCCTCCCTGCCCCTTTTCTGAAGAGGCCTTCTTCTTCATTCAGGTCACCCCCATGGGGATTGTGGGTCATGCATTGTGGTGGAGAGAGATAATGTCTCTGTGAAAAATGTCCCAACTAGTGGCTCTAACAATCTTTCTGCCCTCTCTTCTGAAAAATTTCCTGAGCCATGCTGGGAGCATTTTAAGTCTACTTCAGTGATGGGAACTTAATAGCATCTGGATCTCTGGTTTGGTAGGTGTTGAGTATCCTTAGTGTCTTTCTCCAGCCCCCCCTTTACTGATATCAGCTGAACTAAGAAAGCAGAACTCTTGCTCATTTCCCCAATTCCTCTATGATTTCAGCTGGGGCCGGGGTGGAGTGTGATGGGTCATTTATCTCCTCAGGTCCAGTTTCCATCTGAAAACAGAGAAGCAGATTCTCCAATGGAGAGTGAAGTCAGTACAAGTTAAACGGGATAATCATTATTAATTTAGAGATAATTAAAAAGGTTTAGACACTTTTATATTCTAAGGTTAGTGGGAGCTTGACAGTGGAAAGCAGAATCATCATCTGGATATGATTCTGACATGTTTTCAGTTCCATATATGATTTCCTTTCTACTGGGTGGGTCTGTTAGCTAATCCAAGAGCAGTTGGTTACCCACCATGGCTGTGTGCCACTATTGCACTTGTGTGAGCATCACACCAGGTTGTTTGCTTCTGAGTCACTTAGACTTTGAGGTGCTTGGACAGTTGTTGGCCACTTTCCCCTGGTAGCTCATGTAAGGCTTTCCAGCACTAGATGGACTAATTGACAGATATTTCTAAATGCCATCAATAAAATCTAAACATCATAGTTATTATTTTGTTTTGCAAAACAATTTAACAATATGATTAATTTCTTAACTAACAATCATGTATTTTTTGTTATTCCTTCCTCTTCTCCAAACTTGGGACAGCTTACAATGTTGTTGGGCCAGGTTTCCATGTCTATATTTGAGTAATGGGATATGTCTGCTTAATAGTAGAGTTTAGTTTTACTTTCAGCTCTATTTATGAAGCATAATATGTTCCTATTATTTTCTATAGGCATAAATACACATATTTAAGTAGCAAATAGAGCTCTTCTTGTAGTTTTTGATCTGTTATAAACATATTCTGAGGGTCTGCCATGCCTGAGACATCATATTGACATAGCAGCAATCCAGTCAGAGAACATGGTTCCAGCTTTACAGTACAGTAATGCTAAGGAAAAGTCGTGCACATAATATAAGATTTTATTGTGATGATAATGCAAATGGAAGTTGCACAATAAAAGGACATTTTATCTTGTTGGTGACATAGCCTTTGCAGCAACTCTCCAGTAGACCTGAAAGGGTGTTGTTAAGTGCAATACTATGTGCAAACATGTCTTCCTGATTGTGTCCTTTATCAAGATTAGATCGTTGAGACTTTCAAAAAGTTTAGGTGATTTGACAGAATCTGAACTGACAAGATCATCTTCTAATAGTTCTGTGTAATGATTTTTGAAGTTAACATTTTTTAAATTTTTGTTCATTTTTATTTATTTATTTGAGAGAGACAGAAAGAGGGAGAGAGAGAGAGAAATAGAGAGAGAGGATATGAATTGGCATGCCAGGGCCTCCAGCCACTGCAAATGAACTCCAGACACATATGCCCCCTTGTGCATCTGGCTAACATGGGTCCTGGGGAATCAAGCCTTGAAGGAGGGTCCTTAGGCTTCACAGGCAAGTGCTTAACCACCACACCATCTCTTTAGCTCTGATTTGGTTGTATTTGCTAAGAGGAAGAAAACAACTCTATTGATTATGCTTCATCACTGAAGTTGATAGGGCTGTATTATGAGACAGCCATGTGTATCAGTTACCTTTTTGATAAGACAAAATACCCAACCTGAAGTAGCTAAGGGAAAGGTTTACTTTTAAGCTTACAGCTTTTAATGTCCTTAGTGGCAGGGAAATCATAGCAGGAGCAGAAAACCTACTATTGCATTATCATGTCAATAAGGAAGAAACAGAGAAGAGAGGAAGCAGGGCACTGTAAAACCTTAAGGCTTGTTCCCAGTGATATACTTCCTTCAGTAAAGGTCTACCTACCAAGAATCCACAACTTTCCGGAACAGCCCCACCAGGTTTGGATTAAACATGCAAACATATGAGTCTAGGATATTTTACATGCAAATGTCCCCACAGCCTCAGGGCCATCTCATGATGCAGAATGCACTTAGTACAACTATAAAGGTCTTTAACAGTGTTTGCAAGATCAAAGACTCATCTGAGACTCAGAGCAATCTCTTAAATGTCAAAGAGAACGCAACCAGATATTTTTTTTGGTCATTTTTCCTCTAGAACTTCATGAGTGAATCTTCCACAGTCCACATTTCTCTATGTCTTCTATATTCCCACCAGAATGGCCCATTGAGCACTGCTTACATCATTGTAAGGCTTTTCTAGTCCAAAGTTCCAAATCCTTCCGCACATCTCATGCTAACTAGTTCCAAAAGAAGAAAAGCCATAAAAGTAGGTTTGTTGCAGCAATTCATTTCTCAGTACCATCTTTAATTTTTGTTTCAGTTAATCTTTTTTTTTTTAATTAGAAACATACTTGGTATGCATCGTGTGTTGGTACCATTTTTTCCCTCATCTCTGCACCCATTCCACTGGGGGCCCTCCTCAGTACAGTTGCTGTTATTCCCCATGGGATTTTGGGATATGCATTGTGAGAGCAGCAGTCAGTTATATGGGGGGGGGCAATGCCTCTGGGTTTGACATCTCAAGCTGTGACTCTTCTAATCTTTCCACCCTCTTCTTCAAAATTCCCTGAGCCTTGGTGGGTGTGTTTTAAATCTACTTCACTGATGAGCTCTTGGGAGCTTCTGGATTTCTGTTAGGGTAGGTGTTGTGTATCTTCAGCATGTCTCCTTTACATTGGAACTGATTTTCAGGCTCACCGTAGAAACAGCACTCTTGCTCCTCTCCCTAGTTCCTCTGTGGATTCACTTGAGCCTTGGCTGAAGTGTGGGGAGTTATCTCCTTGAGTCTCTCTACCTTCTGAAGAAGAAAAAACAAATTCTCCAACAGTGAATGAATTCAGCATAGGTTAAATGGACTGAGTGTTATTGTTTTAGGGAGAATTTAATGGATGTAGACCCTCTTTTAGCCAAAGACTAGTGGGAACTTGACATTGTAGAGAATGGTCTTTGTCTCCATAGGATTCTGACCTATTTCCCACTTCCAAATCTGGGTTCCTTTCCACTGAGCAGATCTCTTAGCCTATTAGAAAACCACTGGCTACCCACCAAGGCTGTGTGCCATCATTGCACTGGTGTGTGCTTCTTGTAAGGCTGCTTGTTTTAGACTAGCTTCGACCCCTACTTACTCACACCATTATTGGTCACTTTCCCTCAGCAGCTCATGTAGTGCTTTTCAGCACTAGACAGGCTTTTGGGGAGTGGCCATCTTCCTGAATTCAGTCAGGTGTCTTGGGTGTTCTGTGTTGGTAGTATGTGGCATCTACAGCAATAAGGTCTTACCATTTACCTCAGACAGGTAATCAAGTGCTTTGACAGAAACCTGTCTTTTTTGTTGGGGTGTGTCATATATCTGGTCATCAACAGCTCAATACAGGTAGCAAGTGATTTCTTGTGGTGGGAGTTATAGTCCCAAAGCCATTTCATTTTTTTAAGGCTAGACTATATCCCACCTTATCCAGGGTCCTTCTTGTCAGGCACCCTCCACCCCTTACTCCTATTGAGGGGTATCTCTTTTAGTGTGCCTTCAAGGATAAAGGTTTCTATGGTACCAGTTCATTTTGGGTTTAGTTTTGTGTTTATTCTTGTTGCTGGAACAAAACACTCTGTCAGAAACAGTTTATGGAAGGAACAGGTTTGTTGTAGCTTACAGTTTTGAGGTGAAGTTTCATCACACAGTGGAAGCATGCAGGCCCAAAAGGCAAAGCCGTTTTATCACATCACCAAAGAGTTAAGTACAGACAGAAAGAAGAGGGAGGGGGACTGAATTATAAAACTTTAACCTTAGCCCTAACAACCTTCTTTTAGCAAGACAGCACTTTGCAAGTGTTCAGCACCAAGCTTTCTGGACAGTGTAACCAATTGGAGGCTAACTATTCACACATATGTGTCAATGGGGTATTTTACATTCAAACCAGTAAAGATTGCACTAACAACCACATTTTGAAAACATGTCTAGGTAAAAGAAAATATATGAAATGTAGAAAGTGCTATTAGGAATATCCTTATCAAAATGAAAACACTGTCTACTAGTCAATAATCACTGTGATTTAGCCCTTTAAAATAGTGGCTATGTTTAAACATAGAAGAGCACTTTTAAATTCCATTTCCTTTCTTTTTCTCTGGAATCTCAGGGAAAATGTCACCTTTCTTGCTATCTGGAAAATTAAATAAACACCAACTTAGTTCAATGTACCATGATTTATCTGACTGACTTAGTTGAGAATCTTAAAGTCTGGTTGAATGTTAAACTTAGGAGAGCAGAAATTTTAATTGTCTCTATAGTTAATATAAATAAAGTAGTTCATATTTCTTATTTCTATAGTTCCATTTAGTTTCTAGTCTGAATATGTGAAATAATGATTTTATATTCTATATACAAAAAAAATTGTATACTTTTCATTTCCCCAAGCACTTTGGCATTTTACTTGTATTTTCTTAAATTTATTACTATGTATAAAGTCAAATATTCAATAATATTGTTCAAGAAATTTTAATTTTTACAGAAGGCAAATTGATTTCTGTTTTTTCTGTACAATGTAATTGGTTTTTCTTCACTTATACCAATAGTAATTTTCACACTGTACTAGTATTTCTCACCTGATACTGATTAAACTGACTTCAGGCATAACACTGAGTTTTTTTTTGGTTATCTAGCAAAAAATGCCCATTTATTAATTATAGAATAACTTGACTTAAGCTGCCTGTTTATCAGAGAACAGCTTCAAAGTGAATATAGATTTACATGGATGACTCATGGAGCAATGCTGATTAAATTTATACTAGTAATATTATTTGGTAAGCCAAAGTGGGATAGCTGATAGAAATGTTTTTAGCTTCCAAAAATTCTCACTCTAAGTAGATTATTATTGACAGGTTCAGACTCAATGAGTATAAGGTTCATTGCAATAACTTCAATGACTTTCAATAAAGATATTTCTCATACAGTGTCCTAACATAATATAAGCACTGCTACCATCAATAAGGAGTGTCTTTTTCTCATTTGAGATTAGAGCCTAGAACTGATTCTTTACATAAAATTGATTTCAAAAGACAAAGCTAAATCACTCACATTATTGTTTTAATGCTGGTATGCACTTTATTTAGTGTAAGTATCAAATATTGTTAATGCATATCTTAAGATATCTGAATGATGAGCATGAATTTTGATGCTTCTAGCTTTCTGTCTGTATTACAAACATTAAAGGCATGTACACATACTATCATGGATTGAGTAGTGATTTATGAAGATACTTCCAATTTCTGAACCTTCATTTGAATGTAATGTTAGAAATAAGGCCTTCATAGAGGTAGTAAAATTAAGACTGCAAGGTGCAATAATCTTGGATTTAAGGATTGAGTGATGAGCATCTTTGTAATAACCAAGTAAAGCAAGTACAGAGATCCAGGGGCTGACTTATATAAAGGCAGAGATGGAGATACAAAGGATTCACTTATAATCACAGGAACACAAAGGATTTCTGGACCTACCAGGATAGTATAGAGTTGGAACACAGTCTCCTTTAGCATTTATAGATTCAACCAAGTATGTTAAAGTTCAGACTTCTGCCATCAGGACTGTGAAATAATATGTTCTGGTTTTGAGCCACCATGTTGTTGGCAATTTGTCATGGAAACTACAAGAAACTAATATACTTGCCCACACTCTGCTTTATATTCAAAGCTTTGTTTGTGGGCTGAAGAGATGGCTTAGTGGTTAAGCGCTTGCCTGTGAAGCCTAAGGACCCTGGTTCAAGACTCAATTCCCCAGGACCCACTTTAGCCACATACACAAGGTGGCACATGCATCTGCAGTTTCGTTTGCAGTGGCTGTAAGCCCTGGTGCTCCCATTTTCTCTCTCTCTTTCTGCCTCTTTCTCTGTCTGTCTGTCATTCTCAAAAAAGTAAATTAATTAGAAAACCTTTGTATACAGTTTTCCCTAGTGATTTTCTTGGATAGAATATTAAGGTTATATAGTAAGTTAACCTTTTAACTTTAGCTAACTTCATCCCATTCATTCTAAGAGTTTTCATAACGTATATCAGGAACATGAAAAAAATCAGGCAACTCTTCCTTGTTGCTCAATGAATAAGCTAATAATAACAGCACTTTTCTTTTTTAATTTTAGAGAAAGAGAGAGAGAATTGGCATGCCAGACCCTCAGCCACTGCAATCAAACTCCATACACTTGTGCCATCTAGTAGGCATGTACAAACTTGTGCTTGCCTCACCTTTGTGTGTCTGGCTTACATGGTATCTGAAGAGTTGACCATGGGTCCTTAAGCTTCACTGGCAAGCACCTTATTCACTAACCCATCTCTCCATCTCATATAATAGCACTTTTCATTGTCTAAGGTGAACAAAACATAGGATTACTTCATTGTATGAAGATATAATATTATTTTGAGTTTTCCTTAATTTGGAAACCAAAAAAAAAAAAAAAAAAAACTTCTGCATTTAATTTCAGAATTCTTCCAGGTTTTTTTTTTCCCTAATCACAAGGTATTTTATTTTCTTTTTTGTAATTTTTTTATGAGAAAGAGAAAGAGATAATTGGCATGCCAGGGCTTCCAGCCATTGTAATCCAAACTCCAGATGCGTGCACCATGATGTACACATGTGCAAACCTGTGCTTATGTCACCTTGTGTGTCTGGCTTACATGGGACCTGAAGAGTTGAAAATGGTTCCTTAAGCTTCACAGGCAAGCACCTTAACTGCTAAGCCATCTCTCTAGCCCACAAGGTCTTTTTATAATTAAAAATCTGATAAAAAGTATTACAGTTATTTCTACTTCATTTTCATACAAAGCTGACCTTCTCTTATTTTTCCTGATAAACAGAATGGTCTGCATTGTTTTAGACACATGAAATGCACTAACAAGCATTTGCCAGTTGCATGAACATATAACTATTTTCATGCCCCAAATTTTAGTTATTCCAAAAAAATGATCAACTTGTTTTCTTCCCACTTTAATCAAGTAGTGTTTCATTTTAACTTTTCGATATACTTATGTTATTCTCTTTTATACCAGAATCCAAATTGTTTTATATTTTTAATATTCTTATCTATTTATTTGAAAGAGACAGAGACAGAAGTAGTCATACAGAAAGACTATGAATGTGCATTCCAGGGCCTACTGCCAATGCTAAAAAATTCTATACACATGTGCCACTTCATGCATGTGGCTACTGGGAAATTGCACCCAGGCCATCAGGCTTTGTAAGCAAGTGCCCTTAACTACTGAGCCATTCCTTCAGCCCCAAGTTGTTTTAGTTTCAATAATTTTATATAACTTAGTATAACTTCACATAGATGCTCCATAACTATTGTGAGTATTCTTTAACAGAAATAATTACTTCAATCCTTATACTTTAGCATATACATATCTAAGACATTGTGAATTTCCCAGTTATTTTCATATGAAAAGTTCAGAGGAGTGTATTTTAGTAAGGCCATAAAACATTCTTGTTTTGATTTTCATAAGAATTACTTTTTAGTTTAATAATGCATACCATTTTGTTATACATTCATGTATCAATTAAAGTATGAAACATGAACCTTGTATTTTGGGTAATACGTACACATACATATATACACAAAAAATAGTAACATTTACTTTTTCCAAAATATGTTCTATTTTTGTTCGGGGACATCTCAAGTGAGGAAAACCACTTACCCGACTCTATTGCATGCAAGATTTATTGTTAAGCCAAAAAAGTATTATCTTATGGTCATCAATGCTTCCCATGCTGGGGAATCAGCTTGTTGACCTCAGTGACCTTGACATGTTTCAGCAAGAAAGATAAACTGAATTTGTACTGAGCCCATACATTTATGGAAGTTGAACTTGGATGGAAGTTATAAATCTGTATAAATTTTCAGTGTTTGAGTGAAGTATACTAATGCAATGACTATTTCTATAAATGTTTACTGGCAACAAATTTTACTTGTTCAGGGGGAATGAATATATTCTTGGAGAATTTTCATAAGGCCTCAGAGGTGGGTCATGATTTGAACAGCACATCTATGTATTTGCTATTTTAACTGGTATGGCTGCCTATCTTCCATCTTTCATCTAAATAGTTCAGCTAAAGCACTGATTCATAGTTATTACGATCCAGACAACTTCAATAATGTTTCAGATATACGTAGACTTCATATTCTAGAAAACATTTAGATTTATAGTGCCCTGAACAGTGCTGAGTGAGGACAAGTCCACATTTAGCTTAAGAGGGCAGAGGAGTTGAAAAGCCATGGATAACAGGAAGTTGACTAGCAGGAACCAACTTGCCTCATTTTTAAACTAAGCATCTATAAATAGGACAGTTTATTATCTACCTCACAACTTCTACTACCACTGTATCCATCTATTTATATTAGCTGCCTGATACTCCCTGTTTGAGAGTGAGTCATCAAAGATTGTGTGTGTGTGTGTGTGTGTGTGTGTGTGTGTGTGTGTGTGTGTGTGTGTTTGTGTGCAAGCTTTGATCTGTAATGGATCTAATTGACCATGGATATATTGTAAGAGATTCATAAGGGTTCTAAGTTGAAACATAACAAATATTCTTATTCCATGATTTCTCATATGAGTCCAAGGTTCTATGCAAAGAAGAAATTTACAGATCATAACTTCTTCAGTGACCTACTAATTTCTGCTTATCTTTCTGTAGGACTTTTCATTCCTTTCTTCATCATTCACTCAGTGGATTCTGTGCATTTGTCACTTGTCTGCCATTTACCTTCACTTTGTTCTCTGGCTCACTCAATTTCTTTTGTTTTATTGTGATTTAGCCATACTGTATTATAAAATAGATATATATATATATCCTAACACTTAGACTTCACTATCCCTTTCTCTGACTACCCAGTCCCATGGCTACTAGAATATCTACTTTATATACAGGATTTAAACACTTAAAATAATTTCAGATATATTATTTCAACTAAAAGACAACATTTCTTTCAAAGTAAATTTCCTTTAAGTTTTAAAGGAGCCTCAGACAATTTAGAACATATGTCCACTAAGTGATGAGCTAAAACTCCACTACAGCCAGAAATTCTTTATCATTTCATATAAAAAAACAGCCTAGGCAACTTTCAGATGTGCAAAATTAAAATTTCAAGAAGTATTGAACATCATTTCAGAACACATTCAGCTCTTTAAATGTATTTGGTCTGTTCACTCCCAGATTTCTCTAGGACTGTTCTTTGAGGTGCAGAGGACATAGCAGACTGTCTTTTCTTTGTTCTTAAATTTCAGTATTCCTTTTTATTATACTTGTAGGAATTATCAAATTATTGGCATAAGTGAGAAATTATGAGAGAGAAAGAGATATCTCATTTGTGTAGCATGAAGGGGTCTTAATAATTGTATTGCTGTGTAATGGCCTTTACAGTGTCACTGGTTGTGATTCTGTCCCCATTGCTGAGGTACTGTAGAGACACCTGGGAACAGTATTATTCCTGATTCCAGGGATGAGGAAAGTTAGCATTATATTTAATTGGCAAGTATGAGGAAATATAGGTTGGAAATTTCGATTGGAAATTACAAGAA
This sequence comes from Jaculus jaculus, assembly GCF_020740685.1. Classification (NCBI taxonomy): domain Eukaryota; kingdom Metazoa; phylum Chordata; class Mammalia; order Rodentia; family Dipodidae; genus Jaculus; species Jaculus jaculus. Next base: position 116,377,901 of record NC_059107.1, read on the forward strand.
TGCGTTTTATCCTAGTGCCTCACACTTGAGGTTTCTTAGTTTGTTTGCTTTTTGTTATATTGTTTGAAAATTTATTGCTGCTTTCAAAACATTCCATTACACATTAGGAAAGAATGGAACATTGGTTGTTACTTCACTTTTAGAAATGATAATGGAATTAGTGAGAAGGAGAAGGGCATTACCACATTTTTTGATAATTTTATATGCCCCTAGCACTGAACTACATGTACCACATAGATAAAGCCCATGTTGAGAACATGACATGCTTTCTACACTGTGTCAAACAGTGAATAGAAATAGTTTCACTTTGTAATTGTCACAACCCAATAAAGAAGTATTATCCTCATTTTCTAGATGGACACTTAGGTACAATGTTACAAATTCCTTCAAAGCAACTCTAAGTTTTGTTTTTAAGATGGAATTCTTAGCAGCAAAGGGACTAATGAATGGAGACAGAGATGGATGGAGAGAGAGGACATGATATCAATGGTGACCTACTTTAAAGTCTTGGATTGTCTACTTGGATTGGAGATGAGAACGAGTATTATTAAGGCAGAACAAAGTTTGGAGTTTGGCAATGTAGTTTCAATCAAAGTTTTCATTTTCACTGTGGGAAGACTATCTTTTTTTTTTTTTTTTTTGGTTTTTCAAGGTAGGGTCTCACTCTGGTCCAGGCTGACCTGGAATTAACTCTGTCATCTCAGGGTGGCCTTGAACTCATGGCAATCCTCCTACCTCTGCCTCCCGAGTGCTGGGATTAAAGGTGTGTGCCACCACGCCCGGCTAAGACTATCTTTCAAATGAGTTAATTCATTATAAATTAATTAAAATTAATTAAATGTTGGGCTCTACTCTGTATCAATGGCAAGCACAGTGCTACTGTGAGGAGGAAGTGTTCTCAAATCAGCTAGTTGCTTGGGCAATATTTTTCATTGTCTGTGAACATAATTAGATCCACATTTCATGTTAATACAATCAGTAATAAAGAAAATATTGTACTAAGAGAGTAAGAAGAGACTTTAGAACCTATGTATTTTAACCTTGTCCAATTAGAATGAAAAATGGAGCCCCCAAGAATGACCTTGATTAACTGGGACTCAAAGCAGTTACAGGCTTAATTTGTTTTCAGAAACTTACTTAGAAGTAGACACATAGTTTGATTGAGTATCAAAATTTATATTTTAAAATTAGTGTTTTATTTTCTTCAGTATGACTGCTTTTCCTTTAAAAGATACTTTAAATTTTAAGGCATTAGAATAATTTCTGCATAATCAATTGGATATATATTTATATATATCCAATTGATGAATATATTTTACTCTAAATATGGCAGCCTTATCTTTACAAATGTCATTATATATTTGATTGTTTCCAAAGTAGTATCAAAATATATTTTATTATTAAATTTGAAAATATATAAGTTAACAAGGACTAGTTATTTGTATTGCCCAGAATTTTAGGCGAATATTAATATTCTTATCCTTATTTTGTCAGTCATTTTCCTAGGAACATACACAGTATGTGATTTTTAAACCTTAACACAATGTAATTATGCATATGAATTTTTTTATATTTACATATTAGAGACTGAAGGGGAGAAGGCAGGAGAGAAAGGATGGCCATGCCTGGGACCCTAGCCACTGCTAACAAATTCCAGACACATGCATCACCTTGTGAGTCTGATTAATGGGTGATTTAGTGAATTGAACCTGGGTCCATAGGCTTCACAGACAAGCACCTTAGCTGCTAAGCCATCTCTCCAGCTCAACAATTTGCATTATATTCTTTTTAATATATTAAAATTATTACATATTAATCCCAAATTTAGCAAGTCCTTAATTGATATATTTGATGAGTCCATGTTTTATTTTAACCTTAAAAGATAACGAAATTTTAGCAGGGTGTGGTGGCATATGCCTTCCATCGCAGCACTTGGGAGACAGAGGTAGGAGGATCACCATGAGTTCAATGCCACCCTGAGACTACATAGTGAATTCCAGGTCAGCCTGAGCTAGAGTGAGACCCTACCTCAAGAAACTTAAAAAAAAAATAATGAAACTTTTATAAACAATATCACTGGATCTTTTTGAGTATTTTAATTTATAAATTAAATTCTTATTCATTAAAATATCAGCAAACTATGATTTAGTCTCATTCCACCATGACTACACATTGAATATTTGTATACTCATGAAGTTCATAAATTAAAATCTTTACTGCCAAGGTAATCACGTTAGGTGGTGTGGTCTTTGAGTACTATTTGGCCATGAGGATATAAACCTGACAAATGGAGTTAATGCTCTTTTATAGAATGAGTTCAGTGTTTTCCAGCTCTCATTCTGCCATGTCAGTATAAAGGAAGTGAACATGTATGCTACTGTTACTTTCTCATTACTGGATCAAACATCCCACACAGAAGCACCTTATGGGAGGAAAGGGTTTGTTTTATCTTACTGATTCCAGGGGAAGGTTCATTATGGTGAAAAAAAAAACTGACTTACTCCATAACACATCCACATCAGGGAGAGAGAGAGAAAGAGAGAGAGAGAACGAGCAACTAACACCAGCAAGCACAAGTAGCCAGAGCTCAAGCTGGCATACAAAAAACCTAGTAAGGCTAGCCCAGGAACACACCTGCTCTGGCAGGGCTCTGCCTGCTGAACACTAAGCAAGAAGTAGGAACCAAAAGCTAAGGGAGACATACATTTATATTCAAACCACTACAATTTTTTTTTTTCCCAAAGAGAGCTCTCACCTCAATATAACCCTGGAGATAGCCCTGTCACAGATGCCACTCAACAGAACTGTGAGAAATAAATTTCTCTTGTTCATAGGCAACCAAGTTGGCAGTCCTTTGTAATAACAGTTTAAACTAAGATAAGCATCATGATTTCTAAAGCAAGCTTCAAAAGTCTTGAGATAAAATGGTATTCTTTCTCTCTACTTAATTTTTTAAAACATTTACTAACAAAGCTTTTAGTTTTCAGGCATTTTCCCTTAACAAAGTTTAAAGAAGTTGAATATATCACTGAAATATGAAAATAAATGGTTTCATAATGATATACTGAATCTATGGTCTCAAAACTTTATCAGACAAATGAACTCTGTCATAATCCTATATAACTGTGAATGAAATAAAATCCATACTGCAGGTTACACTAATTAGGTAATAATTTCTGCAATGCTACTACTCTAAGGAAGATAAAGGCATTTTATTTTTGGCTGAACATGACCCCATTCATTTCACATGATGGTGGCTTTGAAAGGCTCTTTCACTCTCCATATTTGTAAACCGTACAAGAGAAAAACAATCACAGTTTTCTTTCCCAGCTGATAAAATTCCATTAAAAGGTTTACTTCTGAGGCAGCAGTTAAAAAGAAATGACCGTGGGGATATTCACATCTTCATAAACAATTTTCATGTTCACTAGGAATAGGCCCTTGCTTGCTGTAATCCCAGTGCCTGGTGTCTCTCAGGACTCATTTGTACTGTTCACAACCATGGGTTCTGAGGGTTGCTTAGCTCATGCTTTACAAACAAATGAGCTTTTTTCATTTATTCCTAATGACTTTGGTTTATACAAAGAGATCTTAAATTGTCCCCAGAGCAATCATTTTGCTAAAATGTTATTAGAACATTTTTACAAATTTAGCAACAAAAGGGAATTTCATTAACAACGGAAGTCATTGGGAATTGAGGGAACCTCTAATATTCATTGCTTACCAATCTTGTTTTATTTTCAGTGATGAGGAAAAATGTTCTTGTACACTATACATTGGCTCTTTATCTGGTAATGGGGAAGGAAGATGAGGACCTGATGGAGTGTGAAGATATGCTTTAGAAATTCCAGTATTCTTGATCTAAACAAGCTGTGCCTTGACTCTCTTAGGAACCATATGACATTGTGAAAGTATATACATAGTGTTATATACATAATATAGACATTTGTGAGACAATTGAGGTTTGTACTGAGGATGATTTTTTCCATGCATCATAAACAGTCTCAGATGATATATCAAGTATGTGTGTTTCATGTTCATAAAATGTGATACATCTGATGTGCATAAAGGGATGGCTACTAAGGAGACTGAAAGCTGACCTGAAGTTTGCTGCAAAGCCCTCTTGTAGTTGGTTGCTGCAAATATAGATGCAGAACCTCCTCCTCTTCTATTTAGCTTTGCCTTCAAAGGCCTTCCTAGGACATTGAAGTTAGATTTCCTCAGGGAATTGATTGTCTTATCTACAGCTTTGTTGCTGGATGTGCTTTCAAGATTCCTTTTCATTGTTCTGTTTATTTTCAGCTTGCTAAGTAGTTGCTCTTTAGATACACTGCTAACTGGTGTCCTTTTCAGTCTCCTAGAGGTTGTATTTGATCAAGTCTCAACTCAGTGCTTGAGAACATAATGAATACTTATTGTTGGAAACCCAGTCTTGTCAATACCAACCAGCTCTCAAATATGACTTGATAATATATGCTTACAAGACATACTTAAAAATGGAATGTAGTAGCTTTAATTAGCTGAACTCTCAGAGAATTATATGTTGGATGCATTGGTATAATCTCAGCTCATTGGTTAGGCTAGAGTACTTCATCATGTTGCTCTCTTAAAGGATATACTAATCTTGGATTGGTGTCAGCAAGATTATGAAGTGGGTAACTCCTGATCTCCTTCCTTCACAAATTTACTAATTTGTCAATTAATGGCTGTATCCCCTTGGTGCTTTATCCAGAAACTCACTGAAAGATGGGGAATGTGAAGTCAGACTTCTCAAAACCAGTGAGCACTTACACTCACTAAAATGTCTACCCTCTGACATAACATTGCAAGGTCAAGAAGAGAGGTCTTAGGTTCTACTTACTGAGAGTGGGGAAAAGATTGGTTCATGCATGCAGCACTCCTACTTTTCCATGCCGCCATTTTGCCTCCTCTGGGGTTCTAAATCCTGGCACATGGTATCCACCTGGTGGAAAATGGAGATGACTACTTGTGTTCCTCAGACCACATGTTATCCATTCGCTCAGCAGAGTAAGCAGATGAAAAATCTAGTATTCCACTACCTCCAAGAAATGGAAATATTTGATCTCTAATATGTGTCAAGTGTTCCCACTTCTCTAGCACTGCCCAGAGCACTAGTTTCTGCTTCATCCATCTTGGAACCCTCACAGGTCTAGCATGGTCTAGATACCTAAGAGAGGGCAAAGGTGACAGTTTAGATAAGAAGATGCAAACAAAATTCCCTACTATTCATCACAGAGCAAATTTGGGGCTACTACAGTTGCTCACTTCGTACTGGAGAGGAGAAGAGTTGATTTGTGTAATCAAGCTCTAATTTCCCCGAGATTATCCCAAGAGGTAGCATCTGCTATACTAAATATGTCTGACACAATGCAGCCACCTAGGGGAAAAGAGAGATGGATGTTTGTAGGGCTTCTCCCAATCTCAGTGCAGAGGAAGCAGACAAAATTCACAGCTGCCTGCTTCTGTCTTGGAGTAATGGTTAGTAGAGGCACTGGGAGGCTCTAATCAGGCTGATTGGTGAGGCTTTTCTCTTCTATGAGGCTGGTATGGGACCTGGGGAAATGTCTAAAATACTGACATCCACACATAAAGCAAAGGAAGGAAATCAATAATCAGGCAAAGATGTTGCAAAAGAAGAAATGAATCTCCAGAAACTGATCTTAATGAGACAGCCTTATATGACTACCTGATAGTTCAAAATAACTCCCACAATGGTACTCATTGAAGTTGAGAGAAAATGTAATCAAAAGTAAGAATTTCAACAGATTAAAAAATATTTCAAAGTAACAACTGATTGTGGACATATGTAACACAGTCACTCAACTAACCAATTCATTTGAAGGGTTCAAGAGCAGGCTGAGTCATGCAGGAGGCTCAGCAAACTCACACAGATGACTGGAAATGATTGAGTTATGGAAGAAAAAGAGGACTGTAAGGAGAAAAGAAACCTTAAGAGTCTTATAGCTGACCAATACAAATTTGAAGGAAGTCTAAAAGAAATAGGTAGAGAGAAGGGACCAAGAAACTATCAAAAGCTAAATCTTAAATCAGTAAAAAGAATTCAATATCTAGATCCAAGGACACTAACTACAAAGATTCAAAACAAAACAACAACAAAAAAACTATACCAAGGTACATTATAACCATCATAATCAATCATCCCTAAACTGAAAAAGGCAGAAAAAAGCATTCAAGTAAATAACATTTTCCAATTACTGTATAGTTTCTATGATGTAAAATATCCCTTATCAGAAGAAAGCCTTTTCTGCTTCAAAGTACAGTTGATACGGATGTTATCATGCCAACTAGATGTAGATGAAAATAATAATTCAGATACAAACTATAATAGAAATAAAACCAAGGACTAATTATTGCACAAACCATTACAACAAATGTTCCTCTAATCCATGTGTAAGAACTTGAAATAGCCAAACTATTTGTTCATTTGTACATATGTTTTACATAGCTCAGCCATTCCAGCCAATAGAAGCCAACAGAATGATAAATGGTTGGTCTTTGTTAAGGTCTATTAAATGTGGCATTCATGAAATTTCAGTGGAACATAGTTTAATATATGATGCTACCTTTTTTTCTTTTCTATATTTATATGTGCCTTTTCCATGTGAAACATAATGTTGGGACTGCTTCTGTAACAATGGAAAACCTTATTCCCTGGGTTCTCTCCCTATCTTCTTATTGGTCCATTAATATCTCAATAAATTTCTCTTGTAAATTATTGTTGGGCTGGAGAGATGGCTTAGCAGTTAAGGCGTGCTCTCTCTCATTCTCTTTCTTCCTTATTCTCTCTCAAATAAATAAAATATTTATTTTAATGTTGTTAATATGTCTGATTTTAAGAAGATTATTTAGTTGGTGATTCGGTCTTCTCAGGAAATATGTTATTATTTTTTTCTTTCAAGGTTCTTTATCAATCTCTCAGCCAAACAATGTAATGTTGTCCTTTACATCCTATAGTATTTAAGAATATACTCTTACAGGTGTGCATTTGTTGAAGTAAATGAAAGTGGAACAACTGTGTTCCAAGATTGTATCTAATAGGGATGAGTACTGTTTTCAAAATGTAGTAGCAATTCTCCATTGTGAATGCAGGCAGTGCCCTGTGGCCAGCTGGTCATGAATGGAAGGAACACAATCATGTCATCAACTATTGGAATAGGTTTTTGCTGTTATGGGTTTGGTTGTCCTCAGGTGGAAAACATGAAAGAGCTGTAATAGACTGTAGTTATGCTCCCCACTCTTTTCACAAGTAAAGTAAACACATATCTGCCTTCTAATAACAAATTTTAATAAGCAAAGTAACCTTTCTTCAAGTACTTAAATGACTTACTTGAAAAGGTAGAATAGTACAAGTGTAGCCTTTTCTGGGAACCATGAATTTTGCATAGCACTTCTCACATTTCTACTCATCTTTATGACATCCTGTGTCTAGCCCTACTTAGTAGTATAGCATAGTGAAATTCAGATAATCATACTGGTAGTTACACACATACACTTGTTTCTGTTTTCCCAGTAGTGTTTTAGCCATATGCATTCTAAATCTTTAAAAGGCATTTTTACCCAAAGAAAACAACCTATGATATTACTGACATTCAAATTATTAATGGGAAAATTTAATAATAAGCCAATGAGTATTGCAAAAAGAACAATTACATTTTAAACTTCTTTTTAAAGTATTAGACTACTCCATCTGAGAAGAATTTTAAAGTCAGTAATTGTGGAGTATACCCTAGTATGTGTAGCAATAATGCTTAGTAAAAACACTGCTGTGGCAGAGTAGACTTGAACATTTGTAATTTATGTATAGCCATGTCTATTAGTAAACAACCACTCTAACTTTTTCCATTCCAATTATATTATTTCAGAGTCAGATACTTTTGGTATATTTTTTTAAACTCTTGAAAAATTTATTTACTTATTTGAGAGAGAGGCAAAGAGAAAGAGAGATAGAGAGAGACAGAGAGAGAGAGAGAGAGAATAGGTATGCCAGGACCCCCAGCCACTTCAAACTAACTCCAGACACATGCATCACCTTGTGCATCCAGTTTATGTGGGTACCGGGGAATCAAATTGGGTCATTAGGCAATGCAGGCAATTCCTTTAACCACTGAGCAATCTCTCCAGCCCAGTTTTATATGCTATAATAGCAATTTTTAGAAATATATGGGAAGGACTTTCTATTTTCTCATATGTTTTTGCTTAAGCTTTATTATCTACTTGATATTAAATTTATAGACTAAATTTATGACATTTGAGAAAATTAGCTTTAAGAAACATTACCTAAAAATTAGAAAAGAGAATGGTTGTTTTATCCAAATAAATTAGTCACCTAGTTCTAGTGTTGTCATTTTGGTGTATATTATGCATGAGAGCAAAATATTTAGATAATAAGTTTATTAATGTTGTTGAAATAATAAAGTACCTTGCTTTTTGTTCCTTAATGAAGACTTTGTTGCTATTTTATTTGAATATAATTTCAAGAGTAGAAACAAAAATTGAAATTCAAAACTTCCTTTGAATAAGACATTATTCTCCTATTCAATCTATTAATATGTTTGAATAGTATTACTACCTAGTATTGTTCTCTTTCAGGAAAAAACATAATTTAAAAATCATCTTTTTTAAAACATTGACTGTATCAGAGCAACATCTGTCTTTCTTTTCAAAACCATGAAATCTTAATTAACAGAAAACCACCATGGGTTGCTTCTCTAGAATACCACTAAATGTTAGAGACATCGTCTACTGTACAGGAGTGTCCCTGCTGGATGAGGATGTCTGGGAGTTCATATGGATGAAATTCCACTCCACTACAGCGGTTTCTGAAAAGAAGATATTACTGGAGGCTTTAACTTGCAGTGATGACAGAAATTTATTAAATAGGTGGGTCCATTAGTTTTCTAAGTGAATTTTTGATAGGATAGTATTTCTGTTCATCATACTGATCTGAAGTTAATCATAGTTTTTGTTTCTGTTTTTTGAGGTAGGTTTTAACTCTAGCTCAGGCTGACCTGGAAATCACTATGTAGTCTTAGGGTGGCCTCAAACTCATGGTGATCTTCCTACCTCTGTCTCTTGAGTGCTGTGATTAAAGGCATGCACCACAACGCCTGGCTTGGACTTAGTTTTTTGAATATGTGACATTCTAAGATATACCACTATCTATGGAGAAGGAAACCTGCATTTAATATGAGTAAAGAGACTTGAATTTAGAGACATCTTTGTTTACAGCTAATTACTTTAGAAATTGTACATACATGAGAAAAATATCTCATCATAAAAGGAGACACTGTTAAGAATTTTAAAATGTAATTTGGGCCATCAAATCAGCATTGCAATTTCCCCTTACAACAGGTATTTTTAGAATTTAATTTGTGTATTTAATGAAAATTCTATGAGTTAACCTTTTCATTGATTTTAATTTTATTTTTGTAATTTATTGGTATATTTCTATTTGAGGGTACATTTTAAAGGAACAGTGATAAACTGGGCATTTGGCAGGCCACATACATTTTTAATTGAGAATTTTAATACATGAACATACTGTAATTTGATCATAACCCTTCCCATTACCCTCTCATATTCCCTTTCCCCTCCTCCATTTCACTGAACACTCTCTTCTGTTTAAGTATTTTTGTCTCCTTTAATGTTTCACATTTTCCTCTTCTCATCATTTATGTGGAACTATTAATGTAGCCTTCAGAATTTTATAAACAAAAATAATTCAGTAAATATATATTAGGAATGCTGTTTTGATTATTTTTTTTGAAGAACATGACAAAGTAAGACATGTACTTTCATTAAGATAGTAAAATGTCTGTTATTAGAATAAACTTTTCCCCACAATTTGGCTCATTTAGGCTTCTAAATCTGTCACTGAATTCTGAGGTGGTTCTGGATCAAGATGCAATCGATGTCATCATCCACGTGGCTCGAAATCCACATGGTCGAGACCTTGCCTGGAAGTTTTTCAGAGACAAATGGAAGATATTAAATACCAGGTATGAAGAAATTCATTGAAAATTAAATGAAAACTGACATTTGAGGAACAGATACCCAATATTTTTTTGTTAGAACTAAGATCCAAATGATAAAATTAGACTTTAAAATATTCAAAGTGAGTGTTGTCACGTCTTGAAACTTATGATCCTTCTAACAATTCTACACCTTTCCTCATTTAGTAAAGATTGATAACCCCAGTTAATGTAGAAAGAGGGAAGGAGTACAAGATATTTAGCAGAGCAGCTTTTTAGGAAAATTAAACTGTCCAAAGCTGAAGAAATAATACTATGAAACTTGTGTATTTTACATATATTATAAAAATGCTTTATAATATATGTAAGTATCAGGTATGAGTACTATTATAATAAGAAGCCATTTACTTCTGTGGAATTGTTTTAAATTCTCTTTAAATTTAAATATTGTCCAATACACAAATAAAATCATGACATTGAGAAACATTAATCATTGTATGATTCCATTTGCAGTAGAATTAATTTCCAGGTTATCTTGTTTCATGATGAGAATTCTTTAGCTTCAATTTTAGAAAATACTTCATTATGTATTTAAATATATTATAATGAATGCTAATTTATTATCCTGATAATCTCTATGGCATTTTAGAATTAAATTTATTATAAAGCAAGTAAATACTGCATGCTATTCTCAAATACAAATTTTACCAAAGAGTCAGCAGAACTTCCATTCTGCTCTAAAAACTGGTATGAAAG